>NC_045560.1:132441711-132765044 GCF_009819795.1 Aythya fuligula
TTCTCAGATTTATAATTATCTATATATAAGACTTGGGGCCAACTGGTGTCAGGTGCATTCCAGATCTGTACACTCAGGAACAGCGAGCATGCTATATTGACAGATGCAAAAAACATATCCTGTAAAATGCTTCTTGACTATTTATGTAACTTGAATTTCAGCCATTTGCAGCTGACTCTATTCTCACGTCTTTCCATGGCATATCAATGACTAACCCAAGGTGTTTGGAAAGGGGAATTGCAAATGATCCACAAGCTTTTCTAAAGTCTTAATAATTGTCTCTGGCTGTGGGTCACATCCTTCCTTCCCTCAGAAGAAAAATACAAGAAAGTTTTTGAGATCTGGAATTCTTGCATATGGTCAGGGGAAAGGAATCCCAAAGTTTAATGCATTCTAATTAAATTAGCAGGGCTTTCTATTTGTCCCTCTGAAATACTTCCTTCCAGGCTCTTGGAATCAAACTGCTGTTGGTTCATCCAGTCCTCTTCAAAAAGAAAAAGAAAAATAAAAAAAAATAAAAAAGTGTTGATCAATTCTGAAAGAGTACCAACCATCATTACTGTATGATATAGACTGATCATTCTTCTAGGAATTATTTGATAATCTGTATTTTCTTGAAGCTTGATTTGTTCACAGTCCCAAGAATTCTGCCAGTTCTGAGACATATTCACATAAAATACCTTCTTCTGAAATAACACCTGTTCATAAAAACAGCCTGTACATGGACAAGATGATCTGAGTTTAATAAATGCATTGTTGGCTAAAAATACTCAGGGTCACTGACTCACTTGTTTACATTTTATTATTTATTATTATTATTTTAGTCAACTGCTGGTGCTTTCTTCAATGCCTTTGCAGTCATGAAATAGATTTTTTAAAGCTGCATAAGTTACTTGTACAGATTGCATTAACTTTAATACTTTGAATATTTCAAAACTCCTTGATTTACAGATAGAAGCAAAACTGGTGAGCTATAGTAAGGGAATCTCATTTTAATCCAATTGTATAGGATAGTTTAATGTATGCTTATGTCAAAACTTTTCTGTATGAAGGAAATATTGCCAAATAATCAGTTTTATACTAACACTGGAAGAAGTACCAGGTTTTACTGGAAAAATACACAGTTGACTGCTGTACTTTAAACAGTATTTTTTTTGGATCATTTAGTAATTTTGGGGCAATTTGAAAATAGCAGTATTTATGACAGAATAGAATACTTTAAAACTAAAATAAAAGGTTAACATGGTAGCTATACCACTCTATTTATATCAGTACTATTGGCAGGTATTTTCTTATTCAAAATTGAAAGGCTTTGATGAGGAGATTGTATTGAAGGTTAAATTAATTCTGATATGGTTATAGCATCAGTAGTTGATAATTTCTTTAATATTGATGACTGCATGACAATTTAACTGATTACTTTAAAATAGGGATGCCTTTTCTTGGGGTTTCTTTAACTTCTGTTCAGCCTGCTGCAATCTTTTTTCATGTGTAGTTATTTCATTTCTTGTGTATTTTCAGATAGTGTATTCTAGTGTACCTATATTAAATGAAACACAAATTGTGTTGGCACCACTGGACATAATTAATCTTTTTTTTTTTTTTTTTTTTTTTCTTTTCTTCTTTTTTAAAGATGATGAAGAGCAATAATACAGGAAATAAATATTTATTCGTGGGAACAGATTTATTTCCCAAGTGAGAGAAAATAGACTAGCTATCTCTAAGGGAGGAGTAATGTTTTTGTCTGTGGTCTGTATACCTGCAAGCAAGGCAAAAGTCATAGCCAAAATAAAAGCAATAATAGAAAATCCAGGCTGAACATATAAATATCTAATTATACTACATCATTTCTGGCTACTCAGTGCCTCTTCTTCTATTCCTCTTCAGATTAACACTGGATGCAGAAGTGGCAGTTATGTCAATCAAGTAAAAAAAGCAGGAAGGGAGGGAAGTCTTAACAAAAGTTGTAAGAAAGAAAAAAGAAAATCTCCTTTAGAATGCCATACTGTCTTAGCCAGCCTGTGGGAAACGGACAACCTTATAGTATGTTCACTTCAGGTTTAAACTATGATTTCTGCATGGTAGCCTTTGGGATCGTAGTGTTTGCTTGTTTGGTATTCTGACAGCTAGAACCTTATCTATTTAATCAATTAAAATCACTAATTTATTATCATCTCTAATCTATTAGAGAAAGGAGCTTCTCTCAAAACTTCTATTTGAAAAATTTAAATTATCTCCTCATATAGATATTTTTTAATTTAATCAAGAGTCTTCCTTTCATAATAATGTCCTGATGTTGCTCCAATTTGCTGCTTCCTATGGACAAGTGAAAAAAAACATGATACTTTTACTTCTCTTTTTAAAATGGTGACTTAATGAAACACATATTGTTAACACTATAAAATGTTGGTATTTTATTATCTCACAAGGTAATGCACATTTTTTTTAAACATTTTTATAGGGAAGTATATATTTTTATGTATTTTGAAGGTTATACAGTGGTCTTAATTAGGAAGTGAAAGGTTGTTTTAAACAAAAAGGAAGCATTTAGGAATTATATATTCTTTAGGAGAATGATAAAATGTGCTGGCAATACTTGAAAAGAATCAAGTTCCCATAAATCAAACTTACAATAGATTCTATTTGAAAATGGAAAATACACTTTTAAGTATAATTCTCTTCATAGATCTGGCAAAGGTTATGCAAACAGATTTGTAAGCTGTATAGACTTTTGATACCATTGCAAAATTGATTTTGGAGGAGATTTTCAGGCCTTGCCTAAAAGTGGGTATTAAATAGCAGTGATAAATTATAAAGTTGAGGGAGCCACTTCAATTTGCAATTACCAATATTTAGGTGTAAATGGAAAATGAACAGAATTCTGAAGAATACAACTTTAATTGTCTGGGGGTCCTGATATGCCAGAGAACTTCTCATGAATGTAATTTACTGAGTAGCCACCAACATTTTCAAATAAGACAATTTCAACCATGAAGAAAGGATTTAAAAAATAAATAAAAATCAGCTCAAAATCAGTTTATGTAAACATGTAAGTGGGTGAGGCTGAGGCTGGTTCTTCTTTCCCGAGGGCTTCTGTCATAAATGACGTGGTGCAAGGTGGTTGTAAAAAGCTGCCTTGGGAACACATTGCACTAGATGTGTTCAACACAGTACCCAGGGTGTTATAGGGTAAGATGTGAGCACAGACTAAATCTGAAGATCAACGATGTTTGGCATTTTCTCAGGATTTTTTTTTTTTTTTATTTTTTTTTGGCTCCTGTAACAGGCTGAATTAGAAGTGTGTATCCATGTGACTAGAAATTTTAGGGAAGCATAGATTAAGATCTGAGTTTTACAGTTAGTGTTAGTGCATGAGTTGCAAAGTGCTCAGGGTTCAAGAAGTCCATGCTGTCATGAATCTTAGAAATAATTCATAACTGATCATATATGTTTACTATCTGGCTGAATTCTTAGGCTGTGAAATTCACCTAAATTGTGAGGATTAAGTTTATTTAAGAAGCTTGTTAGCTTCTTCCTAACATAAAAAAAAACAAACATGATTTAAGTTTGTGAAAAGCTCTCCAAGGCACATGTGTAAGGAGCTCATGGGTGGTGGTGATGGTGAAGATACCAAAAGTGAGCTAAACATGCACTTTTCATCAATGTTGGCATTACATTTTGGAATTACAATGTGGAAACCACATTTTTTCTGTTATTGATAAAATAGAGGTATTGTTCTCCACCGAGAACTGTCTCCAGGCCACCTGAGTGGCAGACTGTCCTGGCAGTGGAAATGCTTGGTGTTTTTTATGCAGGATGCCTGAAGAAAAATCTTGAAATTTGAGCTGATGGAGCCCTAAATAGCTAAGGAACTGTGAGGTCCACAGTGAAGCATGCAATATGACCCAAATATAGCTGAAAACCAAATCTCCTAACATACAATGTCGACAGGAGGAAAAACAATGAAAATAATTGTAGTCACATAGAGCTGAAACAGATGTATCATTTTGTTCCAGTGGCCTGAGTAGAATGCTAAGAAAGCAACCTCTCAGTAAGACTCACTGATAAAAATCTTATTATGTAGTTGATTTAATTTGTCTATACAGTTTAACTAGTAAATACACTATTAACATTTTAAGTTCAAATTGCTCAACTTTTAGGCCCATACATGCACTGCACAGCATTCTAAAGGACAAATCTTGCCTGTAAGCTGTTTCTGGAGCAGATAAAGCTGAAAGTAGTTTGGGGCAAAAGTTGAATGTTTTTGCTTCACTGCTGTTTTCACTGAAGAGAATTTTTGTGTCTGTTCCAAATTGCTTGTTAAAGAAGCTAGAATTCTTGTAGAAATGCATATATGTATATATATATATAACTCTTGATTTCAGTGATAACTTTATTTTTATGCTATTAGAATTTACAAACTTTAAATAGTTACACAAGGGTCTTTAGCAGCCTAAAGTGTATACAATTCTATTATTTTAGGCGCTTGAGACAATTTCTTACAAAACTCTCATGCTTTAGGGCAATAGAAGTGTCTGATCAACTGGTAGATGAAGTGGTATTCTACCTCCAGAGGGCACTCTTTGGCCTGTTTAGAGATCGAGTTGACAGAGTGCTTTGAGAAATTCTTAAAGGAGTACAGAAAGACTAGTCTTTCTTCAAGAAAGGCAAAAGGCACAGGAGCAGACCTTCATAATGAAATGACCATCCTGTTGGATTAGGGGGAGCAATGGATATTGTCTTCCTGGACTTCAGTAAGGCCTTTTACATTTTCCCCATAAGATCCTCATAGGGACTACAGAAATAGATTGTGAAGTGGATTGAAAGCTGGCTGAATGGCCAGAGGCTGGTGGTCAGTGGTGCAAAGTCTAGTTGGAGACCAGTAATAAGCAGAGTTCTGCAGGGATTAATACTGGGTCCAGTCTTATTTAACAGCAGCAGCAGACCTGAGGAGAAGGGCCTGGGATTGCTGGTTGATGAGAAGCTCAACATGAGCCAGCGATGTACGCTTACAACCCAGAAAGCCACTCATATCCTCGGCTGCATCAAAAGCAGTGTGGCCAGCAGGTTCGGAGAGGTGTTCTTGGCTGCATTAGGCAAAGCATTGCCAGCATGTCAAGAGAAGTGATCCTTCCCTTCTAGTCAGTGTTGCTGAAGCTGCATCTGTACTGTCGTCCAGTTCTGTGCCCCTTAGTGCAAAAGAGACCTAGACCTTTCCCTATGAGGAAAGGCTGAGAGACCTGTGTCTGTTCAACCTTGAGAAAAGAAGATTGAGAGGAGATTTTCTTAACATTTACAAATATCTTAAGTGTGGGAGACAGAGGGACTTGGCCAACCCCTTTTCAGTGGTTTGTGGGGACAGAATAAGGGGCAATGGCCACAAAACGGAGCACAGGAGGCTCCGCACCAACATGCGAAACAAATGCTTCACGGTGAGGGTGATGGAGCACTGGAACAGGCTGCCCAAAGAGGTTGTGGAGTCTCCTTCTCTGGAGATATTTAAGGCCTGTCTGGATGCCTACCTGGGCAGCCTGCTCTAAGGAACCTGCTTTGGCAAGGGGGTTGGACCTAATGATCTCTCCTTTCCAACCTCTACAATTCTGTGATTCTGTGACAAGTCTGGAAAGAGTCTAACAAAGGACCTCCAAGATGACAAAGGGGATGAAACACTTCTGAGCAGAGGCTGAGAGGGCTGGGACTGCTCAACCTGAAGAAGGGAAAACTCAGGGGGAATCTCACTGATGTCTAGAAATACCTGAAGGAAGGGTGCAAAGAGGACAGAGACAGACTCTTTGCAGTGCTGCCCAATGCCAGGACAAGAAAGAGTGAGCACAAACTGGAAGACAGGAGGTTTCCTCTGAATGCCAGGAGGAACTTCTCTACTGTGCATATGGTGGAGAACCAGCACAGGTTGCCCGGAGAGGTTGTGGAGTCTCCATTCTTGGAGATCTTCAAAAGCCACTTGGGCAATCTGCTCTGAGTGACCATGCTTGAGCAGGGGGTTGGAGCCGGTGGCCCCCAGAGGTCCCTGCCAGCCTCAACCATTCTGTGATTCTGTGAGAGTGCTACTGCTGCCATTGTTTGCCAGTCTGTCTATGCTGAGCTGCATGTATACATGCTTTTGTAAGAAGGTGGGAGCCATGCAGGAAGGTGTGTTAGGAACTGCGTATGCATTTGAAGGGGTCTTGTAATTTCTAATGTCACCTGATTTAATGTTAGTAAATTTGACTTAGCAAGTGATGAGGAGAGTGAGGTGCAAGAGGGACAGCAGCGTTTGCTTTGTTTATCTTGTAGCTTCAACAGACTTTCAGACCTGTGGGTTCAAGGTTACCTAACCTCAGAAGTTAGACTTCTTAACTGTTTCACTAAAAAGGAAGTACAACTTCTCATCCATTTCAGATGTGGTTAAAAGGGTGTTTTGTGTTTGTACAGCTTTGCTAATACAAGTTACCTTCAGGATACGAGTGATTTCTGGAACTAGAAGTAAATGAGATCAAAGATGCCCTTTGCCTGCTTCCACCTACCATTTCTATGACTCTCCTGGAGGTTTCTAATCTCACACATCTGCTGACATATCTACTTATTGTGTTGCTTATTCAAATGTCTGTGTGAAATACTCTGTGTAGAAAGCAACAAGAATTTATTTAGGATTTTTGTTTTCCTTAACCTAGATCGTTTCATAGATCAGGCTTAGGGAAGGGTTAAGCAGTTGTCAGTGTAACTGGCAGGAGAAAAGTGTGGGAACAAACAGCTGACAGTGGGTGCGAGGTGGTAATGATTCAAACCAGATCTGCTGCTGAGAAGTCTCTCTTGCAAGTCCTTGATGTAACCAGACTGTTATATTCCAGAGAAGGGAACACAAAAATTCTTGGAGAAGATGTCAGTGTTCAATGAGAACAGAATTTAATATTTATCCAAGTTCAGTAGCAAATTACCATTGACTTCAGTGAGCCTGGATTTCATCTATATTGTTTTCTGAATGCAGACATGACATGGAATAGTCAATAGGTACTTTCTGCCTCTTTCTGTCAGTTATTACACTGACCCTAACTCAGTGCAAATATGAGCTATTATTAAAAGAAACTTGTCCCACTTCTTCCACTCCTGCTTTTGGCTGCTTGTGTCCAATGTTTCCCTTGAGTCAGATCCAATAACAGAAATTTAGCCCTCCACTAAAAGGATAAACCCAAAACAAACAAAAATCAGTTTTCTGTTAGATCGGGTTTCTGAAGTGACTCATCCTGCAGCTGTGGATTACTTACATCTGATGCAAAGGAGTGAAACAGCAACTGAGCCTGGGGAAGAGACCACCCCTGTCAGTGACAGCTCAGTTTCTCCAAACATGTTGTCATCTTCTGGAAGAAGCGACTTCACCCTCCAGCCCACTTCCTTTCCCTCCTGTCGACATAAGCCTTTGTGTGGCTATGACATGGAGCTGGAGAACTGATCTGTGGTATTACTCACCCATATCAAGTTTACACATAGTAATGACACAAACTCATTTATTCCCATAAGGGAAAGGATAGTAAAAGAGCAGGGTTTAGTGGCCAGGGCTGAAGTGAGGCTGCTTCTGACAACAAGAATGCTTGCTTGAAGTGCATATGAAGTTCTAGACACAGAATATAGCTTTAAGGTATCTTAAACTGATCTAAAACATGCCCACTGCACTCCTGCATCATCATCCAGTTATCGCCTTTACATCTGGGCTAGTGTTCTTGTGATGGATGGCAAGCAAATTTCAAAGAATAAGCTGGTTGAAAACTGAACCTGTGCAAAATATTTTTTTTTTTTTTTTTTTTTTTTTTTTTTTAAGCAGATGACTTCCCTAAATCACATGCTCTGCCAGATGGATCACAATGGAAAGAAGGAAGCACTGATTGCTTCTTTTTAAAGCTCTCTTTTTAAATCTATTCAGACAGCTAGTGAAACTCATCCTTAAAGATGTATGCTGTGGGTTGATGCAAGTAAGAAATGGTGCTAATCTGATGCTTTCCTAAGGTCCCAAATGCAAATAGATGTTCACAGCTCCATTAGGGAGTGGAAGAAAGAAAAACCTGGTTACTTCTTGCCCTTTTAGTCCCATGTGTCCTCCCCCTGCTGCCTTCCCTCCTCCTTCCCCTCCTGCTTTCCTCTTTTGACACAGGATTTTAGCCCTGTATTGGTAATTGGTGGTAATAGAACTGAAATAATTCTGATTATCTCTCTGCTCTTTACAAGTATAGCACAATATTGTCAGAAGAAATAATATGTTTTTCTCAGTATGATTTCTTTTTGTAGCCAACGATAGGATGTAGAAATAGGTTTCCTGGTAAAGTATATGGCCAAAAGAATGATACTATGATAACTGCAGCTGTGAAAATCTATTTTTTATAAAGGAGGCTTTGTTTTTCTCAATTGTTTAAATTATTTCTGAATAAGTTTCTGTCATTCTTTTGGAAAAGAGATGAACTCGTAAATGGTCTGTGAAAATATTCAGCTTGAGCTGTCAGTGGATATCATCGATCTGAAGATCATTATCTTGACACGAGGCTTTCTTCAGGAAAAGCCTCCAAAGAATTAGTCCCAGGAGTATGGTGAGTTGGCAGTTTGTGCTCCTGGCCTGGTGGCTGCAGCAAGGAGGATGGGTCACACTCTGGTTCAGGAGTCTTGGCCACTGTATTCTTCTTGGTGCCAGATGTAACCATGGCTGGTAGGTGCTGCTAACAGTGCTATATGTGTTACCCAGAGAAGTGAGGGAGGCTTTCCTTAGCAGATCATCATTTATCTGCCTGCTGGCTGATGCATTTTATTTCCTTCCCTTTTATCTTAACACTCTTTTTAAGATTTTCCTGTCCTGTTTGTACAGAAGAGACCAATACTCAAAGGTATTTGATGAAGATCAGCTATATGTGCATTGTTTGAAGGCTGAGCCTGTGTTGCAGACCACATTCAGTTTCAAAGACAAATTAGGAAAGAGAAATCTCAGAAAATTCCATGGCATGGATCAGTTTTGCCCAGTACATGCACCTTGACTTGCCCTACAATGACTGATACGTTTGAGTAGTTTTCTGAAACCTGGGGTTAGACAGCTTGGCTGTATGCTTTGCAGGCTTTTCAGAGATAAACACCATAAACACCAGAAATAATAAAAAAAAATAATAATTTATTTAAAAATGCCTACTGGAAATGTATACAGTTAAATACATAACTGTAGCAAAGCTGGCTGGTCTCAACCCTTGTTTATCCTTGTTCTGGGAAGAAATGTTTGCCCTTTGTGGCATGGCTGGGGCAGTGCAGACCTTCCCCAGATCATGGGAACAAAGGGGACATGGAAAGATAGTGACAAAAGCTTGACAGCAGTCTCAGACCATTTCCAGATGTGAACAGAAAAGACAAATAGAGATCCTGGCCAAGTATCCTTGACCATGCGGACAGCAACATAATTTGGAGCAAGGTAACTTCCATTATATTTGTGTAGCTTCTCTGATTTTTTATTTTATTATTGTTATTATTATTTTTTTTTTTTGCAGCCTACACTCCTCAATGTGTTGTATAGAAGCTATTGTCTAAGCTATTGTCAAACTTGTTTAAAGATAGCTTGTTTATTTAATGCCTTATCATTACATAGCAGACATACCCGGTGACTTAAAAAAATGTTGGAAGTGCAAAACAAGGTGAGACAGAGGTAAATAGCTCGTATACCATTAAGAGTATTAGACTTCTCAACAGCTTATCAAAGTTTACCTTTGGAAACTTTTATAATATGAAGAAAATAGGTTCTGTCTGTGTAGTTTTTAAAATAACAAAACAAAAACTTCATGACGTATGAATACATTCACAATATATATAATGTGTAATTACAATTGAATTACACTGGTCAATTTTCTATGTTCATATAGTTGTCTTACTGAGAGCTGTGGTTTTTGTGTGGTGTTCTCTTTTGTTATAGTCTACAACAAACAGATCCCTGAGGCAAATATTTACTCAAAAGATGAAAACCTCCAGGGCACTTTTTGGTGCTGTTCTATTAAAAAAAAAAATAATGAATTGCATATTAATTTTGCTGTGGGCACTTGGACCTCCACTCAACACATTCCCAGTTCTAGCATGTGAATAGATCCATTAAAGTTAATAGTAAGGATATTTACAGAATTCATTGTCAACCTTCCACTTTTCTTTTACTAATTTCAGCTGACACAAAGTTGGATTGTGCTAAACACTTCTGGAAATCTTTCCTTTCAGAGGACTCAAATAGCTTGAGGCAGTGATGTTTTCAGAAAATTACACTTATTATTTTTACCAAAATTTCCTCATCAGCAAATTTTACTGACGATGTGGTTTTTGACTCCCATGGACAGAAGGGTGAATAAGAACTTCCGGATTTTACCCTGAATATTTCTTTTTCTTTGATTTTACAGTATTAATTTCTGGTGATATTTATCCTTTTTGCTTCTGGCTTCCTTTGGTAAATGAGTATATGTGGAGCTCTTAAAAAAATGCTTCATTGGAGCTAGTAGAAAAGGAATTAAACAAAACTATTTTCCCCTTGAACACAACAATCCCCTTGAAACAGCTAAATTTTATTCTCTGTAGGCATCTCATGCAGTAAGACTCCCACAGTCCTAAACCGTCTTGGTTTCTGACCACCCAAGCAAATGATCCAGTGGAAATGCAATGTCAAAACATTTCTCCTTGATCTCTTGGAAAAGCTTTTTCTCTTCACAGTTTCAAGTTACTCAGCTGCAAATCTATTAATAAAAAATACAGATAATTAGAGATAATTATATAAAAGCCACAAAACAAATAAACAAAC
The DNA here is from genome assembly GCF_009819795.1 of Aythya fuligula. NCBI lineage: Eukaryota > Metazoa > Chordata > Aves > Anseriformes > Anatidae > Aythya > Aythya fuligula. Next base: position 132,452,504 of record NC_045560.1, read on the forward strand.
AAACAAACAAAACAACAGAACAAAAAAATTTTAAACAACTTTGTGACAGCAACAGAAATGACCTCTCTGTGTAAATTAGCCAATAGTGGCAAAGGATTATATCGTACTATATTCTTATAATCAGGGAAGCAAAAAAACAATAATAAAAATGATAACATAACATATTAAATATGTTATTATATATAACATATTAAATGTTATAACGTATATTAAATATAACATATTAAATATTAAAACAATAAAACAATAAAATAATAAAAAATCATTCTAAATATTGATGTATGTGTGTATGAGTGGTTCTTTTTTCAAAGACTGTAAGAATAGATATTCAAAACCTCCAGAACCCAAACTCAGAGACAGAATCAAATAGGTGAGTTTCCTCACAACTTTAAAATCAGTTAGGTAATGTTATACATTACCCCATGAACAATAAGAAATGCTCATGGAGTAACAGTATGGGTAAAACAGACTATTTACCCATATGATAAATTAAACATAGACAAAAAAAAAAAGACAAAAAAATAAATAAAAATCTGTCTGTGTAGAGAGTGTAGTAGGCACATAGAGAGGATAATTTTACTTATACAGATTACAGGACTTGCACAAATCCTTATTATGTCCTGTCTGTGTTGTACTATCCTGGTTTGAATGCTAGGCCTCTGAGCATCTTCCTCAACAACAAGAATGTGCAGTTGGCTTGATGAAGCGCTTTAATGAATCTCTGTTGTTGAAATGGGTAGTTGAGAATAAACCAGAGCTAAAGAACTATGGAATAAGTGTATTTATAACCTCTTTTTACCCTTCACACCTTCATGTGTGAAGTCTTGCTAGTGTTACCCAATCATCACCTCATTGCTTAATTACTTAATTGAAACACTATACAATGGAGACATTTTTTTTCTTTCTTTCTTTTTTTTTTTTTTTTTGAAATTCACCTTATTCTAATTTTTTCTAAATTCACCTCTCCAATTGTGATTAAAAGTAAGAAGAAAATTACCTAGTGGGCTGTCTTACTTCTGGTTCTAAGAAATATTAACTGATTGGTTATGGCTGAACATAAGTAACGATTTAGGAATTTATGGTATTTGCCACTGCTGATGATACTGAATTGAATGTTTGATTTTGATGAGGGTTTTAATTTTTGACCAAAATATTATGCCCAGGTTTTCCTATCCTATGTGTCTTTTTTTCTTTTCCCCTGAGCTTTGAATCTGCTTACATAGTCCTGAAGTCATTAACATCTCTTTTTATTAAAAAAAAATAAATTGGAAAACATTGATATTCTTTCTAAAACTATCTGTGGAAAAACTGGGGGAGGTAGACCAGCTTGCTTATGAGCAGAGAAAAAAAAATAAAAAAGGAGAGATTTTACACATCTTTGAATTGTTATTCTGGATGAGCATACTAGCTAGAGACACCAGAACATTCAGTACAGTTGTTCTGAAGAGCATCATCCAAAAAATCAGTCTTTCCCACAGCCCAGGCGATAGTCACCTACTCCCATAGGGTGTATTAATAAAATCTTTCCACATTAGCAAAGTCTTTAGAACAAATTCCTCTTCTTCAAAAGTTATCTGACACCATCACTGTCAAAAATCTCTTACATAACTGAAAGTAGATTTGCACATATAAGTCTGTCATTTGTGTCTTCATGAAATCTTCATGCCCTAAAACAAAAAACACAGTAATATAAAAGTAGGATTTGAAAGGGAAAATTCTCCTTGTAGCTTTCCTCTATTAAAAGAAAGGTAAAACTGAACTGAGTATACAACAATTCTGAACACAGCAATATATTAAGAACATCTGGTGTGGTTCTTGTGTGTGTGCTGGGCACCAAACAAAACTGGTGGGTGGCTGTGGAGAGGATAAAGGCATCCTGAGAAACAAGTTCTGGAAATGGCTTCCCTCCCCTCTCCCTCCCCCCCCCTCACCCTTTATATAGAATTTGCAGTTCCTAATTTATATTCCACAAAAGTATTAAAAAGTGGTTCCTTACCACTAAGACTTCCTAACAAATGCAAAGAATATGAATTAAGTGAGTAAGGAGATGAAAGGAGATTACAGAAGTTCGTCTACTTCTGTAATCTACTCAGACTGTTTAGATTTCTTTCATGCAAATAATGTCTCTGACCAGGTATGTTTAAAGGTACGTTTTTCAAAGTTTTTTGCCTACAACACAAGTTCAGTTTGCCATGATCCTTTAGCCCTTAAAACTCTTCTGTTAGCTGAAGCTTGGATTTCACATTCATGGGAATGATAAATATTAATACTATGAATCACATGAATCTAGCTGATCCCACTGATGGATATTATATTAGAGGCTTGATACTGTCATTATAACTAATGTGAATGGAGCCATGGCTGCAAGACAATAGATGACCTTGCCTACTAAATTGTTGTCATGTGAACAGACTGGACCTAAACCCAGGTTTAAACAGAAAATGGAATCAAAATGTCATAGCAATATTTTTTGACTGTAATTAGCAGTATATGTGACCTTTTCACATAATTCAACTTTTCTTTACTCATGTAACCCTGTGTAACTGAGATGGTTAAGTATGTGGTGGGGTCTAATCATGCTTAGAAAGTTTAGAAATTTAAGGTATTCTTCCCTATGTCATACTAAAATTTTGCAGTCCATTTTTACAAAGTAGGGAAAAAATCCTCTTTGGATTGTTTTGAATTTAACTGGTTAAGAAAATAGTGGAATATTCCATGCATGCACTGGGACAAATGACAGTAGCAGCTGACTCAGGCAGTTAACCCCAACTTCTGGTGATCAGCACCAACAGAGCATTGTCTCCCCCGGTCTGTCCCCACGTGCCCAAAGACAAGCTGGCGGGGAAGAAGACCAGCCTGGCTCAACAGAGAATTGTGGCTTGATCTTAGGAGAAAAAAGAAGGTTTATAATCTTTGGAAAAGTGGGCAGGCCACTAGGGAGGACTATAAGGATGTAGCGAGGCTGTGCAGGGACAAAATTAGGAAGGCCAAAGCTCATCTGGAGCTCAATCTGGCTACTGCGGTTAAAGATAACAAAAAATGTTTCTATAAATACATCAACACAAAAAGGAGGACTAAGGAGAATCTCCATCCTTTACTGGATGCGGGGGGAAACTTAGTTACAAAAGATGAGGAAAAGGCGGAGGTGCTCAATGCCTTCTTTGCCTCAGTCTTTAGCGGCAATACTGGTTGTTCTCTGGATACTCAGTACCCTGAGCTGGTGGAAGGGGATGGGGAGCAGGATGTGGCCCTCACTATCCATGAAGAACTGGTTGGTGCCCTGCTACTGCACTTGGATGTGCACAAGTCGATGGGGCCAAATGGGATCCACCCAAGGGTACTGAGAGAACTGGCAGAGGAGCTGGCCAAGCCACTATCCATCATTTATCAGCAGTCCTGGCGATCGGGGGAGGTCCCAGTTGACTGGCGGCTAGCAAATGTGACGCCCATCTACAAGAAGGGCCGGAGGGCAGACCCGGGAAACTACAGGCCTGTCAGTTTGACCTCAGTGCCAGGGAAGCTCATGGAGCAGATCCTCCTGAGAGTCATCACGCAGCACTTACAGGGCAAGCAGGCGATCAGGCCTAGTCAGCATGGGTTTATGAAAGGCAGGTCCTGTGTAACGAACCTGATCTTCTTCTTTGACAAAGTGACGCGCTTGGTGAATGAGGGAAAGGCTGAGGATGTGGTCTACCTTGACTTCAGCAAGGCTTTTGACACTGTTTCCCACAGCATTCTCCTCAAGAAACTGGCTGCTCTTGGCTTGGACTGGCGCACACTTCGTTGGGTTAGAAACTGGCTGGATAGCCGGGCCCAAAGAGTCGTGGTGAATGGAGTCAAATCCAGTTGGAGGCCAGTCACTAGTGGCATCCCCCAGGGCTCGGTGCTGGGGCCGGTCCTCTTTAATATCTTCATCGATGATCTGGACAAGGGCATTGAGTGCACCCTCAGTAAGTTCACAGATGACACCAACTTAGGTGCGTGTGTCGATCTCCTTGAGGGTAGGAAAGCTCTGCAGGAGGATCTGGATAGGCTGCACCGATGGGCTGAGGTCAACTGCATGAAGTTCAACAAGGCCAAGTGCCAGGTCCTGCACCTGGGGCGCAATAACCCCAAGCAGAGCTACAGGCTGGGAGAGGAATGGTTGGAGAGCTGCCAGGCAGAGAAGGACCTGGGAGTGATGGTGGATAGTCGGCTGAATATGAGCCAGCAGTGTGCTCAGGTGGCCAAGAAGGCCAACGGCATCCTGGCTTGTATCAGGAACAGTGTGACCGGCAGGGCTAGGGAAGTGATCGTCCCCCTGTACTCAGCTCTGGTGAGGCTGCACCTCGAGTACTGTGTTCAGTTTTGGGCCCCTCGCTACAAGAAGGACATGGAGGTGCTTGAGCGGGTGCAGAGAAGGGCGACAAAGCTGGTGAGGGGCCTGGAGAACAAGTCCTACGAGGAGCGGCTGAGGGAGCTGGGCTTGTTCAGCCTGGAGAAGAGGAGGCTCAGGGGCGACCTTATCGCTCTCTATGGGTACCTCAAGGGAGGCTGTTGTGAGGTGGGGGTTGGTCTGTTCTCCCACGTGCCTGGTGACAGGACGAGGGGGAATGGGCTTAAGTTGAGCCAGGGGAGTTTTAGGTTAGATGTTAGGAAGAACTTCTTTACTGAAAGGGTTGTGAGGCATTGGAACAGGCTGCCCAGGGAAGTGGTGGAGTCACCATCCCTGGAAGTCTTCAAAAGATGTTTAGATGTAGAGCTTAGGGATATGGTTTAGTGGGGACTGCTAGCGTTAGGTCAGAGGTTGGACTCGATGATCTTGAGGTCTCTTCCAACCTAGAAATTCTGTGATTCTGTGATTCTGTGTCTCTCTCGCTTTTCAGAATTACTCTGACCCCTTTATTGAAAACACCCGTCTGTCCAGCAGACAGACCCAAGCAACTAAGAGTGCCATACCATATGCAAAAATGTTGTCCCATTTGCATATGGAAGCATGTGTTTTGAAAGGGAATCATTGACAGAGCTGTTGCTAGTAAGAGCAGTAAGAGCAAAAGTATTTCCTTAATATAAAAAGTATTTCCCAATATTACAATTTTTTTTTTTTTTTTTTTTTTTTTTTTTTTTTTTTTTCCCACTCATTGATACTTTGGGCAGATTCTTTTAATGATACACATTAATAGACCCAACAGACAGCATGACATTTTGCCAAAATACTAGTAAAATGCTTATTTAATTATTTTTTATTTCTTTGATACTGTGTTTGTTTTGTTAGGCAAGATTCTGATTGTGGTAAATTAGATGTTAGTGGACAGGATACCATATCCCATGTAATTATGGGGAGAACAGTATTTTTATACCATCTTTTAAAATTAGAAAACTTGCATTGACTTATGCTTTATCTTGCTTTCTTTTGAAGGTTAATATTGATATTTCAATTTTTAGGTTACTCATTACAAATTTTCATTAACAATTCTACTTTATAAATAATGTCAAACTAGAGAAACATGCATCAAATCTATTGTTGGACTTTCTCATGATTTATCCTTAGCTGAGCAAATTGCATTAAGTTGTTACATTTTTTCATTTATCAGAATTTATATCGAAATGAGGAATGCTGTTTGTTACTTCTTTATCTAATGTAAATCAGAGCAAGTCCGTTGAGTTAAATGGAACTCCTGTCAAGCTGAAGTCTTCCTCATTTGTCTTTGCAGTCCTGTATGAAATGTACATTTCACTTCTGGATGAAGTGAAACATTCAGGTCTGACCATTCAACAGACTTTGGATATGGGTGGCTTAGGTTTGGAATAAAGCTTTATGTATTCTGTAGTATGTGAATACATATTTTTGCTGTAAATGCTCATGTTTCAGACAGACTGATCAAAAATAATCATTTTGGACTGTAAATAAGCTTTTGAAAGTATGAGGTAGTGAAGACCACCATATGAACCACCATTACTACAGCAGCAATGACTCCATGCACATTTACAGTTTCTCTCTCTTTTTTTTTTTTTTTTTTTTTTTTTTTTTTTTATAAAGTCAAGAAGGTCAATTTCTATACTATGTTGTTGTTCTGAAACTTCATAATCACAAGAGAAATGTCACCCTTACTTTCAGTTTCTCTTCTGAATATTTGAGTTGAAGAATCCAACCGACATGCTTATCTCTTACTTGCAAGCAGCTTTCCTTGCTTTTTCAGGTGCCAAAAATTCCAGCTGCCCAATATCCCACTGTGAAAATCTTCAGTTTCCCCTGGCAGCTTTTATGAAGCAGTTACATTACCATTATAAAAACTTTATAGCAGATCTTAAGTTGAAAATGCCAGGGACAATCTAAAACCAGCTGAATAAAAACTTAGAGTTTGGCTGCTGTTTTGATTATTCATGCTCAGATTCATTTAAGTGAGAATTCTCTTTTCCCGAACAAGATCTGAGATTGCTGTGAGTCGGTAGAATTCAGGGGCCTCAGTGACATTGGGGATATTTCCCTCCAGTGGCCACAGACTTAGCTGTAAGTGATTCTCTAGGAAAAGCAGCAGCAAAGAACCCAATGTGGGGTTGTTGGCTTTAGAAATGTTGGGAAGCAGAGAATACATGAAATTTCCCAACACCAGTTAGAACTTCAAGGACTCTTCCAAAGAAAAGTATATAAAATATGTGTAGGATTTCAATTATTTATCTTTGTTTGGCTTCAGTTTTTTATTTCTGTATGCTTGCATACAGGAGTTGTCTCAAGTGACTATGCTCATCATATTTCTACACACACACAAAATTCCAATTCCAAGTCTCTTATGAGCCGTTTGCACTAAATAGATTTATTTATTTTTTATTACTGATCCAGCAGAACAGTTTCTATTATCAAATTTAAATCTAATTGGATGAAATCTCTTAGTGATACACACACAAAAAAATATTTTATTTTATTCTCTGTTATTCTAAGTCCTACTGTGATTGTCAAAAAACAAACAAACAAACAAAAACAAAACAAAACAAAACAAACAACAAACAAACAAACAAACAAAAAACCATTTTGAAGTACATAAACTTTGAACATATGATGGCACTGTTGCCCCTAAACTAACTGGTGACTACATGCCTCTTGCCATGTGTGGTTTTGTTCTTCAGTGGAAAATACCAGGAAGTAGTCTCTATACTTTGTTTTTTTAAAGAAAACGGTTCTCAATATTTCTTGTATTTTTACTCTGTCAGTGACTTCTAACCTCATTTATCAACTAACCTCATTTATCAACTGACTTCTTGATCTCTTTTAATTTATTAATATTAACAGTTAAGCACTCCAGGCACTCCTTTTTCTTCTGTGTGTTTTCAAAAGTATAAGAAAATATTTGATGTGTTTTTACCTTGTTCTGGTTGTTTACCACTGGCATAAGTTGTTTCTAACAGTTCATGGAGGCTGATTCCAAAACCAATGTTCCTAAAAGATTTTTTAATCTTTGGGTCTGCAGACCCTGGCGAATCTCTTGTAGCCATTGGGGTCCTCTTAAGCTTTCATTCTGGTCACTAGCTCAAAAACAGTAATAGAGGTATATCCTTCCAGAAGCCAAACAGAAAGCTTCCTGCCTCCTATAAAGGTGCAATTAAATGGGACACCAAAGGTGAGGGTGTCGAGGAAGGTCAAGTGATGGGATATAGTATCCTTTCATTTTCCAGCAAGCTGAAGCTGGCAAAATTTTGAGTGGATTATGTTTACTTTGGAATTTTTGTTTGAAAAGAAAATTGATCTTAAAAGAAGTTTGAGGATTCATGCTTCTCAGAATCTGTTTATATGTTCTGAGTCAATACATATAACTGCTGGTTTGCAGTGTCAACAGCAGTAACAGACAAAGATGACTCAGTTTGCAGCATTTTGCAGTTTGTTTCCCTCCACTGAAAGAAGAGGCAATTATATATAGTATTCCTTTCCTCTCTAGTTGGCTCAATAATTCCACGCAAAGTTCTTTTGTTTTTATTTTTTATTGTATTTATTTACTTACCTGTGGAATATTTGTCACTCTCTTAGAAGCTTATCTTGTTGTCTTAGGTATCTATAACTTTCTGTCTTTCCCCTACCATGTGTAAAACCAAAGTATATGCTTGCCTGAAAGGTTGCTGCTGGAATGTCCATATCTTTAGGGTAAAATTCTTATCTATGACAACTAGAATGTTATTTCCTGGTCAATAGGTGTTTTATTGCATGTTTTATTTGGTATCCACTTGCTTGATTGGAAGACGGTAAAAATGACTACTGTTATAAAATTATTATGGAATTACAGAATGAGACATGTATGAGTAGCAGATACTCAGGAAGCAGTTAAAGTACAAAGGACTAAAAGTGAACAAGAGTCAGCAATCTTACATGATTTTGAAAGATGACAGAGAACAGGAACATAATTAGAAACACAGCTGATGAGTGAAATTGATCTCTCTGCTCTCCTGATCTGAGACAGTGTCCAGTTTTAAGTGCTGTGATTGAAGAGAGGGAAATATAAACTGCAGAATATCTAGAAAAAAAAAATAAAAAGGTGGTCACTGAGGTAGGAAATGACTTATGAGTATAAAATGGGTACAACACAGACATTTTTGAGTTGTTTAGAGAATACAATTAAATGCATTCTGCAAAAAGGAGTCGATCTAAGTGTTCTGTTTTCTGTTCCCATGCTGGATGCCCAGTTGGAAGTATTGTAGAAGTATATTGTGGAAGTATACCTTTTTCACTTTTATTTTTCAGTTGTGCTTAGATTTATCCAGCAACATCTATATGACCCTCCGATTCTGGTTGCAACTAGGAGTGACAGAAGCAGCTGTAGGTGTGCAATGCTTTGAGGAAAAGAAAAGCCTGAAATGCAGAGAAAATTGCATAACATCATCTTAACAACCATGTCAACAATCATCAATGAAGAGAGGATCGATGCTTTTCAGGAAGTGTTGGAAGAATGACAGTCCCGGTGGACAGTGCATTCAATCAGGAGTTCGTGCTGATCATAGAATCATAGAATCATTTAGGTTGGAAAAGACCCTGAAGGTCATCTGGTCCAAGCATCAACCTAACACTATCAAGTCTGCCACTAAACCATGTGAATGTGGATCCACGTGTCTCTTAAATACCTCCAGGGGTGGTGACTACACCACTTTCCTGGGCAGCCCATTCCAATGCTTGAGCACTCTTCCCATGAAGAAACTCTTGATATCCAGTCTAAACCTCCCCAGCATAACTTGAGCCCTTTACCTCACATCACTTTGCTCCTGAAGCTGAGTGGTAGGAAGAAAAGGCAACTCATCTCAAGTTCATTTCCATCAATGACAGTGATTATTCTTGTGTATGAATCCATAGGCTGCCCAGGGAAGTGGTTCAGTCACCATCCCTGGGGGTCTTTAAAATACATTTAGATGTAGAGGCTAGGGATATGGTTTAGTGGAGCAGTTGTTAGTGTTAGGTCAGAGGTTGGACCCGGTGATCTTGGAGGTCTCTTCCAACCTAGATGATTCTGTGATTCAGTGATTTTCCAGTTTCCTTCATTTTCAATCCCCCCCCCCAACAGATTTTATTAAAGCATCAGTAGCATCAGTGTGGAATCTTTGGCAGATTTACCTAAATCTTTATTTACTGAAATATTGGCATTACAGTAATGACTTCTGCTTTAGATAGGAAATTTCCACCCAACATTAAAAAAAAAGGCAAACAAAACCAACCAGCCAACCCTAAACACCCATGGATCAATTACACAATTTGAGAATTTTGCTTGAGAATTTTTTCATAATCTCTGTGTGTGCTGCTTTCCCTTCTTCCCCGCTCCCCCCCTCCTTTTCAGGGTGTTGATAGTTTTGTATATGCAGATTGTGTTTTTTATTTATTTTAAGGCCTGTCTAAGAAGAGAGCACTGTATTCACTGTATTTGTTTCTCAGATATATGCTGGCAACATTCCTAAATGTATTTCATTTTATGTGTAATCTCCTGCAGTTCCTATGATGTTGGAATATGATTTTTGCTGCCTTCATGTTATTTATTTATTTATTTATTTATTTATTCCATATCGATATGAGTATCCATTTTCAACGTGTCTCAAACTTCAAAATTTCATTATTCGCAAATAAACTATTTTAGTTTTCTACTTCATCTCCTCTGTGGAGAATATGTTCTTATTACTCAGATGATGTAGTTCTTCTGCCCTTGCTTTAACATCTAGATTTCAAGGAAAATCTAGTCCTCTAGATTTTAAGAGTTGCTCTTCTCACTTCTCTGATACTGCTTCAATTAAAAAGCAATTTAATGGTGCAGAAATGAAAGAGTTAACTCAAACACACCACACGTTAACTATTCTGGCTGTGCTTTCAAGCCCTGTCAGATTAAGAGGTCTATTGTAGCCTATGTAACACTAATTTTGATTGGATTTATATCCTTGCCCCTGGGCAAGGTCTCTGGGCCCCTTGTAGGGTTTCAAAGCCATATTTGCAGTCTTTCTTTCCATTCATGTTATGCTCTTTGATAATCATTATTAAATATATGGAAATAAAGCTTCATTTCCCTGTGTTGTTTTTCTGCTTACTAGATAAAGAACACTAAGGAGTTTCCTGTAGCTTTTAGATAATAGTTAATATTGCAATATTTATCACTGGATACAATTGTCCAAGTGATCTTGACAGGGTAGCCCCTATCTCAGTTTCTCAACCCTACGTTTCATTAAAGGTGCTGCAGTGAGAATTATGATACTTTCTCTAGACAATTTAAACACAAGGCCTTTTCTAATTCTCACTAAAGATGCTGGATTATGACTCCAGAATGGAGCTGCTCAGTTCATTAAAAAATGTGAGAAAAATATACCTATGAGTATCAAATTCTTAAATCTCCTTCTAGCTATTTTATTTATTTATTTATTTATTTATTTATTTATTTTCATTTGGAGCTGTCACTTTGTGCTATAGCTGGCAGAAATATGTGTTTTTATTTTCAGCCTGGTTTCCCAAAGAAACAATGGTTATATGAATGAACTGAGTGCCTTTTTGTTTCTTGTGGTAACTTTTACATCTATTCACTAATCTCAGTTTAATTTATTTTACAGGTAGTCAGAACATGTGACATTTCTACATTACTATTTCTCTTCTCATTTTCCCTTTGGTCATGATACCACATTTTTTATTTTTATCATACCAATGATACCACATTATTTTTTTTTTTTAACATCTGTTCATTTATACAACATCCTGTCTAATCTTTTGCTTGCCTGTTGGCAGTCAGAGAAATAATGACCACAATGTTCTAAAATGAATATAACACTCCAAGTCTGAGATTTTAAGCAAATAACAGATTATTTTGGGCTATCTGCACTGAAATAAAACTATTGAAAATCCTGATGTTTGGACAGAACTGAGCATCAATTTTCTGGTAGACAATCTCTAAATAATTACATTTCAAATCAGTAGAATCAGTCTTAAAATCTTAGCCAACATTTGGAGAAATATATTTCTATAGAAAAATATGTGATTAATCCTTGAACATTCTCTAAAGACTTTCTATTAGGCAAATCTTCAATTTTTCCTGCATCAGAGCTGTTGTCAGGCATTGTAGTTCTCTTAGGCTTAGTTCTTACCTTTCCCATCTGCATTATTAACTTCCTGACCCCAGGAGAATATGAATGACTCCAAAAGTCGAGGCTGGGTTTTGACTGATTTTAGGGACTCCATCATGAGTCTTTTGTTGTTGTTTGTTTGTTTGTTTGTTTTGTATCTGTGTGAATTTTAGGAACTGTAAGTGGGAGCTATAGGATTTAGCTTTTGCTCATATCTCAATCTGTGATGATAGGAGTTTCTGGGTAATTATTTGAAGCAGAAGAACAGTCTTTAATATTCCGTATTAGAAACTTCCAAGTAAAACTGGAGTCATCTTATATCTGATCTGCACCCATAATTTTACATTGTATGAGTTCTGAGATGCATTTTTAATGCAACTACTCTTTTTGTGCTAGAAATTTTTTGCTAAATACTCTAGAAAGACTCCAAAAGAAGATGTTATTTATAAAGTTTCTGATTTTTCTGCCTATTGCACTTGCAAAATTTTGTAAATGTTATTTTTCTGGTTATATGATGTTATAATTCTGGTTTATTTACATTATTACATAAATAATCAAGTAGAAATCTTATGCATATTGCAAATTTCAATTCCAAAGGTGTCTTGGAACATGTTTTGTGATCAGAAAGATAAAAATGAAAAAAATAAAAAGAAAAATAAAAAGAAAAAGAAACAAAAAACAACCAACATGACAACATCAAGGTACTACTCAGAAGTAGTCTTGCTTCCCATTAAAACAATAAACATTTTTTTGATTAAGACTGATTATCTAAAGAAAATATTAGAAGAACAGCTTACATGAATTATAAAAAGAATTATTTTGATGGAGTACCTCAAGCTTGAATAACCAATAACTATGGTTGCAGCAGAAGACACCTTGGTATTGCATCTGATGCTTGCACATAATTTTTCTTGGAAACTTAGTAATGGCACTTCACTAAATGAAATTAATCAACAGTGGAACCAATTTGGTCTATGATATGACAAAATCATAGAATATCCTGAGTTGGGAAAGGCCCACAAGGATCAACAAGCTTAACTATTGGCTGCACAAAGGACCATCAAAAACCAAACTGTGTCTGAGAGCATTGTCCAAATGGCTCCAGCAGATATGGTGCCCTGGGGATCCTGTCCCAGTGCCTTACCACCCTCTGGGTGAAGAACCTTTTCCTAACACCCAGCCTTACTCTTCCCTGTCTCAGCTCCATGCCATTCCCTTGGGTCCTGTCACTGTACCCAGAGAGCAGAGCTCAGTGTCTGCCCCTTCTCTCCCCTCATGAGGAAGCTTCAGGCCACCATGAGGCCACCCCTCAGTCACCCCAAGGTACAGCTCATTGTACCCAGCCTCATGGAGCACAACAGGGAGAAAATTTGTGTGGCCAAAGCCCAATTAGAGTTGAAGCTGGCGATGTCTGTTGGAGACGATAATTTTTTTTTTTTAGATATGTGAACAGAAAAAGGAGAACCAAAGAAAACATAGGTTCGCTACTTGATGGGGAAGGTCTCCCCACAGACAATGACATAGGCAAAGCAGGGACGTTTAATGCTTTCTTCGCCTCTGTCTTCAACACTGATGATGGGCTTTGGGACCCAGGGTACCCTGGGCTGGAGGACTATGACGGTGGGAATGACAAACTCCCAGCCGACCCTGAACGTGTGCAGGATTTGCTGCTCCACCTGGATCCATACAAGTCCATGGGTCCGGATGGGATTCATCCCAGGGTGCTTAAAGAGCTGGCTGATGTCATCACAGGACCTCTCTCAATTTTTTTTCAATGATCTTCGGAATCTGGAAAGGTCCTAGTAGAATGGAAGCTGGCAAATGTTGTGCCAATTTTCAAGAAGAGTAAGAAAGAAGACCCTAGCAATTACAGGCCTGTCAGTCTAATGTCAGTGCCTGGTAAAATTATGGAGAAGATGATCCTTGAAGTTACTGAAGCGCACCTAGGGGACAATACAGTCATTGGTCCCAGCCAACATGGATTCATGAGGGGTAGATCCTGCCTAACAAATTTGATTTCCTTTTATGAAAAGTTCACCCATCTAGTTGACCATGGGAAACCAGCCGATGTGATCTTTTTGGACTTCAGCAAGGCTTTTGACACGGTTTCCCATAGGACCCTACTGGACAAAATGTCCAGCATAAAATTTAACAAAAACATCATATGATGGGTGAGCAACTGGCTGATGGGCAGAGCTCAAAAGGTTGTAGTAAATGGGGCCACATCTGGCTAGCAGATGGTCGCTAGTAGGGTCCCTCAAGGCTTCATTTTATGTCCAGACCTCTTCAATGTCTTTATAAATGATTTGGATGTAGGACTAGAAGGTGTTTTGAGCAAATTTGCCAATGACACCAAACTTGGAGGAGTCGCGGACACGGATGAAGGTGGAAAGGCCTTGCAGAGAGATCTGGACAGATTGGAGAGCTGGGCAATCACCAACCACATGAAGTTTAACAAAAGCAAGTGCTGGGTCCTGCACCTGGGACGGGGAAACCCTGGCTATATGTACAGACTGGGCAATGAGACATTGGAGAGCAGCCCTGCAGAGAGGGATCTGGGGGTTGTGGTTGACAGCAAGTTGAATATGAACCAGCAGTGTGCCCTGGCAGCCAGAAGGGCCAACTGTATCTTGGGATGCATCAAGCACAGCATTGCTCGTAAGTCAAGGAAGGTGATCGTCCCGCTCTACTCTGTGCTGGTGCAGCCTCACCTTGAGTACTGTGTGCAGTTCTGGGCACCACAGTACAAAAAGGACATTAAAATGTTGGAGAGTGTCCAGAGGAGGACAACGAAGATGGTGAAGGGCCTAGAGGCGAAAGCATACAAGGAGCAGCTGAGGTCACTGGGCCTGTTCAGCCTGGAGAAGAGGAGGCTGATGGGGGACCTATTGGTCTACAACTTCCTTGCAAGGGGGAGTGGAGAAGCAGGTGACCTATTCTCCATAAACAGCAGTGATAGGACCCGCATGAATGGTGTTTAACTGACACAGGGGAAGTTCAGGCTGGACATCAGGAAGAGGTTCTTCACCGAGAGGGTGGTTGCACACTGGAACAGGCTCCCCAGTGAATTAGCCACTTCACCAATCCTGTCTGAATTTAAGAAGTGATTGGACTGTGCAATTAGTCACATGGTCAAACTTTTGGGTAGACCTGTGTGGTGCCAGGAGTTGGACTTGATGATCCTTATGGGTCCCTTCCAACTCGGGATATTCTATGATTCTATGATCTCACTAGCATGCAGTTCCTCAAATTTTGGTGTACTGTCGCATAGTTTATCACTGGTGAGCCTGCTTTTATCCCTTTCTCTGATGAAATCTAGCTTAAAGCTTTATCAATCAGTTCTGCTAACTCCTGGGCAAAAATCCCTTACCCACTTTAAGAAAGGTTCATCCCATCGGGCACCAATGGACCTGGTATTTTGAAGAACGTCCCATGATCGAGAAACTCCAAATTCTGAGGGTGACATCAGCCTTGGAGCCATGTATTGATCTGCTGGTTCTCCCTATTCCTTTCAATATTGTTCCCTGCTACTGGAAGGGTTGAGGAAAATCATTATGGTTTTGTCTAGTCTTTAAAGGATACAGAACAAAGCAATGAAGCAAAATGAAAGAAATTTAAAAGTGTTTACCAGGTGTAAAATCTGACAGCTCCTAAAAGGTGTGTAAGTATCACTAATTTTCAGAAATATAGGAGACAGGATACTGCCATTTAAAAATATATTTCCTTAAAATTTTGTTCAAGAAGTGAAAACTGTTCTTCTTATGTACAAATTTATATTTTCATTAGCATATTAATGCTAATATCATGGGTCACACCTCTGAGAGCTCTGGTTCACAGCACTGTCCTGTTAATTCCATGTAAATAGTCAAGATGGCGTCTTCTTTGAAAGGCATATCAGTATCTGTAGTTTGAAGGTTGGTTGATCTATCTCTGAGTGAGATTTTATTTCTTTATTTATCTATTTATTTATTTATTTTCATCTCAGTCCTGTTTTCCAACTCTTTACTCCTTGTATTGAAGCTTAAGGAATGCCTATTGGCAAGTGATCTCTTGGTTCACTCAGAGATTTTTCTTTAATAATGTCCATGTTATATTTTTTCATGTATTTATTGAGGACTGTATGACATCTTCTCTTTTATTTTTAACTTAAGTGTTGAATTAGTTTTGTTTGACCCATGTTTTCAAATATTCTACTATAATAGCACAGAACACATTTTGTGAGTGTTGTGGTTTAACTCAGCTGGCAGCTAAGCACCACACAGCCGTTTTCTCACCCTCCCTGGGGTGGGGGAGAGAATCAGAAAAATGAAGCCTGTGGCTTGACATAGAGACAGTTTACTAGGACAGAAAGAGAAAGGAAAATAATAATAATAATGATAATAGTACTACTAATAAAAATGTGTGTAAAGCAAGTGATGCACAATGCATCACTTGCTCACCAGCTGCTGACTGATGCCTAGCATATCCCTGAGTAGCTGTCCCCCCATCCCTATATATTGTTCAGCATGATGTCAGATGGTATGGAGTACTTCTTTGGCCAGTTATGGGTCAGCTGTCCTAGTTCTGTCCCCTCCCAGCTCCTGCTGCACACCCAGCCTGCCCACTGGCAGGACAACGTAAGAAGGGAAAAAGTCCTTGGCTTAATGTAAGCACTGCTCTGCAACAATTAAAACATTAGTGTGTTATCAACATCATTCTTATCCTAAATCCAAAACACTGCATCATACCAGCTACTAGGAGGAACTCTATTCTAGCTGAAACCAGGACAGTGAGAAAAGCCTTTTATTTTTCTTTTCCAATTAATATATGCTATGAAATTACATAATATAAACTACTGAAAACATATTTACATATTTAAAAGTCATTTTCAGCTTAGTCCTCTCCTAACAAGCAAAACTGACATTTATCTTCCAGGAAATTAAGCCAATATCCCTTATACAGGGTCTCTGGTTCAGCAGAATTCTTAAGCGTCTGCCCACTTTTAATAGGGTTGACTATTCACATATCCTCAGTTATAAATTTGGTTATGCATCTGCCTAAACTGAGGTCTTGCTGTACAGTTTTCTGTAATCTGTTAAAGACAACTGATTGGAGTGCAGTATAGTCTCAATTCAATGGTTTCTTGAATAGCAAAGAGCAAATACCCCATAAAATATTGGCCGGCTCATAGGCTTATGCATTAGGAAGGCGATTCTTCCAGTTCAATTTGTGATTTGATAAATATGCATTTTAAAATAAGCTGATAATAGTAATTTGGTGATTTAAGTCAACTGAACATTTTCTGTTCATTTAGTTTGTTTAAATCAATTTTTAATTGATTGTCATGCATCAAAATATTGTATTGCACTTTGACACATTCATAAATTCTGTCATTAAGAACTCTTGTAACTATTTATGCAAATACCTTAATCAAAAAGCATATTTTGTTAGTCAAATTTTAGTTCAAGAATCACATTAACATTTTAACCATCATTTTTTACAGTCATGAATAGCAAGCAATTTTAATTACATCGTGAGTTGGAATCCTTAACTACTGTCTTAATTAGCAAAGATGTTTTGTTATTAATGCTGCTTGATGTCTGATACTCTTAAAAAAAAAAATAATCAAAGCAAACTTGTTTGAATTTACTATTTTTTTAATTGTTCACCTTTCTGTTCCAAGCTAGCTAGATCTATTCTTAAACTCAAAGTAGTTAGTAGTTGTGTAAAAAAAATTAAACCACAAGGAGTCGATATACTTCGTTGCATACTTGTTACTGTAAAAATAATCTCTTGTAAAAGCATAATGAAATTTTAGGCAATTGCATGCTAATAGCTTCCCAGTAAAAACTTCTGGGAAGATCATATATGTAAAGGTTACTTCCAACAAAGTGTTTATCTAAAGTTAAGGAGAGACAATTTTTCTAGTCTTGCATCTTCCCTTTTTATTTATTTATTTATTTATTTTTTTTAATATGCTGTCTGTCTAAGAAAGAACATTACAATTTTGCAGACTGGAAGAAATTCATTTTAGTGTAGAAAAAAAAGCCAGAAGTCTACATGTCTATAAGTCCCACCTTAGTCTTACTGTGGGACATAGAGAGATGTAAATTTTTAGCTTCTGTATTCACCATGAGCATGATTCTGTGTTGATTCTGTTAGTGATCCCAGGTTGTTACTCATAAACAAAATCAGTTGTTTGTTGTGGTAATTATCTAACCTTGTCCCTGATTAGAGTGTAGTTTCTGTTTTTTTTTTTTTTTTTTTTTTTTTTTCCATGTTATTAGAGAAACAGAAAAGAAAACCAAGGAAAGACCTCAAAAATCATGGATAGCAGGATTAAATACACTTAGATATACATCATAATGTATAACCTCTCCTAAAAACCATAAAGAGAGATTTTACAATGCTGCTAGAATACCTGTTGGTATTTTTTAGGGAGTGAAAAAATATTCATGCTGTCTCACAAATCTTTACTCAAAATTATGTTGATTCCTTCTCATTTTGTCTCCAGATGCATCAAAATCAATTGTCGTACTCCTAATGTCAACCACTTAGTTATCAGAAGGTTCTTCTGTCCTTCTTCAGTCTTCTCTTTTCTAGACTAAACAAAGTCCTTTAGCCTCCTTACAGATCATTTTTCAAAAATTTTAATATATTTTTAATTCCTACCATGGAGTCTTTATACTTTCCTTGAATCTCTTTTAAAATTCCAAAGCTGTAATAAGACTACAAAGAACAACTCAGTTGTTCTTTGTAGTCTTATTACTATACTACCAATTTTTCATGTGATGTTTGTCTATTTTATTTCTCCTTATTAAGTTTAGATAAATTGACTTGTTTACTTTCAAATTCCATTTTATTCTATCATCATCTTTCCAACTTCATGTCCTTTTTAAAAATTATTTTAAGTATTCTCTCATATCATATCATATCATATCATATCATATCATATCATAATTTTATTTTATTTTATTTTATTTTATTTTATTTTATTTTATTTTATTTTATTTTATTTTATTTTATTTTATTTTATTTTATTTTATATTGCTGCAGTCATAATTGTGGTACACTTAATTTAAAGACAAAGCTCCACCTTGGCTATGAGTATTTTTCAGCAGAGGCAGAAAAGGGAATGGGCTGCAGTTCTCTTACATGCACGAAGATGAACATGGTGGAAGTCAATGAAGCTGAAAAAATTTATGTGGGGCCTTTGAAGAGTAAAAGTAGCAAAAATTTACTTTGTCATTTTATTTTTGTGCTCTGGTTTGTCTAAAGTATTTGATGTATTCCAGTAGTAAGAAACTTCTTGGGAAATTAAAAAAGGAATCTCTAATTCATATCTAATTGCATAATATTCCATGGCATATCTACTTATTCCAAATATGAGTTTGAAATAATAATTTTGAATATATAAAGCATCCAGTCTGAAAATTTTGTCTTGAAGATATATTTCCAGCTTTGCTCCTTATTTAAGTGACAAGATAGCATAAGACTGAATAATGTTTCATTTTCCTGCTTTTTAAAAAAAAAAATTTTTTAACTCTTTCAGATCAATGCTTTTTTTTTTTTTTTTCTGCTCTGAATTACACCTGAATACTCATGGTACAAAAAGTTAAAGTATCAGTATACCCCATTGTACATATTCTGATGTTTAATGTAGAATCAAATCTGATTTCATTAACCTAAAATCAGAGTAATAAAATAATGATTTATCAATGAGCAGATCTCTCAGACCACTGAAGAAACATCATATTTCCATAAAACATATCACACCTTTGTTTTATCCAGTAGAGCTTTCTGATATTTTATTTTCCTAACTTGGAGTGTTCAGTATCCTTCTTTGCAATATTAACATATATGTGAAAATCTACTGAATGTGTTCCCTTTGTTATTGATAGGTTTTCCATTAAATTCATATTTCATAATTGGTTTAATTTATTACACAATGTTAGATTAGTGATCATATTTTCAGGCCACATTTATATCAGGGGAATGAATAGAGTAGTTGACTGAGTGAGGTAATTAATCTCATCCTAAATGCCCCAAATAGTTTGGATAATTAAACCTTAAAACATCCTGTCTTTCAGAATTAAGTGAGGATAACTTAACCACTTTTTTTGTTGTTTTTGTTTTTGTTTTTTTTTGGTATTTCTGTTTCATGTCATATCGTCTAATAGTTTACCTGTTGCACATTCAGTGGATATATGTTCAGATTTCTGAACAAGGGAAGAAAAAACATGAGCCACACTCTGAAGACAAAAGCTAGTCCAAGAACTGCCACTATGCCTGCCAAAGGAAAAGATCCCTACTTTAACCTATTGCTTTAAGGAGAAGAGGAGAAGAGGAGAAGAAAAGGAGAATATGAAAAGGAAATAAACCTTAATCTTTTGCATTCTGACCTTGCTTTCCTGAGCCAGGGAAATATTCAAAGTTTTACTAATTAATTACTCCATGTAAATCCAGTTAACCTCAAAAGAATCTGCAGTGTTTTTGAAGAAACACTGACAGAAGCTCGTGACAAATAACTTCTGAATATATTATCTGAGCAATTTTGTGCAGATATTTCAGCAAGACAGTTTTCCCCAACTAGTTTGTAATACCAAACAGGTGCTTTCTAAAAGCAAGATATGTGATGCCAGCTATTTTTCTTCTATGGGTAAGGAAGTTAGGCTTGTTTAATACGATTGTTCTTGGCAAATCCATGTTTGTTGTTATTCATCTCTTGTTGAATCAATTTGTTTTAGAGAATATGAGGCATACATTAGGAAACCTGGTTTTCTGGATTTATTGACAAGATTTTCATTATTATTTCATTAGGCAAGCTCTTGTTTACACAGAGATATAGACAGCTGAATATTTTACTGAAACTTCACTCAACAATTACATTTTGGACTGAAGGTCCAGGTGTCCAACCTGATTTCTTGTGATAGTCTTCCTGCCTGACCCAATTAACTTCTTTCACAGAGCAACCACTCATGCTTTTTACACTTTTCAAAGAACAGAGACTGACTGAGCCTCTTTTTCTTTTGCTGTTTAAGCTATTCACAGGTACAATATTTGAAATGTGAAGAGCAGAGTGAAGTTTGGCTGGCATCTATCCTTTGTCAATGTTGAGTTCTTGTTTTCAGTAATAAAATGTAAAAATTCTGTCCAAAATACCATGTTGTAGAAAAACATGGTGTTTGCTTAAGCTTGACAAAGATAGCATTTTGCACACATCCACCATCTACAGGTGGGAAAAACTACCTTGGATATCCCAGAAGTGGAAGCTCTGTAAACGTTAAGGTTATATATTTTATATGTTTGAAATATATACATTCCAAAATGTGAATATTTTTTACATTTTTTTATCATTTGCAGTCATCTTTCATTCAACTTGAATTATTGTAAGGAATGAAATGGATCCATAAAATAATTAAATTATAAATTTCATGGTTTATCTTGAAAAAAATATCAATGTATGAAATATGCAGCAATTTTTCATAGATAATATTTAAACAACAACAATAAAACCTCAACCAACCAACCAAAAAGAAAACAACAACAAGATATTTCAAAGATAACACACCTATTACAAATTTTCATATCTCTTTAGTGACAAAAATCAGCATATACACATTTTGGAAAAAAATATATTTGCAGATGGATCCTTCTACTTTACCAATAAATAGAAAATTATGAGATTCCAGAACTGATAAACTAATCAAACTTAAAAACAGTAAGGATTAGTGATTGGTTCCCTCTACTGTGTCAGGGACTGGCTCACTAGGAAGAGGGCATGTGTCTGCTATTTATGTGTCTGCTATTTATGTGTCTGCTATGCTAACATTCAATTCTGATTTATTTCTGAGAAGATGTGGACCTTCCTTTTGCTCAGAAGAGTGCCCAGACCATCAGAATACAGGCTTTTTGGCCATTATGAGGGAAGAAGTGATAGTGATAGGAGTGATACTAAGGAGTGACAGTTTCTGCAGTTGCTGCTTCTCCATTTTTATATGAATAATGAAACTCTCTGGAACAGAAAATGGCATTGTACCTATATGGGAAATGTTTTAACCACAAAACTGAAGTGGAATACTTTGTCTTAGGTTTGGTTAATACGTAGGGAATATCACATGCAAAACAGGATTCAAAGTAAAGGAACAAAAGGAGGTTTTATTTCAGTCTAATGGCATATACCTGGTAAATGAAAGAAAAAAATGAAAGAAAATCCAAATGTTAGGTCTTAGTCAGCAGAGGGTAATTTTGAAATTTTATCTGATATAGTTATCCTAAATTCCTTGTTAGTGGTGTATGTCTTATCCAGTTCAACCCTTTCACTTTATGCCCCCTCATTATTATTATTATTATTATTATTTTATTTTTATTTTGAAATAGGCTAGAAATCAAACAAATAGGAATGACTCTCTACTTGGTATGGGAAAGACCTGGAGTCTAGTCCTGCTGTACAGGCTCCTTGCTGGTTTACTCAGGACCAGACCAAAACCTTGCACAAGAAAACTTGTCTGCTAACATTCTGAATGCCCCGTAATGTGCTGACTAATCGACTGTCCTGGCACATTGAAAATGCAGGTGTATGCACATGTCACATCTGTCATGAGTATAGATAACCTCTGTGGTCTCCTCTTGAAAGTATTTCTCTTCCTAAGACTGTAGAGGATCCGAGTGTTTTGCCTCATATTAGACCCAACAGTTCTGTGGGTAGACTTTAAAACATCAAATTTAGAAACAAACAGTTTTGGAACTGGAAAACTGAACTGAAAAATATTCAAGTCTCTTTATTTCTGCTACAAACCAGCACAGATTAGCCCAAAGTGCATCTTGCTTTTTCATAAGACCATCAGAACAGTAATAGACCCTGTTTTAGTCAATCAGCTCTATTGTGTAATATCATTTCCAAGCATGCCAACAGCTCATGGGGTAAAGTAAACAAATTTAGAGCCAGATTCATCTAGATTTTACTCTTAATCTTTTTATTCTACATCTTGGTTCTTTAGCATTTTTAATGTTTCACATTTCTGATTATGAAACTTCCTTTTCTCATGCCCACTGACACACCTTTCTATCCAGAGAGAAAGCTGTCAATGCTTTTAACAAGCAAGAAACATCATGCTTAAATACTTTCAGTTGTATAAGACATCGGTCAACAACCTGAAGTAACATATTCTTGTTATAACAGATGTGACATTTTATTTATGTCTTACGGACAAAGACTAAGAAAGGATAATTATGGATATATTCTTCCACTCTAAAAAAGACAGACAGTTATAAATTGATAAAATGATGGAAATAACATTTCCATTTTTATGTTATTTGAAATATTTCTTCCTCTTTGCTCACTATCTAAAGACTGCCAATGTTTCATGGAAACCTGTCCTGCTTTTCAGCAGTAGTTTGTAACCAGACTTCGGTCACCCAATTCCTATTGATGTTGTCTCAAATAAAAAATGAAATATTGTCAATGTATCTTTTTGTACTGAATTAAAGGAATTAATAAACAAACACATCTGTAAATGTTATCTATTAGCACATGTTAAGCTTCCACCCTACCAGTCCTCATGCTTTTTTATTACTTGGTGCTGCCTTCAAATCTTATATATTAATAAACAGAGCCTGGTCCAGTTCACTTTACTGGTGTCCAAACTCTGAAATCCCTTCTCTACTTTCATAATGGAAGCCTTGATTTGTTGGAAGTCACAGAGCTTTGACAACAATATTGTATGAGAGTTCAGATATTACTGTCTGGTGGTTTGAGTGTGGCAAAGTAGGGAAGGAACCCAGGGTTGCTGGCAGCTCCTTCCCCAGATAATGGCCAGATAAATCACGGGCCTTCCGGACATGCTTCCAGATGGAAGATAAGTTAGAAAGGAAAGCTACTCAATCATGAGTAATAAGGGTGTGACTGAACAGAAATTCTGACATGCATCATAAATAAATAAATAAATATATAAAATCCTCGCTTTTCTCTCCAAAATAATCTGTGCATTTTACCCTCTCTCTTGGGAAAGGAGCCAAAGGGAGATGTGGTTTCCCATCAGTCTTATATTTCTGAAAGCCTTACCTTGTGCGTGATACAATAATTTAATTCTCTAGGATTTATTTTTCCTCCTGTTCCTCTTTCAATTACAATTCATGGTCATGGAAGGGGCTAGGAGCAGAAAAGTCTCTTTGTGGAGAAAACAAAAGAGCAAGAAATAACAGGGGAATGCACATTATGGGTGTAAGTTTTCTGCTGTGCGTGTGTTTGTGAAGTGCAGAGAGTGCTAATTTTTTAATTTTCTCTCTTTCCCACTGCACTTTTCTTTACTGTCACACTACACAGATGTTTGAGTATACATGCTCAAATAAAAAAATATGTTACTTGATTCATTTATATGATCTACCCGTGAACACTGATTAATATGAAATGGTATTTTATAATGAAATACAGTTGCAAAAGAAATGAAAATAAGGAATGATAAAATGGATATTTTCACTGAATTGTTTTGCTCCTTTTTTCCTCTAAAAATTCAGATTCAATAACATGTACTAGTGAGTGATGAGGCAGAATGAAGAACTGTAGAGAACTCATGAAAGCTGTGTCATCAAAAGGGCTCTGTCATGAATTTCACCAAGAGAAATTTCTGAGAACAGTCATAAAGAACAATTGCATTGATATTTGAGAAGCCTATATGTAATACATATACTATGGAAGTCTTTTAAAAAAGTCAGTAGTTCCATAAACTGCAGAGTGAAGATGGCATGTACTGTAAATAACACAGACTGTCATTGCATGGCAATAAAATAAAGTATTGAATAACTTTAATTGAGCAGAATGCCTTGCAGGTACTGGATGAAACAAAAGATCTTGTGAAAAATAGTACTCTTCAGTACTGACATTAGTTATCTCTATGCTAAGTTTTGCATAGAAGGCCTTGATTCAGGGTTGCTCAAATAACCTGAATTTTCACATTTCCAAATGTTTGGAGTCTTGAATATGTTTCATTAGTTACTGGAAAATATAATCTGTATCTGTTAATACCAGAGTTAAGGCCATTGCATGGATTTTGATACCTCAAAGTCAAGTGTATTCTTTATAGAAAAGTGTGCAAAAATAAAAGTTGTTTCTGAATTAATCTTAACACCATTTTCTTGTTTAAAAATAGAAGTAACAGCTACATGACTGGCCATGAAAGTATTCTGACTACATATTAATTCTAAATAATATTTTGTACTATAACCTTATATGAAATCTGGAAGCCTCAATGCTTTCTACTGTTGCATTAAAAAGGTAGCAAAGTAGCTAGAATTGGTAGTCATTGTAGTTTGTTGTTATTCCCTGCTATGGTGAAAATTGCCAGCACAGTTTAGTTTATGACGGAGGAAATAGGATAAGCAATGGTATTCAGTGCAGTTTTCTTGGTCTGTGATAGTTCTGCTAAGCTAGTGATTTGTTCAGTGGAGAGAGATAAAAAGATTACAGCAGCAAATGGGATTGGGGACTTACATTAATGTAGAATCAATACTGCATTATAAAATCAAAATTCATTGGACTGAGAATTGAACATTTTCTGAAATTTTTGCAGTTCCCTGTTGTAAACAGTTTGCATGGGAAGTATTGAAGTATTCTGACGATATATAATGCTGTTGGTCTACTGACCCATATTGCCACAATAAATAAATAAATAAATAAATAAATAAATAAATAAATAATTACCTACTGTGTAGCATCACTATAACATTGTCTAATATAGGTCAGTTATATCTAAGATTAAAGGTTATGCTCCTGCTCAGCAGCAACACAAATTGTTATGTGGGTAATCTGATCACAAGAGTACACAAGAGTAACACCCAATTCTACAATTGGATCCACAAGTGTAGACTCTTGAGCAAATTGTTAAAATTAAAAAACCTAATGCTTAATAGTGCTTAATACTCAAATACCTTTTAATTAGAAAAACAGCTTAAATTCAGTGGCCTTCAGGCTGACAAGTAGTGTGCATTCAGAGCACATATTTCTGCTCAGGTCTGTGAAGACTACATCTATATACATGTATATATAAAAAGAGGACCAATCTCTGTCCCCAGATAGCTCTTACCCATATAACTGTTAGCTGTATCACTATTTTATTGGAAGGAGTTGCCTGCAGTAGTCCAGAACAGAGTTGGGGTGCATTAACAAGCTATTTAGGCAGTAAGAGGTTCAGTGTCTGAGCTTGCTCTCTGATATTTTATCTGGAAGAATAGCGATGCCCCTCATTCCTCTGGGGGGAGATTGGTAAGTACACCTGAGCACTTGTACGTGCATATGCATGCTTTGTTGTTGTTGTTGATTCTGTTAATTTTCTGTATTACCATTTTAATGTTCCCCACTTTTAGTATCTAAAGCCAAATTTGGGAAACCAGCACGCTACTACACATTCTCCCCAGCCATTTGCTCTTAGACACAGTATAAACATATACACTTAAAGTTTTCCTACTTTTTTTTTTTTTTTTTTTTAAAGAATATTGTGTCAATTATAAATTTGGCACGTATTGTCTAAAAAGTACATTTTTAAAGAGGTGTGTACTACTAGACTGTGGATCCATATAGATGAGTAATTTTTGTGTCATCAGCTACTTATGTCATAGTAGGATCAGCCTTATTTTTATTTGATTTTCACTTGGCAAATATTTGGCAAGAAAGATGCATCTGGATAAAAAGTCAGTTTAATTAAATTAACCCTTAGAAGTTGTATAGCCTACACATATACCGATGAGATTTCCTATGAATGTTTTTGTGGTTTATTTTTTATTTTATTTTATTTTATTTTATTTTATTTTATTTTATTTTATTTTATTTTATTTTATTTTATTTTATTTTATTTTATTTTATTTTAGATTTTATTTTATTTTTTCTGGTTGTTATAAGGGTAACCAACAATTCCTGAACTATATATTAGCCCTAAATCTCCAGAGTTAAAATTTTCATGGGAATACAAATATTATAAGCAACTTAATAATGTAATTGGAATATGAAATTAGATGATAAGCTCAAGAGTATTAAAAGATAAAAAAATAATACAAAAAAAAAAGTAGAAAGTCAAAGGAATTAAGAAGCCTGTTTATAAGTGACTTCGTGTTTTTCCTGTCCATGAACATATGGAAAAGATAACACTTAGAAGTACGATTACTCAGATTAGAGAACTTCCCTCCCTCATCTTTAAAAGTAGAATTACTGCTTCATGTCTAGATATAAACCATACTCATAATAATGTAACTATGGTAAATATATAATACAGCTTTTTGCTGAAGTTGAAAAAATAAGAAACAATAGCAAGAAAAAAAAAAAAACACAAAACAACACTAAGAACTTTGGTGTGCTCTACATTTCCAGTCCCAGATTTCCAGAGTTTTAACTCTGAGATAGCTGTAAATGAAGAGAGGGGAAAAATAAGGGGAGGGAGGTGAGAGATGAGGGGATAATTTTGTCTTGTGCTTTGAATATTTTTATTTTACTCTCCTGATTCAGCACATTTAATCATTTATGCTACATCTAAAATTTTTTCATTGCAACCAGTGAATTAGGATTTTTGTGATTGTTCTTCTTAACTGAAAGCCGAAACTCATGTGCAATCACTTACTGCCAAGAGCTGAGCTTTTACTATATATGACTATTAACATTAGACTGGCAACAAAAAAGTAACATTTTCCCTGAGCCTTCTCTTCTCCAAGCTGAAGAGTTCCAGCTCTCTCAGCCTTTCCTGACAGGGGAGACACTCCAGACTCTTCGTCATCTTTGTGGTCCTTCACTGGACTCTCTCCAGTAGAGTCTCTCTTGTACT
The DNA here is from genome assembly GCF_009819795.1 of Aythya fuligula. NCBI lineage: Eukaryota > Metazoa > Chordata > Aves > Anseriformes > Anatidae > Aythya > Aythya fuligula. Next base: position 132,479,833 of record NC_045560.1, read on the forward strand.
GGAGAAGTACCCAGAACTGGACTCAGCACTCCTGGTGTGGCCTCACCGGTGCTGAGCAGAGGAGAAAGATCACCTCACTTAACCTGCTGGCAATACTTCACCCAATGAAGCAAAGGATGCCGTTAGTCTTCGTTACTTCAAGGGCTCATGTGCCAGGCATGGGCCATGACATACCAATCTTTAGGCAAGATTTTTGAAAAGTTAAGGAAATATTATTTAATAAATGCTCTCTTTCATGAGATTCATCTGTAGAAGTCATGTTTCCTACCTTCTGTACCACAAAATAAATCAGATTAATGTGTATGCAAATAAATATAGCTAGTTCAAATCATAAACGACAAGAGCTCTCACAGTTTCCACAGACTACTTCTGAGCTTTCTTTTCTAAGAGACTTGAAGGAAAACCCTGGACCGTCAGTCTGACAGTAACAATGTACACCGAACAGACTCTCTTCTCTTCCAGTTGAAACTCAATGTGATTACAGGACCAGACTTTTCTTAACCTGCTTTACGTCAGCAACCATGATGTTGACCTGCTAGGTGACTATGGCCAACTGTGTGCTGTACTGATCTTTCCTGTAAAAGAGAAGTACAGATATCTCTTTCTGATGTGCTTTGGAACGTACTAAGTACAGAAATATTTTTTCTGCTGGTATATTTTCAACTAAAAATTAAGAGAATATTCTTTATTTTGGAAACTGTCTTCCATAATTACAAGTGATAATTTTCAGTGGTAGATGTAGAAGTACTACCTGAGTTATTGAACATCTGGTCAAGACCTACAGGACATTAGCAGTTACTGAAGAAAAGGCAAAATAAATGTAGAAGCTTGTACATTAATTATACTTAGGTCACAGATAAAGCAGATATAAATGTGTTTCAGTCAAGTTTTCAATGACTGAACTGTTTCTCACGCACATTTAGAAATGCAGGGTGGTGCCTTTGGAAGCGCTGAATACTCTTTATAGAAAGAAAAGAAAAGAAAAGAAAAGGAAAGGAAAGGAAAGGAAAGGAAAGGAAAGGAAAGGAAAGGAAAGGAAAGGAAAGGAAAGGAAAGGAAAGGAAAGGAAAGGAAAGGAAAGGAAAGGAAAGGAAAGGAAAGGAAAGGAAAGGAGCGTAAAGGAAAGGAAAGGAAAGGAAAGGAAAGAAAAGAAAAGAAAAGAAAATAAAAGAAAAGAAAAGAAAAGAAAAGAAAAGAAAAGAAAAGAAAAGAAAAGAAAAGAAAAGAAAAGAAAAGAAAAGAAAAGAAAAGAAAAGAAAAGAAAAGAAAAGAAAAGAAAAGAAAAAGAGAAGAAAAGAAAATTTGCAAGATGGTAATTCACCATATTCATAAAACCTTTAATTTCATAACATAACTTTATAAATGTCTCCCTTATTTAGGAAAAAATTAAAGACAATTTGAACAATGTTTTTATGTGAAGGTCTAAAGATACAAGATGGTGCTTTCTTAAAACAGAAGGTAAATTCATACACTGATATTTATTAATGGCTAGATTGTTTCATTATTCATTAGATAATAACAAATCTTGTATGTTCATCACCATTTTCCTTAGTATGTTATTATATATTTCATTAAGACAAATCATTCAACTAATGCATTTTTTATAAAAGCAAAATTTTTTTGCAAGTCGCTATCACTATGTCTTATGGTAGAGCCTAGTGTCTCTGGATGATTCAGACCTACTCTTCTCCAAGCTTTAAAAAGAACTGTCATTATACCAAATAGTTATGGTACAGGCCCATCTTGGACACATCCTGAAATGCTCTATTTGCTCCTGCTAATCTACAAATCTAAGAGCACTCTTTAGGCTGAGATTTTATTCAGCTCTATACTGCAAGATCAAGATCAAGATTTTCTGAAAAACAAAACAAAACAAAACTGAAAGTATGCATCCAGGATGAAAATTCTGACAAAAGCTGGTAGACAGAAAAAGTTGAATTGAAGGCAGCGACACATTTAGAGACTGAAGGGACTACAAGAAGGAGGCAGTAGGACCTGCAAAATGGTATATATTTTTTATATATATGTATATGATACAATATATTTCTGTTTAATTGTGAGAGCATGCAAACTACTTTTCTAAAATTTGGAAAAATTCCCTCTTTTCCTTGACTGAAACCTCAAGAGGAAACTTTATCTTCCTCCTTCCTGCACTTTTGCCCTCTGCCACTACCAACTTCCATTAAGCTGCCTTAAGGCCGTAACATTATTGTTATTATTCTAGACAAATTACCTATGTAGGTATATCTAAGTACAAATGTACCTGGCTCATGTTTTTTTAGGATACTTATGATCTAATTAATGGACACAATTCTTTAAATTCCAGTTGTCACTATTTTTGCTAGAGAAAGACAAACCAGAACTGGTATATCTGCTGCACAGAACGCAGAGTAGATTTTAACAATCTTGTAGATATATCAAAGCAGTCCAATTGTTACAGCTCTTTTGTCCTAATTGTCAGTAATACCCAAACTAGCTCATTTAAAGTCATCTTGGGCATCCATACACCAGAGTGCAGACTTGCCCTTAACTAATGTTTTCACATACAAAACATTTTGTTAACACTTATTGTACTGTGTGTCACAGCTACAGCAATTCCACTCCATGGCAACATTAACATTTGTTTTTGTTCTACCTTGGAACATGACCAAAACCTTTTGGAACACTCCAGCAGAAATGAAATTATCAAAATCAGTGTTTATGTATCAAAACATATGGATGTGGTTAAGGGCCTGGCCTAGCACTGTAGAAAACCAGGTTCAATTAAATTGTTCTATATGAATCAGAACAGATTTTTTCTTCCTAAAACATGCAAGATGAGGCAGACTAAGGACTTGAACCTCTACTCCATTTAATACTTTGTCTCTTTTCCTATTCTCTTTCATCAAAGATTTTTATTTTTTTTTTCGAAAAGCATCTTCCTATGACTCAAAAGCTGGTTTGATGAAATGTCATATAGTTAAAGGGTGTTCCAGCCAAAAATATTCACGGTACTCACAGCTGAATAGTCAAAACATAGCAGCCTCCAGTTTATAAGCAGGAAAATGCAGTCTCAGTTGTCAAGTGATATGCACAGGATCATGATGCAACTCAGTAAAAAAAGTTAGTTTAAAACTGAGATTTGTTTGTGCTTAATACAGTAGACCACAGTGTTATACATGAGCTACATTATTCAGATGTTCTGTGTTTCCATTTTGTAAAATATAACAGTGGAATGCATGAAATACGATAACAATTAATTTAGAATACCAGAAATTATTACTTTAACTTCTAGAATCAGATTTATTACCATAAGCACACAGAGTGGAGATACTCACATTAAAGAATGAAAATGCATGAGTGTTTCTTTACCCAAAGGAAACTCTTTACTTGACCTACACAGTATAGTAAATGTCTTTCTTGTAGCTTGTATTCTTGGCCCAAACGTCACTCTGTGATTCAAGTGCCCAAGCTTGGCATACAGATGGTATATAGATGTATATAGATGACATGATCGTATTATAGTTGGAAAGAGAAAAGAAACAGAGCAGGGATTAGGGGTCTAGCAACCTCATGGCTTGAACTTCCACCAAGGGAAGGAGAAGCACTGTTTATTATGCTCAGATTGAGGAAGTTTCCAGATCCCCAGAACACTGCCAAAAACACCAACCTGAATGAGATTCTAGAGGAAAGGTCCCTCCCCTCCCCTCCCCTCCCCTCCCCTCCCCTCCCCTCCCCTCCCCTCCCCTCCCCTCCCCTCCCCTCCCCTCCCCTCCCCTCCCCTCCCCTCCCCTCCCCTCCCCTCCCCTCCCCTCCCCCCTCTTTCCTTCCTTCCTTCCTTCCTTCCTTCCTTCCTTCCTTCCTTCCTTCCTTCCTTCCTTCCTTCCTTCCTTCCTTCCTTCCTTCCTTCCTTCCTTCCTTCCTTCCTTCCTTCCTTCCTTCCTTCCTTCCTTCCTTCCTTCCTTTTCTCTTTCTCTTTCTCTTTCTCTTTCTCTTTCTCTTTCTCTTTCTCTTTCTCTTTCTCTTTCTCTTTCTCTTTCTCTTTCTCTTTCTCTTTCTCTTTCTCTTTCTCTTTCTCTTTCTCTTTCTCTTTCTCTTTCTCTTTCTCTCTCTCTCTCTCTCTCTTTCTCTTTCTCTTTCTCTTTCTCTTTCTCTTTCTCTTTCTCTCTTTCTCTTTCTCTTTCTCTTTCTCTTTCTTTCTCTTTCTCTCTTCTCTCTCTCTCTTTTTTTTTTTTTTCCCAATACAAACTGTTCATCATTCAGTGAAGCACACCAGAGAGATGATCAGTTTGTTTTGCTTGGTTGTGCTACAGGACCCTCTGGGCCCTTTCATCTGCTGTGAAAATGCACAGAAACTGCTGGTCTCTCCTTCTTGGTATCATCACTCACACGTGGGACCCAGCTTGGAGGAATTGTGGAATGGTATGCTGGCTGATTTGCAAATGAGAAAAATTGCCTAACTGAAGGGAATAAAAAGAAGAATTTAATGAATGTTAAAAAGAAAAAAAAAAAAAAAAAAAGCAAAACAAAACAAAAAACAGCTATATGTTACATGAGTGAAATTCTTTTCATTGTGCCAGGTCAGCTAGGGTCAGATGTGTTACATATTTGGTCATTTTGGACAGTAGCAACAGATCTCATTTGATTTTTCAGGACACGTTTCATTATCCAAAAGATTTTGTCTTTGATCTTTCTTATACTGATCCAGATGGCTTCCATGTATAGGTACTAAATCGTAAATGTGTTTACTGTTGTTTGATGCTTACTTTCATTATTTCAAAAGCAGGAAAGGTTTTCTTTTGAATGCTATTCTAACTGCACATAAATAACTCACAGCTTCCAGAAGAACACATTACAGGCAATTATTCCTTAATCTAAATTATCGTGGCATTAAGCATGTGGTTAATTTTGCTGCAACTGCCTTTGCAAAAATAAGAAAATTCTTTTTTTTTCTTGGCCTGCTTTTTGTGGCTTTTGTTCTTATTCCTTGATGTGGATAACTACGGTAGTTTAATCTGGAATTACCAATGGTATTAGGCCAATTTTCTTAGTCTTGAGAAGAGGTGGTGGAAGCTGTACTGCAATATGTAATGGAAATTGAATTGATATGGAACTAATGTTCCACAGATGAAATTTTTCCTACACTTCTAATATATACCTGACAAATCTGTAAATATTTCTACAAATTGTATTTACTTCTCAGGGATACACATTTCAGTTAAAATAATACATGTATGTGTTTCCATATCACTTAACTTTTAGTCATTGTCAGCCAGGTGCCAATATAGTGAATCAAGTCATCTAAAATAGATACTGACTACTGAACTCTGAAGGACTCTGAAGACCACACTGATTGACTACTTTTACTAGATCTTCTCTGACTGTCATGCACATTTATACCTTTGCCCTGTGCTGAATCCTACTTGTTTGTTTAAAAAAAAACAGGTTTCTTCTCAAGTGTTTGAACTGTCTGAAATAATTTCTTGAGCTTTCTTTTTCAGAAATACAACACAAACAGTTATGCTGTGTATAGCATTCTATTCTGCAGTATCCAGTGAGCCAAACTTACTATCAGCTTTAGCAGACTTTTCATTATTATTTTTTGACCTATAAGCAAGCCTCACATTTGTCCTCTTTTCTCTTTCCCAAAGATTTTAAAATTCAGATACTCCATTAAACTGGGGGAGAGTAGTTGTATTTAACTTGGAAAAATCAGTATGTGAGCTTGTTGAGCATTAAAGATTCAGATAATAATCTAATTTCCATTCATTTTCATGGTTGGCTACCCAGTGAATCTGAGTATCCTCATGGACTCTGAAGTCATCTTCAAATTGAGTCTGTTTCTGAAATATTTATCTTAGAGACAGATTTGAGATTTACTACCAGCCAAATGTGGTTAGATAAATAAAAATCTGCTATCTGTTCTGTATTTAATGTCCTCTCTTCAGAGAATACAGGTTTCTCTTTAATGTAGTAACCAAGAAGTTGGGCAGTTCAAGATCCTGAAATGAATCCGGAAAGCGAGTAGCAGAGTACTGACAGTGAACTTTTGGCAAATAGACTTTGGCTTATTAAGGGAGCTGGTACTGTGAGAGTAAGGGAGAATACTGTGAGAGGAAATTCTGAAGGGTAGAGGAGCTCAGGAGAGCTGACAGCATTTTTAAGGACAACCTATTCCAAGCACAAGAATGGTCCATGCTATACAAAGGAAACTAGGAAGACATATCAGGAAATAAGGTTGCCTAAGCAGGGAACTCTCAAATGAATTCAAATTCAAAAAGATTGTATATGTGACATGAAAATAAGGATGGGCTGGTGTACACACACACACACAAAGTGGGATGAGGAAGAGAATCAGAGGAGTAAAAGTGGTAAAACTCCTGGGTTGAGATAAAGACAGTTTAATAGGTAAAGCAAAAGCTATGCATATAAGCAAAGCAAAATAAGGAAATCATTCACTAATTCCCATCAGCAGGCAGATATTCATCCATTTCCAAAAAAAGCAGGGCTCATCACACCTAACAGTTACCGGGGAAGACAAATGCCATAACTATAAATGTTTCTCCTCCTCCTTTCTTCTCCCATTGCTCTGCACAATGTCATGTGGTATGGGATATTCCTTTGGTCAGTTTTGACCAGCTGTTCTGTCTGTGTCCCTTCCCAGTTTCTTGTGTATCCCCAGTAAACCAGCTGGTGGGGCAGTAAGAGGAACAAAAAAGGATTTGACATTGTGTAAGCACTTGTGTAAGCAGATATAAAATATGCATCAGTGTATTGTCAGCAGTATTTTCCATGGCAAATCCAAGATACAAGTTACTACAATGAAAATTAACTCTATCCTAGCCAAAACCATTACAGAACAAATAAGGAATACAGAAACCTTGCCTCATAGGGGTAGTGCTAACAAAATTAAAAGTCAGCTAGAGCTGAAACTAGAAAAGAGAATCAAGAGCAACAAGAAAAGCTTCTAACACTACATTAGAAATAAAAGGATAAACAAGAAAAAATGGATAGAGTCAGAAACAAGCAACCAAAAAAAAAAAAAAAACAAGTTATTTTTACTTATTATTAAAACACTTTTTTTTAACAGATAGCTCATGTTACAACAGAGGCTTCTTACTTTCTCAGTAGAATCTGCAGTGAATAATATTAGTTAAATCATTAATTAGATTCTTATTTTTAAACATATTTCTGGAAGTTTTTTTTATCTAGATACTTCAAAGTCTTAAACAAAAGTATTATACCATATATCAGAACACAAATGTATGTCCAGTGAATTCCTAAAAAGTGTTTAAATAATTCTTACAACAAGAATTTTATCAAATAGGGAATGCTGGGTTGCTCTAGAACACTGAGGAACATTTGGAGGATGAATTTTAACACGACTCAGTTCAGTTTACAGCACAGCTTCCAAAATGGTTATATTGGCAAAGTGAAGCAATGAATTCTTTCACAGGTGCAGGAGCAAGTGGCTTGGGAGGAGAAACTTCTCAAGATCCTTCTGAGCTGAGACTGAAGCCAGTCATATAGAATTGCGTTGCTCAACAAGTCAACAAGTACCTTTTTTTTTTTTTTTTTTTTTTTTTTTTGTTAGCCTGTCTCAATGCAGTTTCTGTTGAGCCTTTATTTTTCTATTTAGGGTTTCCTTAGTATGGATACCTTTCAAATTATACTATGTCCCTAGTGGACTCATGAACCCTCACAATGTAGATGACTGTAGGTGAGCATGTGTGCTTGTCCTGGCTCATTTAATAGAAGACTTACTTTGCTAAATAGTAATTTAAATGGTTATGGCTCTATAATATATAATTTCAGCATGATTTTATAACCATATGCAGCAGTACAATAAAGGCAGATTTTATTACCTTCAGATAAAGACCAGTCATGAAATCAAATAGAAAAACCTTTGAGCAGTAGGGATTTACTGATTGACTCCTAACTGTGACCCTTAATTTAGCTGTGACAACTTAGTCTCAAATATTAGAGGAAACATTAGGTTTTTTTGTTTTGTTTTGTTTTTATTTATTATTATTATTATTATTAGAGAAAATTAAGGTTAATTTAATGACAGCACATTCAAATTAGCATTTATCTTTTAAGTGTCAAACTCCATCATTAGTGGGCATTTTCTGGTGCTAGTCCATAGCAGCACTTTTATCTACTGTATGCAATATTCACTGATGCAAGATATTTGGTCTGATGGTTTTACATTCTCATAATCTGCCCCACTGATTTTTTATATGTGGAAAATATCACTGTCATGCAGCAACCTCAGCAGTAGATCCACTCTGGAACTGATCTTCTGGATCGTCTACATGCTACTTAGTAGTGAACCCTTTCAGTTTTATGACTGCCTTTTACTCTAGCATTGTGGTTGTGGTAATGATAGGTATTTTCTAGTTTGGCTCAATATTGGAATACAAATCTAATATTGTTTTGTTTCCTTTTAATTTTGATTTTCTCGTTTGACTTCATTTTTCATTTTCTCTAACTGTTTTTTAGCATAGCAAATTCTTTCAAATATCTCATAGTAAATATACTTGCCTTTTCTTACTGGAAATATTATCCTTGAGACAATTTTGACCAGTTTGCTCAGGTTAGAATATCGCTTCATTAGTGTTAGTGTTACATGCTTCACCAGCAAAGCTGTCTTAAAAATGAGGAATTGCTATTGGCAATTTGTTCCCTTGTGACAAATATTGATTCTCTCATTCAATAGGTCTGAAACACCTGGTTTGGGTGTCATACAAACTAGATTCCTTAGGAATTCCTCAGGAGTCTAGAGGACTAGATAAAACTAAGATAAATAAAATAAAATAAAACATAAAAACAATAAAAAAGATCAAGAGAACAGCATTATTTCACCCTTGAGAAAAGAACACTGAAAGGATACATGATAAAAGTCTTAAAATATTTAAAAAAGAAATGGAGGAAAGAAATTGATTTTCCATGACAATAATGTTTAGAATAAGATTTTTACTGAAAGCTCAGAATGAAAATTCATCTGTGTCATTTGGGGGCGGGGGGAAGTTACGTAGTTATGTTGCTTTTTCACTTTCCAAGCAGGATGATAAACCATGAAGTATAAACTAATTTTTATGATTTGCATATATATATTTATATATATATCTATAACCCTCAGAAGTATTTTAATATGATTCATTATTGCATTTATTATTGATTAATAATAACAATAATGCCCCAAAGTAAAAATTGCAAATGAAAACAAAAATGTCTGTGAGCTTCTAAATAAACTCAAATTGTTTAAATTAATACCATCCTGGAATTCCAAAACTAGTAATTTCCTATAGTTTTCCTGTAATTCTAGAAAAACAAATTAGGTAGCACACAGACAAAAATAAGCAGCACTCCATCAACTTTCTCATGATGCTGATGTGGTTTGGTAATACCAGAAATATCTCTGCCTTGGAGACCTCAAAATACTGTTCAATGAAGACAGTTAAACCCAAGATTGCTCGTGACAGGATAATCAATTTACTCTCTATTTTTCAGAAATTATGCTTTGACTGCTACAGCTCTTGCATAAAATATTCAAACATTTTGTTTGTTTGTTTTAATTTAATAATGGTTTTATTCAGCATTAGGTCTTGTTATGTTAGGAAAATTGTTTTCTCCTTTCTAAATATATTTCTACACTGAGTCATGTTGAAAAAGTCTGAAGCAACTTCATTGTTCAAGATTACAAATTATGTATTAAATGTAATATTAAAATATTGAAAATATTAAAATATATAAAATGTAATATTAAAATATTATATTTTTTTTCTTTTGTACTCAGTTTCAACCTGCATTTCTTTAACTTAATCTACCTCGGTTTTGATGGAATAGCTACAAAAAAAGATTGAACTGTTTTAGCATACAGAACACACCTCATTAATGACGAAGACTGATGTGAACATCTACTTTGTGACTGTGTTAGCTTCCCACTCACTTCAAAGCAGAGCTCAAAGTCTTGATCCTAATAAAAGCACTAATGACAAGATTGCAAAACTGTTCAATGCACGCAGCAAAGGCCAGATTTTCTAACACATTCTATTCCCATTTGGGTGACGGATAAGTGGTTAAATTCTCAGAAGAGCTCACTGTGCTGGCTACTGAGCTGTTGAAAATCTGGAGATTAATGTCACTGCATGCTAAACAATTCTTACTATCTGGTTGTAATTGAGGGGGGTCTGCATGGGAGCTGAAGCCTTGTGAAAACTCACTCTCTTCTTATAATTTTACTAGGCAATCCCTCAAATCCATTCCAGACACCCTTTATGTTACTTTTTTGCTCTAAAGAAGACTAGGCCAAAATGAAAATTTATCTCTAAACAGTTTGGCACCTGTCTGCCTTAATAACTTTTTTTTTTTTTTCTTTTTGTATAATATAAGAAATCTGAAAAATTGTTTTATTTTACCAAAGTAGTATTTTCTGTTTGGCAGATATAACTCTTGAAATCATTTCCTTGTAATTTATTGTCTATAAGAGAATGTTTTTAATGAAGATTTTTCCTACTTGACATAATCAAAGTATTTCTCACTTTAATATTAATATAGTGGTGATTATTTAGGTGAGATTTGCCTTTGACCAGCATTTTACAATAGAACATAATCTATTTCTGGTCTTTTCTATTAACATTGCCAAATTAATTTCTCAGTGGAGATTAATCATCTCCCCCTATCCCCAACCCCACCATCCCTGATGTCATGTAATGTAGGAGGAAATGGGCTTTGGAAAATTCTATCCAATTTAAATGGCAAATTCCTAAATGTACATAGTTGTCTTTGCTTTAATTTTGCACTTCTCACATAAGAAAGAACTAAAAATTAAGTTTTTGATTCTCATACTTGGCTGCCAGCTTTTGTGCCAGTTATTACACGGATGAGGCATAAGTGGTGAAATCTTTTTTTTTTTTAAAAGAGATAATGAGAGTCATGGTAATTTTAAAATGAAAGTACAGGGAGGAAACACTCCAGTATGTTGTAGTGGGTTTACGTGTCAAGGTTTTGGTAGCAGCGGGCCACAGGGGTGGTTTCTATGAGAAGGATCTAGAAGCTGTCCCATGTTTGGTAAGGGCCCCACTGCTGATGAGAGTCGAGCCAATAAGATGTTGTTTTGCACCTCTGTGAGAGCATATTTAAGACACGGAAAAAAACGCTGCACCACACATCAGCTGGGAGAGTGAGAGGAGTGAGGAACAGCCTTGCAGGCGCCAAGGTCAGTGCAGAAGGAGGGGGAGAGGTGCTCCAGGCACCAGAGCAGAAGTCCCCTGTGGCCTGTGGTGAGGACCACGGTGAAGCGGGATGTCCCTCTGCAGCCCATGGAGTACCATGGTGGAGCAGCAGAGCTGCATAGACACTCCAGGTCACTTGATTTTAGCAGGGATAATTAGTTCAGTCACTGTGATGTTGGTGGTGGATGCATTACTTTTTGAGTAAGCATAGCCCTGGCAAGGGTCTGTTAAGGCTTTGGGAGACCTGGAGTGATTCCACATGGTTCCCAGGTGTTTGTGTACCAATGCGTGCAAGCCTTTGAGTCCTGCCAGGAAAAGAAGTTATGGGACAACTACGGACTAGAAACAGTACAAAAAATATTACTTGTACTCTGACTGTACCATATATTTAAGCAGTCCCTTCTCTTAGGCTTTCCAACTCCATGTTATATTGTCTAACAAAAAACTGATTAATCTGATGTATGTACATAAAAATATAAATATGTTTAATCAATAACCACTCAATATTGTATTTTTGAGATCTGTGGTTCAGAGATCAAGAACAGGATAATAGAACAAGACTTGTAGAATAGAAATTTCTTTTTTAGCCAGTGCTTGGCTTAGAATCACAGAATCACAGAATTTCTAGGTTGGAAGAGACCTCAAGATCATCGAGTCCAACCTCTGACCTAACACTAACAGTCTCCACTAAACCATATTCCTAAGCTCTACATCTAAACGTCTTTTAAAGACTTCTAGGGATGGTGTAGGCAACTAAAAATTTACATTTTATATCTCAAAACTGACAGTCAGAGAAGCAAAAATTCTAGCAATTCATAAGATGTTGGTAGTGATAGAGTAAATGTATTATTAGAGATCTTTAAAATGTTGGTGATAAAATAGAACTGAACTTACAGATAAATATTGTACTGGAGGGGAAAACTCCAAAATGACCCTTTCACACACCCACAAAAATGTCATGAAGCAAAATTGATTATAAATCAGATATCAGGTTTCTTTGGGATCCTCAGGCTTTAGTCCTCTTTGGAACAATGATGACCCACTCTTTCCGCAGTGGACTGGGGTAGCTTCACTTGCCTTTTGACTTTAGCAGGAAATGACAGAAGTGGATTTGTCTTTTTCCAAATGGGGAGATGCACTTTGCCAGACTGACAGAAAAAAATAATAAAATAAAATAGGAAGGACTTTTTTTGGGGTACATCTCCTTTTTTTCTGTCTTTCTAACTGTTTGATTATTATTGCTTTGATGAGATATAAGGAGATGCTTTTTCTTATAATTCTGAAAATACCTTATGTTTTTGAAACTGAAACCTGAAAGGAAAGAGAACATAAATTAGGCAGCCTTTAATGGAATAACTGGTACAGGATTTTAGTGGACTAAACATAAAAGAAACTATCAAAACTAAATTATGTGTGTAAGAACACATAATTACTTCAGTAATGAGCACAGTGCAAGATGAAATATTTTCTGGTAACGATATACTATGCATTTATAATATATGTATAGTATATAAGATTTGTTTATTGCTGAAAATGTATTTCTAGTTATGCAGTTCCATCAAATCTCTCTCATTATTTGAAGAAAGATTAATATATTAATATATTCATAATATTAATATATTCCTTAAGAAATAGATATTAATCAGGATATAAAATCTGTGTAAAAAGTAGGCAGAGAAGAACTGAGCCCCAAAGCAGGTTTCATCTTTCACAAGGTAAACTGTAAACATGTTGAGCTAGGTTTAAAACCATTTCTGAAGTTTTGGAAATCACAAGAAAAATGTGCCAAGGTCTAATAAGGATCATAAAATTCAACAGTATCCAGACTGCAGTGCATGTACTAGAATAAGTGTCTGCCCTAATGATACTCATTAAAATTTCTAAGGTGATGTGCTGAGTACTTCTGAGTGTCTCAGGGTCTGAAAATCGCTTAGCTGATTATAAATTTGTCATGCTGAGAAGATTTGTGAGATGTTTTTAATTTGAAATACATCACATTCCTCAGGTAGAAGGGAAAGGTGATGATTCCAAGAACATTTTGACTGCAGGGAAAAAACACAAACACTAAACATCTGGGGTGTGAGGTACTGTAAATACTGGATTCCTATTCTAAAGCAAAGACTGCAAGAATTTGTCAGCTAGCCTTGTCCTAAAGTGTAGCATAATGTTTGATAAACTGTGGAAACTACAAATATAAGTTTATTTTCTCATCCGGTAACTGAATCTATTCCATAATCTTGTGAAAATGACAGCTTTTCAGGTGATTTTTTTTTCCTATTTATAAAAAATGCTTTTTAAAGGGATTTTGAAGGGACACACAAGGATCATTGAGCTCAACTTCTGGCTCCACATAGGACCATCAAAAATCAGGCCTTATGTATGAAAGCATTGTCCAAATGCTTTTTGAACTCTGGTAAGCCGTCGTTGTCATGACCTGGGGAGCCTGTCCCAGTGCCCGACCACCCTCTGGGTGCAGAACCTTTCCCTAACACCCAGCCTGACCCTCCCCTGTCCCAGCTCCATGCTGTTCCCACGGGTCCTGTCGCTGTCCCTAGAGAGCAGAGCTCAGTGCCTGCCCCTCCGCTCCCCTCGTGAAGGAGCTGATGAGGCCTCCCCTCAGCGTGCTCTGCTCTGGGCTGAACAAACCAAGGGACCCCAAACCCCAAGACACATATGTCTTGCCCTCTAGGCCCCTCACTATCTTCATTGTCTTCCTTTGGACACTAATAGTGCTGCAGCACCCAAAACTACATGCAGTACCACAGGTGAGGCCACACCAGCACAGAGCAGAGTGGGACAATAACTTCCCTCAGGCCTGAGGCACTCCAGGGCAGGGTTGGCCCTTCTGGATGCCTGGGAATGCTGCTGGCTCATGTTCTGTTGCCGTTAGCAAGCACCCCCAGATCCCTTTGCATGGGGCTGCTCTCCAGCTTCTTGTCCCACAGTCTGTACATATATCTAGGTTCAAAAAGATGGTGGGAGGAAAGTAGGGTATTAGGAAAAGGAAGGAGATGCAGGAAATGATATAAAGCTACACCAAAAAAAAAAAGCCCTTGAGACTGTAGTTGATACTTTCAGATTAAAGTAGAAAGCATGTAAAAGAATTACGAGAATTTTGGGAAATCACTTTACATATATCTTAATAGGCTTTGTCACCTTGTATCACTATTTCTTAACCTTAACTTGTTCATATATTTCTATTGATTTGTAAGGCATAATAATAAAATATAATCTACAGAACTGTGAAATATAACTATTTCTGAAACTGCAATACTTACTACTCCACAAATTAAGAAGGAAAAAAATAGAGGAAAATAAAGCTATAAATGTTCTTTTAAAATATAAGCTAATATTATTGTCCAAGAATCATTAACGTAGCACTTCACAAGAAAAGATTGTTTGAGATAAATGAATTAATCCTTGATTCCTTGTCCTCACTCTCTTCCCCTTGTCCCTTTCATTTGTTCCTTTCCACTTTTCCTCTTCCTGAAAAACAACAAAACAAAACAAAACACAAATATGGTATTATTTAGCTTTAAATTTCTTATATGATGAAATTCTTATATGTATAGTGTAAATAGAAGCATGTAGAAAATATGGCCAATAACTAACAATGTGTCATTAATGTGGAAATGTGTTGGTGGTGATTTTTTTTTTCGTTGTGATTCTCTGCCATCAGAATAGAAGGAAGTGGATTTCCTCAGAGTTCTGGACTGAATTGCCATGTGTTATGAAGGAGTAGAAAGTTATGCCTTTCTCATAATAAGCTACAGATAGGGAAACAAAATGAGAAGGCTAGAAGGATAAAATATGCATAATTTCAAATATTCTTGTTCTGCCTTTACTTTAGTTTGCACCACAGCAGAACTCTGGAGCTTGCATTTGTATAAAGGTATTGCTAATGCCTTCTTCAGAAAGTTGGCAGAGCCAAACAGAGAGGGAACAGGAAGCTTGATCCAGTCCCTGGGATTTCTTCCAGGGTAGAGAGTGATAAAGACCCTGGCAACACTAAGCTTGCAGAGAGTGGTCAGAGGAGATTTGTGGCCATATTTCAACCACAGCCTTTGGAGGACAGTATTAGCTGCTGTGTTCTGGACAAGCAGGTAAATTTTGCAGCAGTTTCAAGGCTGCTATAAATTACATTAGAAGTCAGACTGGACCAACATAATCACCAGAATGGTAGTGCCTTAAAATAATTTTGAAGCAGACACAACAGCAAAAAGGATAACACCCTGAATATTTCTGCTAAGATATACTTCCTGAAAATCCACTATATATAGCTACATTTTTCTTGGAGTGCATTAATATAATTCCTTACATAGATCAACCAGAATTTCACTCTGGAGCCTATAATGTCAATAGGAGTTTTCCTATGGATCCCACTGGATATTTAATCAGGCTTTAATTTCTTGTAGATTCAACACTGTGCCTTGGTATTTTAAATATGTATACATCTGTAACTATTGTAACTATCTACATAATTCCTACTTGTCGTGGTTTAACCCGGCCAGGTAAAACTGCCTCGCCCCGAGCGCCAGCTATCCTGAGGGAAACTTCGGAGGGAACCAGCTACTAGATGGTTCGATTAGTCCAGGACACTACTGAAGTGTGGCTGTGGTGCATCTCATTGAATGAGAACTGAGCTAGATATATTTTCATTTTTGTATTTGTTTACCTTCTTTTGTTATTCCTTAAGGAAACAAAACTTTCGCTGCTTCTGTCAGTGAAGCTTCTCTTTTTTTTTCCCCTCATTTTTGCCTCTTACTATTTTTCCTTCAGTTAAACTGTTTAATGCAGATAGATCTTCCCTTTGGAATGTGATAGGTGGGCAGCTCTTCCCAGCCGCAGTCTTCTACTCTACATATCAGAAGGTAACCTTAAAGTTAATGAATACAAAACAGCAGGATCCAAAACATTGTTGGCAGTAACTTTCGGTCTTCATTCCAAACCATGTTGGAAAAACAGTCATATTATCTGATACAATTTGATAGATTGATTTAAAATGTGAGCAGGTTGCATCTATGTTTCTGCAATCAAGAGCAGTTAATCTCGAGTGAAATCATGTTGACTATATACAAGGTAGGATTACAGTTAATTTTTATTCCTTTTTTTGTCATAAGCGCAAGAAAAACAGAGGAGCTACCTAGTGTAGTAAATACAGGTTCTAGATAGAATATTAAGCCACAGAGGATGATCTACTTTCCTATACCTGTGGATCTAATAAAAAGTCTGTAAATTCATTCCCATCAGCCACTGAGATTTATAACAATGAAGAATTTCAACCTGAATATAAATACCACATAGCTCCTGACCCTGAGCACTGTTTAATATGGGCTCACTGTGATAAAACTACAAACCTTCATAGCACACTGAGAAGAATTCCCTATTAAATCTCTGAGGTAGAGCGCTGCCCAAGTGCTCTGACATGTGTGTGCTTGCCCTCAAGGCAAAGAAAGTAAGAGCTATTTGCAGTGTTAGTTGGCTGACCAAAACCAGAAATGTTACAGTTTATGTCTAGGATTAAATTATTACTTACTCTTCTCTGTGAGAAAGAGGAAGAAGCAAGTAAGCTATTGGTCTCAGAGGATTTTTTTATGTCAAGTCATATGCTATTCATGCCTGCTAGTGAGTGTACAACAGATATTTTCACTGGCACAGTAGCACTAAGAACAATACGTCAAACATAGAAATAAATGAAACCTGAAAGGCTTTATCTATCTATCTATCTATCTATCTATTTATTTTCTGCCTTTTCCCTTCTCCTTATATCTGAATACAGTAAAACAGTCCAAGAGAGAAGTTCAGTAAATTTCACTGATTTCCATTCTATAGTTCAGACTTCAGGCCTTATCCACAAAAGTCTGCAACTCAGCAAATGCTCCAAATGTTGAATAACTTTAGGATTTGAAGTTATATGCTAACTTCTGTCCATTCCACTTCATGAAGTGTGATAAGGAAAAGAATGTAGAATTAATTAAGTGTGCATGTTGTAGACTGCATCTCATAAATATCATGTAATACTAAAAGTTAGTTGTCAATACCTATAAAGGCACCTAGAAATTTCTTTGCATTGGACACATATGTTATAAAACAGCCACTAAATTGAAATTCTTTTTTTTTTTCCCCCCCCTTTTTTTTTTTGGCTTATCACTGCTACATTATAGACAGCCAAGTCAAGTCTAGTTTTCATATCATTTTGACGCATAGTTGGCATATCACAACTCTTCACTACTTTAAAACTCTAGATCTGTCAAATGGTATACACATGAACCTGAAATGCAATTTCCTTTCCCAGCCAAAGACTCTCATATTTTAATCTTTATTATGCAGTCTTCTCACGCTCCAGTATTTGGATGGATAAAAATTCCACCATATTGTGTTTATTTTTACCTCAGTTCTGGCCTCAGTTCATTTCTATTTTTATAAAACTGTTTCAGGTTTTTCCACCTTACATTTTCCATATTTTTTCTTGCATTTCTATTATACCTATATGCATATGCATATGTGTACTTTGTTGTAGACTGATCTCCAGAGAGATAGAGAGGTCTGGGGTCTGTAATTCCCTAGCCCTGGCACTCTACAAATGGAGAGGTGGGCATTTACTCAGCATATGACACAGTCACAGTGATAGCCCTAATGTAGTCAGGCATCAGTGTTTACTGCTGCAGTAAACACTATTTATTTATTTATTTATTTATTTATTTATTTATTTATTTATTTATTTATTAAAGTCTGAGCAGACACTGCTTAAAGATTTTGTGTGTATCCATACTCCAGGACTCCTCAAGAGTTTTAGCATTGGTTATTGTTGCTACATAAGAAAATCCCTATTGAGCACAGAAAAAGTTAGGGGCAAAGCACTGTTCTGCTAGCAAACACGTCCAGGCAAAACAAAGGTGCAGTCCATTACTGACAATCCTTTAATAATTATCTATCTACAGATAGAACTGGATCATCTGTGTACATATAAGCAAGGTTTAACTTTTTGGGATCTAGAGAAAGGAATGATACCACCTCTTTGCAGCTTTGTGTATGATTTTCATTGTTTAGCATCTTCTTGTATTATTATTATATATTTCCATATAGTTTTTGTTTGTTTGTTTGTTTGTTTTTCTAGAAGCACTATGCTTTCATGGGCAAATTGGTTCAACTGAATTCATAAAATCAGGGTTGTACTTCTAGTCTTTCATCCTACCTTAAATTGGGTGAGAACTACCACTTTGGTAAAAGTCTTAGAGACCGATGAAATGTGCTATGCATTAATGAAGTTACAGCATTATTGCAAAGTGCTAAGTTCTCCTCTGATCTAAAGCCTAAGATGTCTTCATTTTATTTTGGTTTTATTTGACTCCTATATCATAGCAGGAATTCAAAAATTAATATAAAATTCAGAGTGTGATTGTACTATAATACAAAATTTTCCTGTACCTGTATTGTGGTATTATGAAATCTCATTCTCATCTCTCTATTGACCTATTTTTATGTTCATTTCATGTTGTAAAACATTTTTTATTTTTTGTAAATACCATTAAGTTTTAAGAGTTCTTGGATTTGGTTGGACTGTGTATAAATATCATACTCTCTACACACACTGTTTAAATACTTTTGCTCAGTGAAGAAATCGTGGCATCTGAAGTTATGGGTCATTCTTTTTCCCAAATTTATTGAACATTTTGGAGCCAGAAGCTTGCTTCTGTAGTTCACACAGACATTGGCATTTAATTCATTATTCTGTGAAAAATGCTTTGTAATTCTGGAATAGTTCAGTGTGCTATATAAACTTCATGATTATTATTTTTGCCATATAGGACTCAGATCTCAGATACATGCTCAAGTTACCAATGTTTAATAGCTTTCTACTGTTGAGTGAAGCTATGACATCTGTCTGCAGTATGAGCTAAGTGTTACATTCATTTCAGACTTAGTCTTCAAAAAGAGCGGTTTCAGTAAATCTATAACTGTGGGACATGTCTGTAGATTAAGACAGGTAGCTTCATAATACTTTAAGCCTCAGATAAAATAAACACAACACAAGTAAATGCACTACTAGTGATGATATTTTATGGAAAGGGGATGTTGTAACATATTGCAAAGATATACAAGCTAGTTGATGTTTGGCACCCATTCAAGATTAGTAGACCTATTTGTGCTTACCCTAAACAAAAATTAAAATATATGATTTTTGATGCCTAATATTTTACTTGATCCTTATTCCACTAATATTAGATATGTGATATTCTCAGTTCTTTAATTTGCCAGAATACATTAGATTTTCTTTTAACCTGTGGCTTGAAATTTTTCCAATTATCCTTGGCTTGTGTAGATGTTTTCTGATAATCCATGTGTTCATGTGTTATGTCATGCATTATAGTCTCTGATGATACCATGGATCATAGGGACTGGAGCACCTCTCCTCAGAGAGAACTGGGATTATTCAGCCTGGATAAGGAGAGGCTGTGGGTCATCTCATCAATGTACACAAATACTTGAAGGGAGGGTGCAGAGAGGACTCAGCTAGGCACAAACTGTAACACAGGAGGTCTGTGTTAACACTTCTTTACTGTGCAGATGACTGGGCACTGACACAGATTGCCCAAAGAGGTTGTGGAGTCTTCCTCCTTGGAGATTTTCAAAAGCGATCTGGATATGGTCTTAGGCAACCTGCTCTAATTGTCCCTGCTTGAGCAGGGAGGTTGGACCACATGGCCTCCACGAGTCCATTCCAACCTCAACCATTCTGTGATATGTTAGAGATCTAAGCTGTTGTCTGGGTCAATAACACATTACTTATTTAGCTTTATTCTATTGCTACAATCTTCTTTTTGTTGCCAGCTTTCAGACTTTAGCTGTTCCATATATTTCTTGGTGATAAGTAATGGTGTAGTGATAAATAAGTATCCTTCAGAGTTTAATGTTTATGAAGGAAACTTGTTTACCAGTCTTCTGTCCAGTGAAGTTCCATACAGACCAAGTAGCATCAGCACCATATCTTTCTGTGAAAACAAGATGAGATTTTTTAATTCAATCTGCAGACTTTACCTGAACAAGTTTCCCATACCATTTTCCCTTCATACTCCTGGATGTTGTAACTCTAAGAACCACAAGCTACAATTCATGTGTCATTATTCCCAATTCAACAGAGCCTCTGAAGATCTCAGGCACTTGTGACCTACAAATTAGAGTGGTGCACCCTTCTGACAGTGAAGGCTAAGTGCAGTTGTGTTATATTAACAGACATCAATTGTAGGATGTGATTATTGTGATTACCCTTTTGGCATTTGACTAAACCTGGACTAATGTGTGTGCATTTTGTCTCCCCAGGACTGGAAAGATGCTGAAAACCAGGAGCAACCCCGCAGAGGGTCAGCAAGAAGAGAAGGAGACTGGAGCACATCATATAAGGAGAAGCTGAGAAAGCTAGTTTTGTTAGGCCCAGAGAACATAACATTAACCAGGGAATCTAATTGCTGTCCTTAGCTATCTGATGGATCAATTAGATATCAGACTGTTGTTGGAATTATGTAACAATAGGATGAGAGGTAATTTAATCTCATAAAGATAAATTTCAGTTATTTTTAAGAAAAAAAATAATCTCCAGATTTAAGGAGTCAAGCATCAAAACAAGTTGTACAGTCTTGGAATACACTCTTGAAGGTGTTCACAACTCAGCTGAAAAAGGTCCTGAAGAACCTGATCTAGTTTCAGAGTTCAGCTTTGAGAAGAGGTTCAGTGAGATAACTTATAGAGGACTATTCCAACCTAAGCTGCAATTCTGTCGTATGAGTGTCTCAGTTATCTTTTAAACTCTCATATGCCAGAGGAAGGTTTGTACAATTCCATATAATACTTTTTTGATCTACCTTACAGGGCAAAGAATTACTTGTACATGTCAAAGATTCCAGAGCCCCCCAGCATGCTATGTATTCCAGCAGTTTATCTGAGACTGAAACTGAAGTCCATAGCACCTTCTTTTTTCAGAGACCCTTTTACTATTTCCCTTTGTGCTGTATTGCCACCACATTAGTAAGTTCATCTGATCCAAGGCAAACATACTTGAAGTTCTGATCTGGAGAGTCATGTGACTCTCCTAACCATTTTATTGAGTGAAAGCTAAGGAAAGAACAGAGTAGCAGCTCCACATGCTGGAAGCTGGGGATTAGAGAAGAAAAACAACGTCATAGAGGATATAGAATTCTTTCTCAGTTGCTACCAGTTGAAATTCTTCCCCAGGTTCCCAAATCTACTGATCACAGCAGCACCAATCCTCACCCTGAGTCATCAGGTGAGCCCCTGAAAATAAGCTTTAGTCAATAGGTACAATTACAGATCTGTGCTCTGCTGTATGTGGTTACCACTAAAAGATGTTCTTTTAACCATCACAAAAACAATGATGGTAATAGTCCTACTTTTCTTATCCGCAGGTGCTGTGTGGATATCTTCATTAATCAAGAGTTTGGATAATGTGGAAAAAAGGGCAATGTAACTAGGGAATGTAAGCAAAGCTCACAAAACACTTCAAAAATTCTTTCAAAAGAACTTCTGAATAGGTAAAAAGCCAACAAGAAACCAAAGATACAAGGCAGGTCTTGAAAGCTTGAAAACTCTGTTCTAAAGAAAAAACACCTTTCTTATGATATCTGAACTATTTGCTTTGTGAATGCATATGTATCACAAATGAGAACTTAGACAAATATACTTCATTAATTAAATATTTTATTCTTATGTAATTGTCCTTAGTAACAATGTCAAGGTAAGCAAACTGAATTCTATCTTTCAGGAAAGCTGTCTGTTATTTCCACAAGGTGAGTGGCTGGTATTAAGTATCCTGAGTATCTGTTTCAAAGGGAACTTTGAAACAGAATTTTAGCCAGTACAATACATTTGCAGATCTAGACAAATTAATAAAAAAGGCTTCAATGCTATTTCATGCTCTGATTTCCCTAAGCTTATTAATGTGTTTTGATCTTTGTAATAGCATCCCTGATGGAATCCAGGAGTCTGCCTGTTTTCCACTGAATTGTCTTTAACATCACAGAGGATGTCCCCACACTTCTATTTTTCCACCCTCCTGTCTAAGCTTCTAACACGTGTAGTGAGAAATATCTCCTTTAATATTTTCTGCTGCTTAATTCAGTGATTCCTTGCTCAGCCACATCAGGTGATCAGAAATACCTCAGTTACCTCCATTACAGACTTGAAAAACTGAATTGGCAATTATTTACCTTAGGAAGCTCCAGTGGATTGAAAAATCATAAAAATTTAGTGATTTTTCCACTGTTAATTGTGCCCAAGGTATGAGAATTCCTCTTTTAGGATTTATTTCAGCATAGAGACCAAAGAGGGAAGGAAACGCGATGACATGTTATGTTTAAAACTGATTCTACAACCTAAGTATAGAATCACAAAATCATAGAATGGCTTGGGTTGGAAGGGACCTTAAAGCCCATCTAATTCCAACATCCCTGCCATGGTCAGGAATACCACCCACTAGATCAGGTTGCCCAGGGCCTCATCTAACCTGGTCTTGAACACCTCTAGGGATGGGGCATCCACAGCTTCTCTGGGCAACCAGTGCCTCACCACCTCACAGTGAAGAATTTCCTCCTAACTCTAATCTACACCTTTGTATTTAGGTTAAAACCATTCCCCCTTGTCCTGTCATTATCTGACAGCAAAAAGTTCCTCTCCGTCTATTTTAAAAGTCCCCTGGAAAAGCTGCATTGGAAAAAAAATGGAAAAGCTGTATTGGAAAGCTGCAATAAGATCTCCCAGAGCCTTCTCTTCTTCAGGCTGAACATGCCCAGCTCTCTCAGTCTTTCTTCATAGTAGAGGTGCTCCAGTCCTCTGATCAACTTTGTGGCCCTCCTCTGGACCTGTTCTAACAGATCCACATCCTTGTGAGTAGGGCCCAAGATTTGGATGCAGTACTCCAAGTGGGGCCTCACAAGAGCAGAGTAGAAGGGAAGAATCATCTCCCTCAAACTGCTGGACACTCTTCTGTGCCATTGGCATGCTGTTGGCCTTCTGGGCTGTAAGCATGTACTGCTGGCTCATGTCAAGCTGTTGGTCTCCTAGGACTCCCAAGTCCTTCTTTTCAGGGTTGCTGTCAATGAGTTCTCCCAGTCTGTATTCATGTCTGGGATTGCCCTGACACCAGGTGAAGCACCTTGTACTTAGACTGGTTGAAATTCATAAGTTCAAGTAGAGGTCAAATAGAAGTTTTGTTGTTCTTGTTATTTTCAAAACACATATCAGCCGCAATAACAATATTGTTATTTGGAAGAACAGATGGACATCTAGCAATATTTTCATTGGAAAAACAAACTCTTTTCTCTCTCCCTCTCTCTCTCTTTTTCTCATTTAAGATAGATGATCCTTAGAGACTACTGACTTTGTCTACACTGGATCCAGGATGTACCGTGCAATTCAGATAACTGATCAAAATGCCCTAGTTTATTCTTGAAAGTGAGTTGAAAGCTCTAATTTTGCAGGTAATTTTTGTGCTTGATTGTGAACATAATATTTGAAAATAAGTGTCTTAATGTATGTCTAGTGATTTGAATTAGTCATTAATATTAAGTGGCACTTTGTCAAGTAGCTATGAGCTATGAACTGTGAAAGCTAGAGAGTAGCAGCTACTTTATTAAATGAATAACAAAAAGTTGTATCCTAAGTGAAAACCCTTCACTTTTCATGAAATATAAAGTCTGATGAATCAACATACCTTTCCTGGTTTAAAGGCAGAGATCCAAACTGATTTTTACAGTTAAAAAATTTGACACAGGAAAGCAGAGTCCAGTTTGTATTTGAAAACTTGTAGCAAAATGGTCTGATGAGTTTTACTAAACCATTCCTTTATAACTCTACACGAGATTCATGTTAAAAAAGAGCAATTGCAGCTCAGAGAATTTAAAAAATAAAAAGAGAAATATATTCTATATGCCAAAATCATTAAATTTAACTTAGACACTTCTCTGAGAAAGGTCAGAAGGAAATATATTTATGAATGTATAACAGAATATAACCTTTATTATAGTATCTTTTAAAATTATTCCTTGTTCATCAATTTAAGCTTAAAATAATGGTACCTCTGCTTCTCTTCACTAACATAATGTCTATGCAAGCATTTTACAGTGGAATGCAGATGTTTCTGAACAATTATGCTGGCATGTATTAATAATAACTGTGGTCCACAAAGTGGTGGATAGTCATTAGATGTGTATTTAAAACCTAGTTGTAACCCTCTATGAAAGTACTTTTTATGTAATACACAGATACAAGAATGGGGTCTAAATAATTTCAGTGTTTTTTAATGTCTATTTCAGATGAACACAAGCAGCAAGATAGCTTTCCTGTAAAAAAAACAAAACTCCTTATCTTAATAGACTTAAAGTAGGGGCAGTTATATCATGATCAGGGATTACTGAATCTTGAGGTTTCTGTTTTCTTAGATCAACTGCCATATAATCTTAAAGTTATATTTTCTTTTGCCTTTCCATGCCTCAAACTTTGTCTGGTTTTAGAGCAAGACCTGTTTTCAGGCTTTCTTTAATTAGAGATTTTTTGATGATATCTTACTGGTTAAGATAAAGGCCCTGATCTTGGCTAAAATCTCTGAATCAAGTATGCAGTTTGGAAGAACTAAAATTGAAAATTTCTGCATATTCATAGATATGTAAAAAAATATATATAATGTTATTTGCTTGTGTCATAGGTATTATGGAATTGAAAAACATTAAATACTATAAAATAATATATTATGAAATTTGTTTCTTAGGGGACAATTTCAGACTTAGGGTCTAATTCTCTATACAATTTTATGATTGTTACAGTATATGAGAATTATTTCTGCCACACTCAGTCACAGCATTGAAAGTAAGAAAATGGATTCTTCATTTGAGACATTAGCTGTAGTGAAAACAAAAGAGCTCTCTCTCTCTTTTTTTTTCTTTTAAAACCATCTAACATAACTTTAATAAAAAACTGAGAAAACAAAAACAAAAACAAACAATAGTTGCATTCCATGTTTGTTGCTTTGCTGCCAAACACTTCATTTGCAGCTTAAGCATTTAGTAATTTATTTGTATAATTTATATATTGGGCAGTTAGGCATTTAGCGGTATAAGAAATAGAGAACTGTAATCATTCTTCTAGTATATTTTGCAAATTCTGACAATCCATTGTTTGGGAACTTTCTGTGCTAGCAGTTTTTTTATCAATTAGTTATGTACAATTTACAAAATAAGCTGTTTGAATGCCTACCAGTCTGTTAAACTAAAAATCTTGTTATGAGGAAGAAGAATATACTTCGTATGCAAAGCCAAAAATTTATTGCTAGTTTAATTAAAGTCTTAATAGTCTCATCAAAGAATTATTATTAGTCCAGTTACAATGATGCCAACATTTATAGTTCAGTTCATATTTAGTTAAAATGATATATAAACAAGCTTACTGATATCTATTCCTGTCTCTGGTATTATGCTCACTCACATCAAGCTGATGTCTTTGTACAGGTAGGTGGATTGCTGTGTATGGGTGAATCAACCCCAGGTGATTTGCCTGCAGCAAAGTGATTCTAATTTTCATGTATTCTTTCTCACTCAAGGACTGCTTGGGTCTTGGTAGACTATTCATGTCTACCAATATGTTCTATGTCTCATGCTCTACATGCTCTTTCTTCATTTCTCTGCAGTGTTTTTGTTAACATTTGTTTTTTTTTTGTTTTTTTGTTTTTTTTATTTTTATTTTATTTTTTTTGGTATGCTTTGTTCTTTTATAGCTTCTAAAACTAGTTTAATCCAGCTTCCAAGGTTGCATTCCTTTGAATTGACCATTGGTGGGCCTTACTACCATCCATTACAGGATACATCAAGAGGCCATATTTCAAAGGCCTCTGCTATCCTCCAATGACTTTTCTCATCTGTGAAGTATTGTATTCCAGGGTCATAGATTCTACAGAATTCTACAGAAAAAAATATTTTTGTTATAATTATAAATTATAATAATAAATGTTACAATTATAAATTATAATTGTTATTAGTTACAAAACCATATATAATCCATAGCGTTACATCACACTATTATACAAAAATAAGCAAAAGTGTGTAATAGGTACCTGGTTTTTATATTAATTTTTTTGAAACCTAAAGAAGTTCCCAGGTAGGACAAGACTAATCCTAGGTCTTCAGGTGTAGTGGTCACTGATGAGCCTATCCCATATTACTTAATCTAATTACTCTTGGAACTCATTTATATTTCAGCTCTCCACTCTGTTCTGTAGTGTTGAATTCCACAATTTAATTGCATATTGTGAAATCAGACCTTTTGTTTTCATTCTACTTTTGCACTTTCTATATGCTGACATAGGTAAACTAAAACTAAGAGGACTAATAGTTAACAAGTGATTCCACAAAAAAATCATTATAAAATTTATTTATTTATATGTGTATAAACATAATTTTGTCCAAATTAAAAAATAAAACATAACAAACAACTGTCCTATTAAATGCATTTCAGAAACCTTTTATGTCTAATTGTTTTGCCTCTTTTTCCTGTATATTTATTACTTTATCTTTTTTGATAAAACTGTACAAAACAAACAAACAAAAACTATATGCAGGTTGTGGATATGCCATGCATTTATACAGAGGTATTGCAATGTTTTCTGCTTTGTTTTCAATATTTTTTCTGACTATTCTTAGCTTCTTTGTGTTTTAGTCAATGCTTAACACCAACCTGCAGCTTATAGAGAATGTATTTTCTCTTTGTCTCTTCATACTTCTGTTGGTTTTAACTAGGTTTTAAAATCAGCAATTATATTTCTAACAGGGAGTCCTCAGAATATTTCTGTCCATGAGGCTTTTGAGACCTCTTTCCTGAGAGTCAGTCATTAATTTATTCAGCGTTCCTGTGTTTGAATAGTTAGATTTATTTTTGTGTGCATCATCTTTTATTTAATGACATTAACTAGACTAACCTGAACACTTTTACATCATCAGGAAACTTTATTGCTTCACTGTTTACCCCTTTGCCAAGATCACTCATAAGTATGTGAAGCAGCATAGTCATGAATCTTCTTGGGCAACCCTTTTTCTGATCTAAATACTAAACAGCAGTTTTATTTGTTTCCTGACAGTTATTAATTCAAAAGGACTTTATCCTTCTCATACAATGGTTTAATTTCCTTAAGAGTTTTTAGGGGAAAATAACTTCTTGAAAGCTTTTTGAAAAATTGAATTTTTTTTATTAATTAAAACATATTTGTCCACCTGCTCTTTAAGTAATAAATTATGCAGCAAGATTACCCTTTTCTTAGGGAAACAGTCCCCAGTTTGTACTTTGTGTATGTATCTTCTGGTTCTGTTCCTTATTATCTTTCAACTATCTGCTTGGTATGGAGGTCAGCATTCAAGGCCTATCTCTCCTAGGATCTCTCCTAGGAGAATTTTATCAGATAGTGCTACATTTGCTGCTTGCCAGTATGGAGGCTGACTTAAGTGATAAGCTATACACTGCACGCAGAAGTTCAGCAATTTCACATCTGAGTTATTTTAGAGCTCTTGAGTGAATACCATCTGCTCCTGGCAGTTTGTTATTGTGCAGCTTGTTCTAAATCCACTTCTATTGACAAACCAGTTGGAGACATTTCTTCAGTCCCCCCTTCTGTAATGAATGACTCTGTTACGGAAACTTCACCTCCAGGCCTCGTGTGATCTTGCCTTCCATGAATGCTTCCTATACATTCTGGTAAGGTGATCCTATTATATTACTAGCAATTCAGATCAATCTATAGAGTGATATGGCTGTTGCTGAGGACCTGCTACTCCATATCAGTCCCATGGACTGATCACCCACCTGGCATGTATTAGGTAGATGCATTACCTTCCAGTTTAGTTTTATTTGGATTAATCCAATTCTTGCACTCCATGACTGCTACTCAGCATGGAACAATGGATGATGAAAAAAGTTCACATTCACTAAAATTTGTCAGTGGGGTATGTAGCTGATGTTGTACATTTACATACAGTAAACTTTATTTGCTGGGGTAAATTAAACAAAATGAGAGAGAATGACGGTGAGAGAGAGGAAAAAGGGAAAGAAGTAACTTAATTCAGTGGATGTCTGGGGAAAAAAGTCGAGATCTGAAGGCAAACATACTCCCTGAGAAACACAGTCCCCCATTAATACTTTTCCAATGGCAACTATATAGTCTTCATCAGTACAAGTTCAAACTCCCTATTGTTTTGTTGTTGATGTTTCTGCTTATGATGGCACAAATGATGACTGAATCACATTTTTGTCAGGGACAGAGATGCATGCTGACTGGGTCTTAAAATTTGTGCATCCATTTTATTGGGTAATGTAAATTAAATGAAAACCCTAATGCAAAAGCTACAACTCAAGGATAAAAAATGGAAAGAAGAGAAGAAAGGTTGAATCTCATGCCAGTACCAGTCGCTTCCCCTGAGAACTGGCCATAAGAGTAATGTTGGGATTTGCCGGTTAAAAGACCATAATAATAACAGCATTAGAGTCACAAGGAAAACATACTTACCCCACAGGTTCTGGAAAATATTGCCACAATAGCTTGGCTGAAAGTGTAGAGAGAGGCAGAGGAAAGGCAGGCTACCAAGCTGCAGACGGAAGTGGTACAAGGGCACTAAAGGAACAGAACTCACCAGGACCATGGATGGCATAGAGAAACTGCACTTGTGATCCAAACTGCAACTTGCAGTCCATGTCCAGCATTTCTGTCTTTAACCAATACCCTGACTCTGCTTCTGAAAAAAACATTACAAGCAAGACATTGTTTGATACGTGATATTGTCATTTTTTATTTAACTTATTATACTTAGCAGTATTTTTATTTTCCCATTTAGAAATAACTTTTCTTTTAAGGATGTCTTTCTACTCCTCTTAGCATTTTACTTTTGTAATAAGCACTTTTAGTTTTTTATTATTTCAAAAACTTTTCCAATATCTGACACATATTTACTTATGTTTTGAATAGTCATCTTGTAGTATATAAATATTTTGTCTTTTCATGAAACAATTTTCATTTCCTTTTAATACACCTTTACTTTGTTTGTGGTTTCCTTTTTAAAAGTTAAAGATACATGACTGTCCTAGGTTTTTCTCCATTATGAATTGGAGTATGATGAAACAAATGGTGTAGTAGTGTACAGTATTCAGAAAGACATGCACAGAGGTACAATTAGTTTCCAGTTCCCATTGGAAAGTCAGTGAGAGCTTGTTGGTTCTATCCACCTCCTACTCCAGCCTCGGGAATCACCTGCCTCGTGTTTAAGCAGCATGGCACACAAGCTGTGAAGCATATTATAGTCCTTCCTACCTAGACATAAGGCTGAATTAGATCACTTAATTTCTGCTTACTCTTTTATAATTTGATTTACCATAATTCACACAAAGCATTTTCAGAGCCTTGATGTATAGTTTCCAAACAGAAATGTGCTTTATTTGTAAACATTGGGAATGACACACTGTGAACCCAGAAAAGCTGTTCAAAGGGAGTAAGTCTTTTAAAATTTAATTATTTTTCTATAATTTTTGAAACAGAAACTAACTCATAAGGACTGAAATAAAAAAAAGGCCATTTCATACTTGAGAGGCTCCAAAATGTGGTACTGTCTCTTTCTGTGCCCATTAAGCAGTTTAGGTTAGTGCATATCCGACAGATGCATCTTTCTTGGTATCTCCCTTGGGTTTTCTGACATTAGAGGACACAGTGCTCGGTACATTGCTCACCAGCTGGAATTACTGCTAATAAAGAGACACCAAGGAGGTATAGTGTCATTCTTTAAAAATATTTGGTGAAAAGTGCATAACTCAGTATGACTTTTTTTTTTTTTTTTGTAAAGTCATTTGGGTAGGAAAGACGATACAAGTAGTGGATTTTTCTTGACTTTTGTGCATTTGTGGATTTGTTTCTGTCTGCCTTACTTGTATTTCTATCAGAGTGGTAAATTAAGTAAGCAAGAAAGTAAGACTCTTAATTTCTAATAAACAGTCTACAGATGAGCTAGCAAAGCAGAAGAAATGTAATACATGTAAACCTCCAAGAAAAGTAGCTCTCTTTTCTTTCTTCCTTTTCTTTTTCAGTTAGGCAATGCTGGTCTTGAGACCTGTCAATTTTTTGCATTGATAGAGCATCGCAGGAGCAAACCATGAGGGAAGCATAGGTGTTGACCCAATCTAAAAAGTGGTGAGTGTCCTTGAATGCTTTTCTTTGGCTAGGTAATTGAATAAAGTTGTACAGTGTACCCACAGAGGGGAAGGATGTGGTTTTCTTGTTATATTCCAACACAGCAAAGATAGCAAAACTTTTTATCTGCTTCTTAATTACTTCAGGTTCTTTGATCTTTTAAGTTTATTTTGTTCGGTAGCACTTTATAGAAAGATGAGTAGATGTTAGACTGACACTTCATTTAGCTGGGAACAGACAAAAGCTATTTGAATGTAGAACACTATAAAAATATGAATGCAATTTCACTTAACAGTAGCTGTTATCATCTTTGGCAAAGTGGAACTCCTATTTTCTAAATTGTTAATTTCTCCCACGTCACCTACTGACCATATTCAATGCTGCTCTGTTTGTCCTGGAGAGCTGTGAATCATATTTTACACTATGCTGCTCAACCATTTCTTAGTGATGGTTCTAATCATGCCAGGAATAATAGTAAATGAGTAGAATATCTGATCTAAAACAGGCAAGCTAATAAACCCAATGAAGTATTTAAATTCTTTCTGTTGAAATAATACTTAAAGGATTCTAATAGAAAAATCTAATATAGAGAGATTGATGTGGCTAATCACTATTGCTTTTTATTCTGTAGCTCACTGGATGATGCATTTTGTGCCATCTCCCAGTACTATTTTGTATTCTTTATCCCTGTGTGTTGTCCAGTGTTTCCAGTAGCAACTGAACAAACACAGTCTGTTAAAATTGATTGAAACTGATTATACTATATTTTTTTAAATCTGGATGTTTCTTAACATTAAAGATGGTTTGCAGATCTCTTTGCAGATGCAATGACATACAGCTAGCACAGTGTCATCTGCAGGAGAAATGTAGCATTAATAAACTAAATGAATATTCTATATGGTATTTCCTATGAGTGAGCTTCAGAGAGTAATGGCATTTATATTGCCTTATTCATAGCCTTCCTATAGTGTGAATCAGGTGGGAAATCTCAGAAGAGGAAGCTGTTAGGATTTTCAGTATTTCTAGCATTAGACTGAAATTCTGTGATAATTGATTTTTTCTCTCCTTTTGAATGCCATTAAAAGAGAAAAGAGCTTTTGATCAAAGACAGAAAGGGCAAGAAAGAATGTGTGTGTTGGGAGGGAAATTTGTGAGTCAGTCTCTTTACAGTTTTCAGAGAGGCTTTGACTCAACTTTAAGTGAAAGTCTCAGGTATTCAATTTTTTAGTATCAAATTGTCTCTTTATGAAATTACTTTTTAAAAATAAATCTGCACAATATATAAAGAATGTACTTGTAATAATGTCTGCAAGCTCAAGAGGGGTGAACTGCAAAACTTAAGATGACACCGCCAGATGTTAAACCTCTGAGAGGAGCTGCAAAGATGTCCAGGAGAAGCAACAAGACTGACCATGAAATCTGACAGGTACCATTGGCTCCATAAAAAGACTTTTACACTCTGGTTTGATTTATGCTAAGTTTCTTTGATTTTTTCTTTTGAAAACTAATGTAATCTCAAATTGGATGGGTAAAACATATGTTAGCAGGTGTGATTTCCAACAGCAGGTGACAATGCTGTTTTCATGTGAAAGATAATTTTCATCTGCAACCTGCATACCTGGAGATGTGTCCACTGCACAGCTTCAGCTGGTATCCTGGAAAGTCATAATCTCATAAACATTTCTTGTACCTGAGCTATGTATCTCTTCAATCATTATAAATAGCTTTAATTTTGCAAATGGTTGCCTTAGGGTGTTACCAGAACTGAATTTCACACCCAGAAGCTGAAGTTGAGCTACATCTAGAATGGAGAGCTCTGCTACTCAACATCAGTTAGTAAGGTTCACACCTCCTTTATATTCTGAGTTTCCTGAAGAAAGTCTCTCATTATCATTTCTTGCTAGAAATCTTTTTGGGTTAAATTTACTTCACAGAACATCATAGGACATTTTACTCTTGCTCCTTCAGGCTTAGTAATTCATTCTTACTGAAAAAAAAGTGTCTTTCTTAGAGCGATTAAGACATACTATGGTTGCTAGACATCCAGTATATAAAAGTTGGCTGTGAATTGTCCATCTCAAAACGTAGAGCATTTGAACATACACTCTCAACGCTCAAGTAGCTTTTTACTTTACCACTCAGAAAACTCGGTCATAACTAAACTTCCATAAATCTACAGTGACAGGCATTTTTATTCTTCTTTAAATGTCACCAGAAAAGATTCCATGTTTGAAGAGTACTTCAGAAAGGGAAAAAAGCACATTCTTAGGAGCATACCAATCCTCTTGTGCTAAAACCTGTTAAAACAGGCATTTTCTAGTTGAGCTTATGAATGAATCATGGCAGAGTCCAAATCCTTTGCCTTTCTCGTAATTTAAACAGTTTATAAATTATTTGAAAAACTGATCTTATTTTACTCATTTACTAAGAAACCTCTGATTCTGATTTTACTTGTCTCATGCTTGCTAATATATTTGATTGATACTGTTTTTTACTATCAGAATTTTAGGAAGATGCTCTTTTCTTCTTGTAGGCACATAAATTATGATAGTAATTTTTGTTAACATTATTATAAATGTGCTATTACAGTGATGTTAAAGGATGAACAGTTAAAGGATCTGCAAAGGTCAGTTTTCTTCTTTGCATTAACAACTAAAATTTACCTATTCTCTTTGCAATCCCACTTTATCTTCTTCAGTTTGTCGTACATAAAGGCTGAGATTACTGTATAGTTTTATGTTCAGTAAGGAGAAATGACAGCACTAGAAGACTATATTTCCAAAATACACTCCTTCCAAAAAAAAAAAAAAGAAAAAGAAAAGAAGAAAAGGAAAAGGAAAAGGAAAAAAAGGAAAAAGATTTTTTGGTGGTGGTGGTGGTGTTTTTATTTTTATTTTTATTTTTATTTTTTGAACATAGAATAAGCTGATTGGCTGAAAGATAGTTCCTCTATCTTGTGCAGGTCTGAGATAAGTTCCCCTTGTATTATACAGCTCTATACAGTTTTACTGTTAGATGTATGTATCCTGATGCATGTCTTTCTCCTGTAACAAGAAATACTAATTTTTAATCAGCTGAGACTTTGAAGGTTTGTATTAGAAAATACACTTTCTTCCCATAAAACAACATTATTTACAGGGCTTTGTACTGAACTAAAGTTTCCATACTATTGCCTCCAAAAGGGCTCTTTACCATGGCAACATCCCCACAGAAAGCAGCTGTGCCAAAACCACTTCCCATTAATAAAACAGAGAATTACATGAACTTGCTGTTCACAACCTTTGTCACAAAAATGATGTCTCACAATATTAATGTATGATCTAGTCTCAAAAATTTAGTAGTGTAGCATTCTGTTTTCACCTTTACACACTTTAAGTGACTGGTTAGCTATTTCATTCCTTTTATTGTTGATGGCCTTACTCATTTGAGGGAAAAGGTGTAGTTGCTAGTCAAAAGATAAAATGATGAAAGGTTAAGGCAATAAAACATATTACTATAGTTCTTGGTAGAGAAAATTACTTACCTATAATTGTTGTTCAGTGAAGAAGTGAAACATCTGAACATCTGTTTCTTAATGGCTTTCCTTGACAGTGACCTGGTGTCTCAGTTCCAAAAAAAACCAAAACACTGGGCAGATTTTCTGATAGATTCTGTCACTCTGCTTAACCCAAGTGGCTTTTTAAAGTCTAGCCTGTGAAAGGATTCTTGAGAGTTTGAGGGAACTGTTAGAAATTATACAGTCTTTAAGGCAAGAGGAATGTATTATTGGTATGCAGCATTTTCATTTTTCACTCATCTTTATAATGTTTAGGACTTAATTTTGCCTGACAATATTCTGATAAACCACCTGCCACTTCAACGCACAGCTATGTCTGTCATTGCAGGAGATGGACATCTGACAGTTCATCCTTACATGTTTTTATTCCCTTCAGTTCTACATCTGCTTAGTGAATGGTGGCTGACTGCTCTCATAGAAAAGTAGCCAACAGATTCCTTTTTCTTTATTTTCCTTTCTGAAACTTTGCTAAGTTTTAATCTTGTCCAAACAGAGAGCCTAGCAGCACTTTTTTTTTTTTTTTTTTTTTTTTTCCCCCAATTGTTCTTCCAGATGCAGTTCTTTGAATC
The DNA here is from genome assembly GCF_009819795.1 of Aythya fuligula. Taxonomy (NCBI): domain Eukaryota; kingdom Metazoa; phylum Chordata; class Aves; order Anseriformes; family Anatidae; genus Aythya; species Aythya fuligula. Next base: position 132,514,396 of record NC_045560.1, read on the forward strand.
CCTACTCATCCAAGAAAGGACAGGTTAGAAATCAGGTGAGGTTTGTTGTCCTTGGTAACCTGAACATTTTGTACCTCTGTCCACTGCATGTGCAGCTGGAAGGAAGGAAGGTAGCTTTGTGCAGGTCACACAACACACTAAGTGATTTTAAAGGTACATTTGTTTACTTGATGCACAGTTTGCATCATATTTAGCGTAAAATTATCTGCATAGTGTGAGCATTGGAATGGAAAACTGGGAAACTTTGTTTTCAGAAAAATTACATTGCACATACACATCTGCTGGCAGGACCAAGCTGTTCATGGGATTTCTATTACAAACTAGAAAAAGATACAGATGAATTACTATAACCTGCAGTTTTTTTGTGACCATTTTCCTTCAACAATCCATGAACTACCTAAGTCAAGAGTAACTAGCTTTATTCTGAGAACAAAATTATTGCATATCTTCTTCCTTAGATTTGTTTATTCTGATTGGATTAGGAAAATCTAGTGCTTGCTTTCAGAGCAGGTTATACTCAAGCCCTGCTAGTGCTGGCTGTAAAGCTTGCTTGTGGGCTGCTTTTTGATCTCTATTCTGTATGAACTAGCTCAGCTTGCAGCCAGTAGTGACTTACTATGGAAATTGATAAAATATAGTTTGGGTACATATTTTATGGTTGTACAAATCTGTGGTGTTTCAAGGATTTATCATGTGATATGATGAAAGAGATTGTCTCCCAGGTAGAGAAAGCTGTAAGATTGGATAAATTTTCAGCCTCATGCAATAAACCCTGTAAGACACTATAATCAGTGCCTGTAATTTAGTCAAGAACTCTTCAGAATATAAGTGTTAGTATATTCTGATGTGGGATAACTGCTTCTTTCAGGGTGATGAGCATTGGCTCTGAAATGTCAGCAGGTAGCTGCACTATGGGAATCAGATGGCAGCTATGAGGACCAGATTTGTCAGCAATACAGATCAGTCACTATTGAGAATCAGATCAGAAAAAAAAGAAAATCTGAAATTATAGAAAGCCTAAACATTAAAAACTATATAATGTTTCATAAGTTCTTTTCATGACACACACATGGATTAATAAGAAAATCACAGGGAATTCTTCTTTATGGTTAAAACCAAACCAGTTTATATTATTCATTTTAAAATTGTCTAGCAGAAGTAGCCTGGCTTGATGTCCAATACCAATATGGAAAGCTCCAAATAAATGTCCTGTTTCTACGATTTTTATACTCTACTTTAGATATTCATTTTATAATCATTTTTTAATCAGTGGTTAACACGAGAGAGTGTAATTATTATTGGTGGCAGAGATCGCTTTTAACAAAATTACATCCTTACTTATTATCATATTACCATAGTTACATTATTATTACAGAATAACCTTTACTTAATTACTAGCCACAAGCAATTATGGAAAATGATTTGAAAATTCTAATTTAGTGAAAATATCTTACTTTCATTTATGAACAACAAAATGTCATCATGGTCAGGTAATAAGATAATTTGCATATATCAATGTGCACTTAATGTAATTCATAACAATTCTTTAGGCCAGAATATTCATTCCTCCTGTTACTGCGAAAATGAATGAACACAATAAATAAGTCAACCTCAGGAAAACTAACTAACTAAATAAAATCTGGTTCTCTTGACTGTTGGCTGTTAAATCTACTTTTTATACCATACTGTAATGATGGTTATAGCAATGCACAACACATTGGAGCATAGCTTTGAATTTGTTTTTCTTGAAGACTGGTTACAAACTGAAAATTTTCTCTGAAGCTCCAAAGGTCTTTAAAATCTGGACTTTTTAAAGGTTTGTCTCTAATAGTTGCACATTACTATTTAAGAAATCCCATTTTCAGCTTCGTTTTGGTAAGAGTCTTTTCAATATTATTTTTTATTTTTATTTTTTTTTTCCTGCAGAAAGGTAAAACAAATTATTTTGTGTGGCATTATTTCAGTTTATGCAATTGTTGAGACATCTAAGAATAGAATAGGAAATGATCAAGCAGCTGTAGTACTGGGATTAGATCAATATACAATAGCTAAGAATATACAAAAAGAGGTTGTTCCAAAAATTCTAAACGTTTAACAGGAAATAGATAAGAAAGGCCTATCAAACAGTGGGATTAAAGGAAAAGTTTAGAGAAAGCTAGGAAACCAATTACCAAAATAACTATATATAAAGAAAGGCTGAAAAAGCAATGACAGGTTCCATACACAGGTTCACACACTGTACATTTGCAGATGTTCATAATTGCCACATTGAACAGCTTTACAATACTCAATACCAGGGAGCAAGAAGGAATAGATTCAGGAGAAAAAATAGTAACTATCCTAGAAAAAGCCATAGAGATTTAGGAGAGAAAGTCCCTTATGCTGTGCAAAGGAAATAAAAAAAAATAACTTAAGCACCCTCAGTAAGTTTGCAGACGACACCAAGTTGGGGAGGAGTGTAGATCTGCCAAAGGGTAGAAAGGGGACTTGGACAGGATGGGTCGATGGGCAGAGGCCAATGGGATAAGGTTGAACATGGCTAAGTGCCGGGTCCTGCACTTTGGCCACAAAAACTCCATGCAGAGCTACAGGCTTAGGGCAGAGTAGCTGGAAAGTTGTGCAGAGGAAAAGGATCTGGGGGTGTTAATCATTGCTTGCCTGAACGTGAGCTGGCAGTGTGCCCAGGTGGCCAAGAAGGCCAACAGCTCCCTGCCTTGTGTCAGGAATAGCGTGGTCAGCAGGACCTGAGAGGTGATCATCCCCTTGTACCCAGCTCTGGTGAGGCCACACCTTGAGTACTGTCTTCAGTTTTGGGCCCCTCACTGCAAGAAAGACATCGAGGCCTTGGAACCTGAACCCAGTACACTGCAGGCAAAGTCTCACCAGCACTGAGTAGAGAAGTATCACCTCCCTCGACCTGCTGGCAACAATATGCTTAATGCAGATAGTGAATACTATTACCCTTATTAGTAGCAATGGAATGCTGCAGACTCATATTCAGTTTGGTGTTCACCAAGGCTAACACATGAAAGCCTAACAAAACTTAGCTGGGCAAACAGAAATAGCAGATCTACTGCATGTAAGAATTTTTGTGGTGTAGTCAGGATATACCAGATGTGTTGCAGGTGCTCAAATAGACCTGAAGTGTGCAAGTCAATATTTTAAACATGTGTTGATAGAAATTTTAAATCCAAAGTAGGTAGTGCTTAATAGATCTCTTAGGAAAGTCATTGACTGCCAGTTCACGAGGAAGGGAGGATCATTTTCTTTTGGTTTTCGTAGCAAAACAAAACAAAACAACACCAGAGAAACCAACACATCTAATCTGCAATAACTGTTATCAAGTATTTAAGCAGTCTTTCATTGCAGCCATCTAATCAATAGGCAGCCTGAATATAGAATGATTGACGTTCTTTAGAGTAAACATGCAGACACTATGCAAAAGGAAGCACTGCCTTGAAATAGTGATATAACATCCAGGACTGATGCTGTGTTACATGTTATCATCTAGATATGACATTATTTCACTTCTCCAAATGTCCCTAAGTGCCATGGTGTTTTCTCCAAGAGTATTAAAACCATATTTGAGGTGATCAGCTATGCTGATCATAGTAGTGGGTATAGTACTGATCATAGTACTTCAGAATAATGGAGATAGATTTCATGCTAGGCTGCAGTTCTGTTTTTGAAGGTGTGGAACAGTAACGCTTAAAAGACTTTAACTGTTTACACTACATTTTGCTTGAACATTACATACACAAGAAAGCTCTCAAGATTAAATTAACTCTGTGTACATTATAGGAAGAGAAAATATTTGATTAAGTGTCAAAAGTCTTTTAGCCTTAACATGGTCATTGTATAGGTGCACTTAAGGCAATTATATATGTCTATTAGCCCATTTCTGGCTATATTTTTCATAGCATCCTGTTTATGTTTACCACTACTATGTATTTCATCAGATTATTTCTCCTTAAAGTTGCTTAGCTTTCTTTCCACAGTGCTTTCAGCCACTAAGAAACTATCGGTGTGTACAGCAGATATAATTAATTGTTTCCATGTTTTTCCTTGCCAAGGCTGATACTGATTTTTATCATTGTACCATTTTATTCATTCTTTGCAACCTGAGAGACTGCAGTATTGAACACCAAAAATAACTCCTCATTAAAAGCCTCTTTTCCAGCTTCCTTTATTTCATTCATCTTTCAAACCACCATTTAAATATGTTTAACAATCCTGATCCCCCAAATCATTCTACTATTAAATTATTTTAATTCTGAGATTTACTCTTTAGAAACCTTAGGGAACTGTTCTTGAAGTAAAATACTTTTCACTCAGAAGCAGCAGCATAATTATTTTTTCTTATTCTCATTTTATTTTTTTTGGTGAAATTTCTAACCTTCAATTTTATTCATTATATCAATAGCTTGTAGTATTAATCAGTGATTTTTCAGTCTCAGATTTTAGTAAGTAACTTATGTTAAGAACTTAAAAAATGTCTGATTAAATTGCAGGTCCCTGGTTTACCTTACATCTTTTATTCTTAAATCTTTAATTACTTACACAGCAGAAATACTAAAGCCAGAACTGACATCTGTAAATTGTTTCATACAGACCAGACATCCACACAATAGTCTTATCTTACCTAGTGGCAGTAAAACTGTTTTTTAAACATGAATAATTGCCTTGTTACTAGCCAAGAAAATCCTTTTTATATCTAAACAAGCATTGCACATATGGGAATTGGGACAATAGCTGAACACTGGTTATGGCTATTCTTGAATTTTCCCACAATTTTGATAGCTGATAATAAAAACATAGTTCTTCTAGACTCACTAAAGTTATAACATTATTGTAATTTTTAAAATACTTTGTTTCCTTCCTTCACATCATTTGAAAATATTGTTCTATTGGAGTAAATATTACCCAAATAAAAGAGTAGTTATACACAAAATATAAGTATATTTTAAATTAGATCTCCAGTCAAATGTCATTTATTCTATTTTTTTAAATTATTTTACATAACTATTGCATTAAGGCATATGAGAGTTTAAGGTAACACACTACTTATAGTTTATGTTACACAGAGCTACCCCTGGAGCCTAATTGAAAGTAAGTGGAAATTTATTTAAATCCTTACCTTTGCAGTCAAAAATCTATGTTATACAGTCCAAAACAAGCTATAGTCATTTTTCTGTATTTCATTCTTAACTTTTTCAGCATGGATGAAGAAGAAACAATATACTTAGATCGGCAATGAGCATAATTTTTATGATGCACCTGATTTGTTTTTACAAAGTAGTACTTTGTAAAATTCAAGCACATACATTACACAAGTGGCCAAGGCCCAAAAATGCAAAGTTGAATTTTATTTGAATGAGAGATAGCAAAATAAACAGAACATTCTGGACATTATTATTTGTTTATGTCATTGAATTTTTGCTGCAAATAAATCTTAACAGTTCACAGGGCAGGCTGTCGGACAAGGTAGGTTCTGGATGCCAGAAGGTTATTATTGTATTGCATACTCACAGTAACATACAGCCATGAAATACAAGGCATTAGAATATGTCCATTCTTAAGAATATTCAAAAGCTTTTCCTTCTTAATAATAGCACAGAGAGGCATGGAGCCATATGTGCTGTAGCTTGCTGGAGGAGTCTGAAGAATCCAGAACTGACTTTGATCACCAGCCAGGCTGCCAAGAGCTGTCACACAGAGCACCCTCTGCAGTATGGCCTGGCTTGGCATAACCTTTTGGGTGCTACGCTGTCACTTTCTTGGTTAACCACAGAGTTCATGTGTTGTCAAGGTACTGATAGTACCTTCACCTCTCCAGACATCTATATAAAGTCATTGTACAAACACAGAAAAGTAGAATCATAGAAACATAGAATCATTAAGACCTTCAAGATCATCTGGTCCAACCATCACCCTACCACCAATGTCACCCACTAAACCCTAAGCACCACGTCCAACCTTTCCTTAAACACCCACAGGGATGGTGACTCCACCACTTCCCTGGGTAACCCATTCCAGTGCCTGACTACTCTTTCTGAGAAGAAATGTCTCCTAATTTCCAGCCTAAACATTCCCTGGCACAACTTGAAACCATTCCCTCTAGTTCTATCACTAGTTATCTTTGAGAAGAGGCTGACCCCCAGCTCCCCACACCTTCCTTTCAGGTAGTTGTAGAGAACAATAAGGTCTCCCCTGAGCCTCCTCTTCTCCAGACTAAACAACTCCAGTTCCCTCAGCCACTCCTCATAGGACTTATGTTCCAGGGCCTTCGACAGTTCCATAGCCCTTCTCTGGACACACTCCTGGGCCTCAATGTCCTTCTTGTGAGGGGCCAAAACTGAACATAGTACTCAACGTGTAGCCTCACCAGAGCTGAGTACAAGAGGACGATCACCTCCCTGGTCCTGCTGGCCACACTATTCTTGATAGAAACCAGGATGCCATTGGCCTTGACCACCTGGGCACACTGCTGGCTCATGTTAAGGCGAGCATCAATCAGCACCCCCAGATTCTTTTCTTCTGCAAAGCTTTTGATCCACTCCTAGGTCTTAAGTTCTTTCAAGAAAGAAATTTTTGTACTTGGGATGCATTTCATGCTTTTGTCTTTGTATCTTGCTCAAAATCAACTTGTTTAAAAAATCTGAATCACCAGATAGTTTTTTCATTCGTACTATTCTCTTTCTTCTCTGAACAGAATATGATTTATCCCCCCTCTTCCTGAAACTTTCTAATTTACTTTGTCCTGGGAATAACCTAATTTGTTCAGATAATAAGTATTTGATCAATGGCAGTCTCATTTACTGCTTTCTATTATTTATTTATTTATTTATTTATTTATTGTTTCCTGAACCTGTTTTCTTAAAAAGCCTATATTATAAGTATTATAGGAGAGGCACCATTCTTTTATAGGAATGGTGTCTCATTTTAAGGGCATGATAAAGTGCTCAGGAGGCTACTTTGAGGTTCTTTCTGGTTCATAGAGATCAGTTTACTGCATACATGTTAGCTACTGCAATAAAGCTGAAATGTAAAGCCAATTCAGTTAAAAACCCTTATTGCTTTTCATTTTCCTTGTTTTCTAAAATTGTTCCCTTCCAGACTCTTTCTCTGCTTGAAACTCACTCAAAGAACAATGTTTGAAAATTTGCTAAACCACTATTCATTAATGTGAAAAATGAAAGAATGTACTGGAGTCCTACTTCAAAACAGTTATTATTACTTGTTTTTCCATATTAATAATTGTACCCCTGACTCAAAAATAGTTGAATTTTACAAAATAGTAAAGTGGGGAAAAAAAGGATACATTCTTAAGCAATGAAAACCTGAGTTAAAAATGTTAGACTGTGTCTGAGGTGATTTTTACCAAATGAAATCCTTATCTCCTTCTGTGACATTTCAGTACAATCTTTTCTTCACTAGATGCCTCACAGAAAAAGAGACACCCGATGGTACAGTGGTGTAAAGCATCCAAGTAGAATTGGGGAGCTGCTGTCCAAATGTATTCATGACCCCTTCCAAGCCTTTTTTTGTTTTGTTTTGTTTTGTTTTGTTTCCTGGTGTTTGGATCTGTCCCATTTGTCCTTTCCCATAGGAGTGGAATGAAATTAGAAAGATCTGCCATAGATTGATGCCCATGATACTTGGATTTGTGGAGGCCAAGGATAAACTCCCTCTTATAGTTTCAGCAAATCAGGGACCTGAAAAGGAATTTCCCACTTCCTGGATAACTGACTACTGGGCCAATGAGTGATTAGAAAAGATCTTTTGAGGGAAACTTAATCTGATCTGTTTACTCTGAGAATACCATTGAATTGGGCATCATGGATGAAGTAAATGTGGCATCCAGCACTCAACAGTATTAGATTTTGCTATAAAAAATTATATGTCATGGTTGAGCCCAATTACACAAAGACATTCATGCATTTCTGAAGTTAGATACAGCTAGATTAGGTTTACGCTGGTGCCAAAGCATCCAGACTGACTTTTAGAAAAGAACAGAATTGTTTGATTTCCTTTTAAGTATTGGTTCATGTACTGAACCATTTAGGAAGATTTCCTTGCAAGCTAGAAAGGACGGAAATGGAGAGAAATAAAAACAATAGATGAAACAATTAGTCTAGCTTAATTTCTGTTCATTTTCAAATGAAAACAATCACTGTATTAACAATATAGAAGATTGTCTTTCATTTCATTTGGTTCATTTATGCAATCATTATATTCCCTTTGATTATAATAAATAAACATTGAAAAGTACAAAGTACTGTGCAGGAGGAGTGGTTATGCAATTGCCATGCAGGAAGAGGGTCAGGTGGGTTAGGAAAGAAAATGGAATATGAAGAAGGTCCATGGTTAATTATACCAGTTTTGATTTATGTGGAAAAATATATTTTTAATTGACTACTTTTTTTTTCTCAGCCCCTCAAAGACTTTTTAATACTTCACTATGTCAGAAATTGAGACAGAAATCCAATATGTGTGTCACAGACCAAAGAAGTAAAAGGTTTTTGAATTTGGCTTTGTAACTTCATAGTATGAGTAATATTTTCAGATAGAAATAGAGATATTTCAATTTGCAAAGAGCTGATACAGATGCAAGTTTAGTTTCCCAATCACTTTTTAATAGGAAAATTATGATGAATAAAAATTACTTTTATAGTCTAAATTAAACAGCACTTTAAGATCAATATTATTAAACGTGCTTTTAAACTATAATTTCCCTTTAGGTTACCATTTTTTTTCTCCTCTCCTCTCCTCTCCTCTCCTCTCCTCTCCTCTCCTCTCCTCTCCTCTCCTCTCCTCTCCTCTCCTCTCCTCTCCTCTCCTCTCCTCTCCTCTCCTCTCCTCTCCTCTCCTCTCCTCTCCTCTCCTCTCCTCTCCTCTCCTCTCCTCTCCTCTCCTCTCCTCTCCTCTCCTCTCCTCTCCTCTCCTCTCCTCTCCCTTTTTTTGTTGCTAGTTAAATAATGAAAATAAATGTTTTCCTTTTTCTGTAATAACCTTGATATTCTTGGCAGACATTTAAATGTTCACTTTGAATTCTGTAAGCTGAGTTATGCAGTCTTCTCTGAAGCAAATGGCTGAGTAACGGCTCAATATCATTAAAAACACCTGAAAGAGCTTTTCAGTTTAAATATCTAAAAATATTTTACTTCCTGGGACATTAAATATTTGTGGCTTAAGAGCACTAAATCTTATTTGGCTTATTTGTTAAAGAAGATTGCTGTTTGGAGAATCTGGAAACTGCCCATGGTAAGACTGTATGATCAGTTTTGCAGTGTTTGTTATCATTGTGGAATTGCTTTAGTCAAGTGTTTCATGAAGACTAAAGCTTGCAAAGCCCATAATGAATGAGGTTACTGCACAGTTAATACTGCAGAAATGATCCATGATTTAAACATTAGATTTAATGGAACAGCTTTGAGATACATTAATTATTATGCTAAATAAGTAAGCTGTTTCTTGTGCAGCATACGCAGCTTAAACAGTAAGTTTTGCAGAAGGCATAAATAACTGCTTTCATATTTGTTACAAGATCTCATAGGACAAGATTTCATTTATGATGGCATAAAATAGATGGCCACAAACTGGAAAGGTAAAGCTCAGCTAAATAGCAGCTCTTTTGCCGTTGTAAGACCTTGTACAAAGCATGGTGTCATTAACAGGAAAAATCTAGTTCAAACTGCATTGGCCACTTTTGCTGAAGTAATGTTTCCTGGAAATTGAGTTTGACTACAGGAGTACAAACAAAATTATTGGACATCATTGTGATAATAACAAATTAAGTAATTAAATATGAACTTTCCAAATGTTATATACATATTAAATATATGTAATATATATGTTACATATTATATTACACATATATATATGTATACATTAACACATATGAATGTATTAATAAATTATGTTGCAGACCTGTTCAAATAACTGCCAAGGAATATGTGAGTGCATAGCATGATGAAACTTACTTCTGCCATAAAAGTTCATCATTCTGATGCAGAACAGGAAGACCTCAGCATGCATAACATCAAGCAATACTGAGAAAAAGGAAGCACAAGTAGCAGTATAGCTATCTCACTGACTTCATCATTAAGTTATAAATCAGCAATATCTTGATTTTGCAGATGCCAAAACAGTTTCATTCTCTCTTTTGTATGTGATGTCATCTGTTAGAGTTACACTTCAGAAAACAAAACAAAATTGTATTCCTGTCTGTATTTCCACAAAAACAGAACCGAAAATGCTGTCACATTCTGTATTCCTTAAGAGGAGAGAACATGGATTGTCATATGCAAGAAAGAAAGGAATGTAGTTTAGGCATAGAGTTTAAGTTCTAATTCTGTCAGACTGAACGAAAGAAACTTGCAAGACTGCTTGATCAAGAAATGTCCTCTCGCAGAACTTTCTAATTCTGAAGATCAGTATAAGACTAAGAATAGAAAATACCGCTCAGACTTCTAAATTCTGTCAAGTAAGTTGGGTGACTCACTGTTGGAGCTCCAGCTTGATAGTTTTCTATTCTTGTTTTGTGTTATGACACTGTTTCCACTCAGAATTAAGCTTTAAAAAGAACTGATTTTTTTTGTTACTATTTTTTTTTTTCTCTTCTGCTTTCCCCTTGAAATTACCTACTAGTTTCAAGGAGGAGAAATTTGGAAAAGCTATCTTATTTCATGAGGTAATAATATGCCACTAAATCATTTCAGATTCAGTACTGTTCAGTGGTGTGTCTGCTTTCTACATAGAATGTATTTCTTTTAAAATCATCAAAAAGTTTCCTATAAATTCTTTACCTACAATATCAAGGAAGGCTGTTTTGCATTGTACATGGAGGACAATCATTTTGTTGATGTAGAGCTTTGTCACTGCCTGTATGATGAATAACTCTAGGCAACGTTGTTCAAGTGATGGATAACACAAAGAGCCATGGCTCTGAAGACATATTCTAGTAAGAGGACAATCCTGATGTAAAATACATAATAAGAGCAAGTTGCTTGGAGTTACCTATCATCACAGCAATAATTGTCAATTCTATATGCTCTATAGGTAGCACTGCTCTGACAGCACATAATATCAAATGGAATCTCTTTATATGTGGTGTGTGGATAACGTTTGCTGCACAAAAAAAGGATGAAATGAGAATAGATTATCCCTGTTTCTTGTTTTTGTTCTGTTTTTGAAAGCAAGTCTCTTCTGAGAAAATATAGTTGTAAAAATTAGAGACCAATGGTTAATAAGTCTGTTGTCTGTGTCTCCAAAGTTTAGCACTGACTGGAATATGCAAATAAATCATGCTTTCTATAGACAAAATGAGGCTTCTGACATTAAAATTGCCTGTCTAATTAAGGAAGATATCTCACTGTGATGATGTACAGAATATGATATGTTGTCTGTTGTTATTCATGGCTGCATTAGCCAGTGACTTGAATTATAAACCTGTGTAGGGTATGGTCATAGAGCTGTGCACTACTGGTGGCATGATGGGCTTACTGCTTCAGCCAAGAGACCACGTTGGATTCTAAAGATGCATCTAGGTTTTATATGGATTATTTGGATGAGACATTAGAAGGCAGGAACTACCTCTGCTCAAAGATATGGTGATAATGAAAAGGACATACGTAAAGTTATAACTCATGACTCAAGTGATAATCATGAAAACCAGCTTCTTGATGTAGTGTTCACATTTGTGAAAATTAGGAACTTAGCTAAGAATTAGCCTATAAATCTTGGTCACCGGGACATCCATATTATTTTAGATGGCATGTTTTATTGATTTTTGTAATAGCCAATTCAGAGCTATGGTGTAAAATAGTGTCAAAAAATGCTGATCATGAAGGAGTGTTACAGAAAAAAAAGCTCATTTTAATGACTCACTGTCATATTATGCCTTGCAGATCAAGCTATTTTACACCCAAATGTGATCACTTCCAGTTCTAAAATGAGACTAAACATTTTCAGTCTAATCTGATGCTGTGACTTCAAAATAAACAGTACGTTGATTTTATGCTAAGTGAAACAAACTTTTTAAAGTATGCTTTTTAATTTCCAAGGAATATTTCAAAGAAATATTTCTGTTTCTGGGAGCACTAAATTAAAGACAGATATTCAAAGACAGATAAACACTCCACTAGATAAGGTGATAGGGTCCCAAAAGATTTATGCAAATACAGAGCCCTAAAAATACAAAGGAAGATCTATAATGAAGCAGTCACTAATTTATGGCAGGTGCGGCTGATATTGGACTAAAGTTTTGGGTCACAGATTCATAGAATTATTCAATAATTTAGATTGGAAGGGACCTTAAAGATCATCTAGTTCCAACCATTCCAATTCATATTTTCTTATGTCTTATTATTCCCTCTTCTATTACTGTTGACATAAAATCTAGAATCATCCACAGAAATCTTCAGGTAATTTTGGTGTCAGAAATGCTGAGAATATGATGAAAATTTGGAAGAAAAATGAGTGATCTAGAAACAGATGGGATTGGCTCATGCAGAAAAGTGGGTTTCTTTTTTTATGAGAAAAAAATAATGAATGAGAAGGACTCAAACTTTTTGAAGAACTTGAATGATAAAGAGGATAAAGAAATATGATACATGGAATCTAAACTAGAGCAATAAATGGAATTGAAGTAAAGTTTCTTAAAACTAATTGCTGTTGAAAGGCTAATAGCAGTAACCTATGCCTATAACCAGAGTGATACATTTAATTTAAGAAACAAAAGGCAGTCTGTTTTATGACCGTAAACAATCTTTTCTATCACCACAGCCACTGTTCTCAACGCTGTTTAGTAAACTTGTTTGTTAAAAAAAATAAATAAATGTGTGACAAAAGGCATCATTTTCCTTTTACAGAGAGCTTTTTTTCCTTCTGGGTATTTCATCTCTTGTAAGGCATTAGTACATTGAAACAAAGCAGAGGCAGAAATAGCTTCCAGAGAACATTGATGTAGTAAAGAAGGATGGGGGTGAGTTCCTTATTTATACCGTACTTATAACTACCATACAATACATATACCATACAATATACCATACAATGTACAAGCTAAAATAAATTACCATCCAAAGGCTTGTCTTAAAAACAAAACAAACCAATTTATCTCATTAATAGTTTAACTTGTAATTTCACTTTTTCCTTGCACTTTTTCCTTGCACTTTTCCCTTTAGTAAGCATTCAAACATTACAAGGATGATATTAATTCAGGTATAAAATACTCCAGTGATTGCATGACAGCACCATTAATGATTTAGTAATTATTTATTGATTTTATTTACAGTAGCAAATGTGAAAGCAGGCAAGTGCATACAGTATGTCTGACCATAACAGCTTGAGAAATTTAACTCATCTTTATTCCAGTGATTGGAAACAAATGTTTATACAAAATATTTGAAGTCTCTGATATACCTTGAAGAAGTCTTTGTGTAAACCCCATTTTAGATAGACAAATTTCAAATGGCTTATATTAATTAAAATAGATTTGTTAATTATTTTCATATTTTTTTTTCTGTTTTTAATTAAAGCTTCTAGTATCATACAAGACACCTATACTAATCTTTTCAAGTTTTTTTTTTCTTTTTTCTTTTTTTCTTTTTTTTTTTTTTTCTTTTTTATATTTCTTCCTCAATAGAATATAGGGTTAAATTTAATATCACTGTACAACTTGTGTAGTTATTTGTGTAGTTAAGGGTTACATACATGTAAAGCATGAGTTTACATGTTCGGGTTTATCCCCAGTTTCTCGTTTAATGAAAGAGTCTAATACATTGTAGCCTGTTTATTCTGAGAAATAATGTGCTTCCTACTTAACCACCTGTTAAAGGTTCACATATACAAACTGAGCACCCAGAAATTTCTGGGTGAGTAATGCAAAGATGATTTATGAAAATTAGAATTGCCTGCCTTTATTCTTTTGTCATCTGAATAGCTCTTACTGACATTTGTAGGCTTGGGAAGTTGTTAGATTTTGTGTGGATGGCCTTGTCACTTCCAGTAAGCTTACATCAACCTGCTGAAATTGATGCTATTAAGCTTTCCTTCAAAATGTGTTAGGCATTATTGTCACTCACATATCTTGCCTCATCAAAACAAACAATAAATGAATTCTAAATGCCTTCAGGTCTGAGAGTTAATGCCTCACAAAAAGAGGACATTGAGTTTCCTTGATGCCTTCTCACTAAAATAAAACTTCTGACCTTGAAGAGAATGTAAGGAGACAAGATTAATTATCTCTTACTTATTAACCAGTCCCTTCAAAATTAGATCCTCTTTGCAGATTGCAGACACTATGCCAATTGTGTTTTTTTTTTTTTTTTTTCTTTCTGCTTGTTTTACTTTTTGTTTGTTTTGTAATGTCTTTCTTTGTATGTTTGATAGTCCTGATCTGATGCTTTCTTTTTTACGCTGAGTGAAACATTGTGCCATTCACGCAATCTAATAAATATAATTTGCACTTTACATATTTAGATGATAATGATTACTGATTTTCTGAACCCATTTATTTTAGGACCAGCCATTATGTTTCCCATCATTTACTCGGAAGGAACTTAGACTGCTGTCAAGTGAAATCACAAACTTCCCAGCAGAAAATCTGAGAGAAAAGGAACAAATGATAGATAGATGACAGAATGTACTGATTTCCTACTGGCAGTACTGAACATTGGATTACAGGACTGAAGAACTCTTTCAGTTTTTGGTTGTTCATTTCTGTTGCAACAAACTACATTTTAATTTGATATCACCTTGAAAAGCTTTGTTTCCTGGTAATTTGTTCTTTAGATCTTAGAATTGGAAACTTGGTTTCACGTCTAATTTTGCTAATGGCCAGTTTATTATATAAATAGATTTCTGACATTATGTTTTATCTGAGATAATGCTTATTTGTCTTTTGTTTCTACTCCGGTGCACTCATAAACAGCAGCCATAATAGCATGTTTTTTTCCCCTAAACCAGACTAAAAATAGGTCTTTTCTAGTGTTATCTCTTAAATTGACTGTCCATAATCCTTCCCCCTTCAGTTTGCTCAAACTAGAATTACTAGGCAAATATAACATGCACAAATATAACTGTAATGACACTAGTATTTTCATGTCCTCACCAGAAACCTCTCTCATGATGCAGTCCTAATGTTGGTAGTATCTTGTTCAATGTGTTTTGGTCTCAAGCCAATCCTTCTGTGTTATGGCCTCCTGGAAATTGATGTTTGTAACACTAATAACGACAGATCCTTTAAGGAAAACATGCTACAAGAATACACTTGAAAAAAAAGACAACATTGATTTACAAAACAATTTCTTTTTCTTGCAATTTTCTATGTTCCCTATGCTGTTATTTAAGAGATCTCATGTTTGAATAAGACCTTGCTCCTTCCCACTTTTCACATCCTGCAAAGAAAGGCAATTTCTGTGTTAATCTGTTAGAAAAAAATGTATGTGGATTCATAAATGTAACGTTATTACTTTCTGTAGGTTTAGGAATTGAACTGATCAACTGCTGAATGCCTTAGCCTCAGTTGACTTCAGGCACTCATTGGGGGCTCTATAGAAATAGAAAAATTTTCTGTAGAAAATTTTTCCTGTAGTTTATGGCTCTTAGTTCTTCAGCGTACTAGGCTGTTCCATAAAGAGAGGCCAAGACCTAGAGCAGGGCAGTTTATGCTTAAATAAAAACATCAATGATGGCAAGAATGTGGACAAAGGAAATAAAAATAAATAAATAATAATAATAATAATAAAAAACAAATGTAATACAAATAGATGAACTAGAATTTAACTGAATATATCTCTTGGTATTAAAGTCACTTTGATTAGATAAAAGCTGATGAACTGTGATGACAAATCATTTAATTTGCTTCTGTTTTTAGGAATACATTCCAAACAAATACAGTGTTTAGACAAAAGGTCCTCCGTATAGGTAAATTATAAATGAACAAGAGATCGATATTTTACTTTTGAATCTACAGAAAATTTGTTGCTGCAGAAATCCTGATTGTCCTAAGGATTATTTAAATTTATGTGCCAATATTTGATTATTATCTATATGAGAAATTTAAAAATAATATTTATCTTCTCATGCTCATATGTATCACACATCTAAAAATGAAGAACAATCATTCCTCATATTTAAAATTATTCACTCTTTCAAGATCTGTGAATCTTATTTTGGAATTAAAAGATTTATGGCCTAAAACAAATATTTGGGCTTTCTAGTTGGAAACTGATGTTGATATTGAAACTATTTAACATCTATATATATAACATCTGTGAACATTTTTAAAATTGGTATATATAATGAAGTAAATTTCATACTTGCAAAACCACATGGATGAAGCTTAACCTATTTAACTGCTAATATTTTGTTTTTCTAACTTCTCATAATATAAAGTGCATGTAGATATATAGCCAATCATTTTTCATAATTTTAAGCAGCACATTTTCTTGATTCAACACAAATTAAGCAGCATGGGTGTTTATTAAACTTTGCATCTCTTTTGAGCTCTTCAGTTTGAGCAGGTTGCATGCTTCAAGCAAAATTACTGAGAAATCCAACCATGAATTACTTACTGATGTCTGCACACACAGCACTGGAAAAACACATACATCATGGATAAATTTGTAATTTCACCACCACATTATAAGCTTATCTACTTGAATGAGACTGAAGTGAATGAAGGGTGATTGAGGACATAATTTTAATGCATCAGCCAAGATAAACAGTAAACTGAAACTGCATCTGTGTTATGGTACTGGGCTGAATGCCATAATCCGATTTATGCACCTGCTGAGCAGTTGGAAAACTATTTCCATACTAGATGGTATTCAAGCTTCAAGACTTCAGAGAACTGTGGGCCACCAACCCACCAACCACAGTGCCTTGCCCAACTTTGTCGTTCATGGTAGGCAGGTGTGGCACTTCCAACCTCCCCTGATGTGCCAGGTCTGAGCAGAATAAGCTGCAGAAAGCTGGAGGTCTTGGATGTCCAGGAAGTTAGGTAAAGGGGCTCTGACATCTGCTCTGGCCTGAAGGAAGGAAAGTCTCTGAGGAGAGACAAAATTAGCTCTACACCTATGGCTCAGAGGAGGGCACTGAATTGTCACCCAGGACTGCCATAATTACCCTGTATAAAGCCTAATTTACTTCAGGTTTGAAAAAGGAGAAGACACATTCCCTGCTGGATGATTTTGATGGGAAATGTGTGTAAGCCTATTTTATATATAAAAATGAAAACAGCAGTACATGAACAGAGTAAATTTTAGTTATTTCTAGCCTTGGAGGATATAGGATATGAAATCATTATTACATTAAAGAACTCTGAAGTTTTCCATTCGTGGCATTTTGTGATTTATTGTGCACATTAATTAAACAGTGGGACAAGCTTACCAGCTACATGGAGCCTAAATGTGTATTCTATGAGATAAAGACATATTAAGAAGAAAGGAACAGAAAATAATTTTCATGAAATACTGTAAATCTGCTAGCCACAGACAATTCAACAATAAAACTTAACAATAAATTCATTAACTCTAGGGGACCAGATCTTAAAGCATTATATATAAACAGTTCTGCCACTGGGTAAGCGCCGTTAACGTGAAATTTATCACTGTCTCTGTATCATTGTATTCAGAAACTACATAAAACATACACATTCACTAATTCCTGAATTTGAAGATACCACAGCTTATTCAAAAGGAAATCATAGTAGTGTGTGTGTGTGTGTCATTTTTTGTTGTTTCTTTTTTCCACTGTCTTTAAAATTTGCCAAAAGGTAAAGAAATGATTCATTTACAGGAACATTATTAAGTAAGAAAAATTTTTAGTCCTTCTCATGCTGGCATGCAGGATGCTGAACAGAGAACTTTTTTAGTTTAAATGTATAGATGTAAAGAGCTGCATAATGTTCTTTATTTAAAGAGCTGCACTATCTTGCTCTTTTATTCTATGTGGGGTGGAGAGAATAGCCCTAAACGTCCCCCAAAACAATTGAGTAGGAACAGGTTGAGTAAGAGTGAATAATCTAAAAAGTAAGTGTCTGGGGACTATGTATATATGTTTAAATAGACTCATTTTTCTTGACCTCCATGCAGAAGGGAAGTGTAGCACCATGACAGTAACTATTCCAGTAGGTCTTATAATAACTGTACGACAGCCTGTGAGGGTATTTTTCCAGGCATATTTTCCATGTCCAGTTTTCATAGTCCTACATGTTGGAGAAGGCAGAATAGCCATCTGGATCCATTTGTTTTAGGGCACCACTATAACATATAAAGAGTGTGCATGCATTGCCAAATATTCTGAAAATCCTTGCAATTTTCCTCCATTGTAGGGAACTGAACCCATGGAAGTGAACAAATATATTTTTAAGAGATACTGAATCTGTTAATGTATATTGAATATGTTTACTGCCTTCCATTATAAAATACAAGACAATGGTACATTTGATTTTATCGACGTATATTAAATTTGTTTACTGATGTTCCTTATTGAAATAATAAACAGAGAATTTCATTTGTACATATTTAATCAATTTAAATTTACTACTACTGCGTCATTGAAAAATCAGTTCAGGATCCAAACCTTATGATCATCAAGTAATTTCAATTTGAAGATTTTTCCAAACATCATGTTTCCATCCCATGCTATTAAAAGAGAATCTTTAATAGAATGTTTCTATTCCTTAGGGATTTTCTTTTGTTAGGGAATTATTTCTCATTTCTTCTTTTAAACAATATTCTTTATGATATTTTGCAATCTAAAAAGCAAAAATCATCTATAGATCATTTATTTTCCTCTCACCAGATAATAAAGCTATATAAGTTTTAGAACAGCAGCTGGTGTCTGTTAAAGAGAAACACCATCAATTTCTATTAAGTTTTCAGTGATAAGTAACGTGTACTTCATTTTCTTCCAACACATTCTGTTAAATCTTTGAGGACTTTGAATCAAATTACTTTGCAGCAGATGTTAGATTATTATATTTGAGGTTTTGTATTAGATTACTGTTTAATGGTGTTTTCTTAAACAATAAATGGATGTACTTGATAACAAGTATGACAACTATTTCATTCTCATAATGGCTTCTTGTTAGTAAGATGATGCTATCACATGTAATATGAACCTGCTGTCTGTGGCTTAGACTTTTGAGGAAGGTACTGCCATTTGAAAGAAACCACAGCTGAAAACAAAGCAGAAAACAAAGCAGAAGGATGCAGAAGAGTGCTTAATTACATATAACAGTGCTTGAACAACATTTATTTTCAGTCTAACCTTCGTTATTCCTTTCAAAACACTTAAATCCCTGATGAAGTCAAGTTATACTTGCAATAGAGCCTTAATAGACTGACGTGTGAGTTATGTGGTCCTTTCCTATAGAGACACATTAACTACTTTTAGGATAGTCTCTCTGCTGGCTACAATTCATGTATAGCATCTAGTATCTTGTGGCTTTGTAATATACTAATTTCTGTAGTTGTACAACAAAAGCTTGCTCATTAATTAATTCATACTCCTTGTTTCTTAGATGAAGAATGAAATAGGAAAATCCTGCCTATCAATTATGACGAAAACTATTTCTTGTGAAACACTCCTTACTTTTATGGCTTTCCTTACCAGTGAGTTCTTATATACTCTATAGTTGTAGGATAGCACTGCAAGTTATATGGCTATGTGTGGCCATAGCTTTCATCTCATTAAGTTAAATACTAGAATACTAGCACAAAGAACAACCATAGGCACAGACTAGTCTTGTAAGTGGAAATTTACAATCTGAAGCAAGCTTATAAGGTTTGGGGCTGCAAATCTTATCTGTTGGGCTTTGTTTCTGGTATTCTAAACAAACAAACAACCAAACAAAAACAAACAAAAGAACTTGAGCATATAAACTCATGCTGCAAGCATTATGTAGTGCAGACTTCCAAAGTTGCTGATATATTTTAACCCCGTCTCTTTACATTGTTTCCTCAACCTTCCTATGTCTGTGAGCAGGAAACATAAGGAGCATTTTCCTGTTGTAGTAATATGCCAAGAAGCTAACACTTACAGAAATCTCAACTACTGGAACTGCATAATTTCTGATTTCAACTATTTTTTTTTCTTGTCTTTTCTTTTTTTTTTTCTTTTTCTTTTTTTTTTTTTTTTATTTTTTCTTCAGGGTCAGAAAGTATCTCTGAGAATGAAAGAATTTTATTTCATACTTAGTAAGTTCAGTGATACAAGGATAGCTAAAAGTATTTTAAGACCTATTATAGTATGTATAATTCTGAACTATTTATACCGGATCTGAAGCAGCAATGTAGATTATAATTGCATTTTCTTTCCATTTATTCTTATGGTCCCTAAGCCTTTAGTTATACTGAATATTTTCCAATTTCTTCAGCAGCCTCAGCAAAATTAATGTCACTGCTTCCAGAATAAAGTATCATAAATATGACTGAAAATAGTCATTGTTGTGGTTTAACCTCAGTTGGCAGCTGAGCACCACACAGCCAGCCAATGCAGACCAGAAAAGCAGCTGTGTGGTGCTCAGTTGACAACTGAGGTTAACCCACAAAAGTCAGTTTTTGAGTCCTGTCAAATGACTTGTACTAAGAAATCTGTTCAAGTCTTTGAACAGATCAAACAGGAGACAGTTTGTGTGGTAGCCCTTGGGCCAGTCCAGATAGGACCAGATGTGAGAAATGTGCTTTATATATCACAGCTGGGGAACATGGCACCCAGAAAGCACACAGAGGTTAAACTCTAATGCTGTAGAGTCAGGGGTATAGAGGATACACTACAGCTTGACTACAGCCATAATGAAAAACAGATATTAGCAACACGTGAAGGGCACCAAGCCTTTTCAGACGTTGGTACAGAAGTGCAGCTCCTCTTGGCATCACAATCACGTGTGATGTTCAAAGGAAGGCTCCCCTCTACACATCTTGTAACTAATACTATGTGGAGTAAGTGAGTAGTACCTGCCATACAATGGACCCGAATGGGGAACTCCAACTTCCCTGGAGTCCTGGAAAAGATGTTGGCCAGAAGGCAGAGTTTCAGAGCATCACCTGAGGAAGTGGTCTGGGCTGAGGAGGCCCCACTGTATAATACATTACCAGGCAATAAAAAGAAAATGCTCTTCTTATTGATGGGTCTAGCTGTATTGTGTGAAACCACCAGAGGTAGAAACATGCTGTGTGGAGTCTCAAAAAACAAGTTGCAGAAACTGTTAAAGGAAAAGGCAAATTGATACAGTTTACAGAAGAGAAAGCTACCCAGGTGGCCCTAGAGATTGCCAAATGAGAGAAGTGGCCAGTGCTCTTTCTCTGTACTGGTTCATGGTTAATGGCAAATGTCCTGTGGGTCAGCTACATCAGTGGAAATGGACAAATTGATGACAGAGAGGTAAACCCATCTGAGCTGTTGCATTCTGGCAAGACATCACTGCTGAGGTTGAGAACCTTGTAATGATATGTCATGTAGATGCTTGTGTGCCTAAGAGTTGTGTACCTGTGAAGAACATTAAAACATTGAGCAAGTAGACTGGGTTGCCAGAATTGAAGCTGCCCTGGTCAGCCTGGACTGGAATGTAAGACTATTTATAGTCTTATGGTCCTGTGTAACATCTGCACATGTAGAGAGAGATGCAATGCTCCCATGGGCTTATGGTTGAGGAGTGGATCTGACCACCAAAGCTATTGCATAGGTTACTCATAAATGTGAAACATGCCAGAACCAAGCAAACCAAGTAAAAAATTTCTGGTATAGAGGACAGTGGCTACGTTATCAACATCAGAAAGCAGGTCAATTGTATCACACTGCCATGAACCCACTAAGACAAGTGTCACTTGCTTACCATGGTGGAGGTAACCACCACAAGGCTGGAAACACCCTGCAACCCATACTGGTGCTCAAATCACCAACACAGACCTCAAAAAAAAAAACAAATCCTGTGGTGGCATACCAGCCCAGAAAGGATCAAACCAAACAATGTGACTCATTTCTGAAAAACAAAACAAAACAAACAAACAAACAAAAACACACACAGAAGTACTTGGGCCAAAGAACATGATATTGATTGGGTGTATCACCTTTCCTTATCATGTACCAGCCTCCAGAAGGACGCAATGATACAATGGACTGATAAAGACTATGAAGAAAGAGATGGGTGGTGGAACATAAGAGAACTGGGCTGCAAATTTAATGGAAACAACCTGGCTTGGGAGCAGATAATTGACCTGGCCCTGCCAAAACAAAACCCTTACATATTATAGGTGTAGATAAGCTTCTAGTAGTGTGTGTAGGGAAATGGATGGGAAAAATATTGTGGGTTGTTCCTCCCTTAGAAAAGGGCAAGCCCATTTGTGGGATTGGGAGCCTGGGTGGGTAATGTGGGAGAACATTTGATGTGTAATGTGGGAGGATGGGGAAATCCAATGTGCACTTCAAGGAGATTTAAGATTGGGGGAAAATAACCCATGATTTGACTTGTGTGTTATAGGAAGTGCTACAACAAGAATCACCTGAACCAACAGGTGCAGTGCAGTGCAAGAAGCAGTACAAGTGCAACAGTGACTCAGCCTGAGCTGGTTTTAGCACCCAATAACACAATACACCATGTCTCCTGTCCTGGGTGACCACTATAACAGACAGATCCCAGGACATGGACTAAATGAGCTCAATAGACATTTTATGGTCATTTTATGGGTATGTCCAATAGCCTAAGGGAATGATATCTGTGTATATATCAAAGGACAGGAAGGGGGTACATTAATAAAAAATGTATTGGAAAGTGCATGACCTGAGAATGACACAGTGTGGAATGAAGGGTGGAGATTTCATTGGGTCTGGCTGGGTGGAATAAATTTCACCAAATGCAAACAGTAGCCCACAACAGTTTTATTTGAAATCTGACCCTATAAGGTACATATTAAACTCTGATAAAAAAGGAAGTAAAATACTTCTACTTTCTACATTTCATTTCCTATAAGAGAAAAGATCCTAAACATACTGAAATGTAATGGTTACCTTAAAATACCATGAATATTCTGTGGATGTACTTCACAGTAGTCACAGGTACACCCTGTCAGAGCGTATGGGGAAATGGTTAGAACTGCCAATAGTGTTAAAGATGAAGGACATTGTTCTGCTTACAGAACAAACATGAAACTGAACACAAAGGTAACTTCAAGAGACCACCGTGGTGTTTGTGATGATGTCAGTTGGTGATGTCTGCTTTATTTAAAACAATGTTTTCAGAAGAAATAAAATCTTGATTTGTTTTCAGAATAACGTAAACCTTTGTGCAGTCTCCTTCCTTGGAGGTATTCAAAAGCTGCCTGGGCATGGTCTTGAGCAACCTTTAGGTCTCCCTACTTGAGCAGGAGTTGGACCAGATGATCTTCAGAGGCCCTTTCCAACCTCAACCATTCTGTGATTCTGCAGTTCTTTTCTACCTTACAGATTCTGGTTGTTCCCTCTTTGAGCTTCCTCAGAAGGCCTGTTGCACTCCTATCAAACTGGGTATAATTCCTCCTCAGCCAGGAAGCTGGGGTAACAAAGCAATTAGCCTTTGCCTCTCTCAAGCTGATTATCACAGTCCTTTAAAAATATACACAGTTGTAGATCATGCTTAAAATTAGGGAGAGGGTGGAAGGGGGGACGGCCAGCCAAAAATAAAATTGGAGAAGCCATACAGTATTACTTGAGGAGGTTACTGGAGAAAACAAATGTCAGCAAATACAGCAGCTTCTTAGTCACTTCAGGAAATATGTTACTGTACTTTATTATGTCTAACTATGAGAACACATAGTGCAACACAATCTGTACAATGAAAGAGTTGACAAACCATCACCTACACTACATACATTTTAGGGCTTTGTAGTCCTAGTAGGTCTGATGAGCAGACACCCATTAGCAAGTAGAATTCTCTGAGATATTCCATCTAAAGGGTTGAGAGTTTAATTCTCCCAGACTGCTCTGCAATATGCACTGAAGCAAGTTAGATGGGAAAGATTAGGATTCTATCCTCAATAGTTTCTCATCTGAGTGAAAACAATAAGGGAAGCAACCTTACAGAAATCAGTCAAGGAGGAATCAGTCAGATGTCAATAGCAGAGAAATTAGTTTCTTCCCCCTCCTCTCCCCCACCAGTTTCCACTGTTTCTGAACATTTGCTTCAGTCCTTAATGTTTATTTGCTTTCACATAATTTGAGAACCAGATAACTTCACTCTGTATTTGTGCTTGTATTTAATTTATTATTTAAACAGAAATGGTAGTAATTAATTTACTTTGGCTTATTCAATACAGATATGCTACATGATATACATTGGCAAAGATTTTTGATTTACATCATCCTGAGTCTCTGGCATATTCCCTGGTGTCTCCAATAAGGTCTGTCTTGCATGAACACTTTCCTGTGTTCTTCCAGAAACTATCTTCTGTTAAACAGAGGAGATATTTAAAACATTTGCAAAGAGATCCTGCACAGAGTTTGTTTACCAAACACTGTTTCAAAGTGAACTTCATTATCATACTATTCTGATAATAACATCAGCATCGTTAATTGCCCTGTGATTACATGTTTAATGCATAAAATATCAGTCATTGCCAAGGAGTATAACTTGGCTGTGCTTTCCTAAAGTAATGCACTTCAAGACTTAGACACAGAACAGAAACCACATCAAAATATTGGCTGCATAAAAAATTCTCAATGGAAGTGGTTGCCCAAAAAATAATCTATTTTCATTGATAATTTACAGATAAGTAGATAAAATTACCTGTGTTCTTTTTAGCTTTATTTATCTATCACTACAGAAGAAACTTTGAAATTCTTAAAATTTCTTGCTCAGATTATCTGAGAGTGTCAGAAGTAAACTACAATAATATTCTGAGTTTGAGACCTTTTAGTCATTTTCTCTCTTTTACATAGTTCATCTGAAAGCTTTGATATATCATTTTTATTTTACTATTATTATTATTATTTTTAATTTCCATTTACAGTCTCAGATTCAACCCTCCTATCTGAAGCAGGTAAATAAAGTTGATTTTAGTTACATTTAGACCATATGCTAAATATCTCAAAATCTGAGGTTGCAAGCATAACCTTCCTTCTGCTCACACAGCTAAAATCCCAAATCCAGGTTTGAATTCCTGTATCCAGATGTCTGATACGCATCATCTTCTCTGAGATGTATCCTCACCCACAGGTTATTACAGGCTATTTCTACTTTGAATTGGCTCTGCTTTCCTGCCAAGCACATTAGCAAGACAACACCTAGTTCTCAACCTCATCAGTACTCACCTGACACCTCACAAATTGTCAAATGTCAGCTCAGGCACTGAAAACCAGAAGTCCCTGTAGAGTTTTAACCTAAGCTGAAAATTAACAGTAATGTGCCTACCTATAGCCGAGAAAAAGACGTGAAAAATTAATGTTTTATTGAGTGTTAAGAAAGGTTGGATGAAAGGTTGGCTGGTTGTTCCTCATTCCCCAGCTAAGCTTGAACTCTTGAACTTTTTGATTTATGTTATTCTTCCATGTCCCTTTTCAATGGCAGCAAAGTTAAAGACAGTTCCTCTCCTTATCTCCTCTCCTCTTTCCCTGTCCCATCCTTTTTTTTTTTTTCTCTCTTTTTTCTTCAGTTAATTAACCCAGGTATCAGCACAGTCTCAGCAGCATTTCTGCTGGCACAAGTGTAAGGAGAATATAAACATGGCATGAGATTGGAGTCAAGCAGGAAAGGCTAGGGAAAAGCAAGAATTTCTAAAATAGAAAGAAAAAAATATCATCATACTTTGTCCCAGGTTTTCAGTTATAATACACCGATTTTTCATTTGGGATTTAACCTGGTACATGCCCACAAACTTCCAGGCTCTCAGATCAAGGTTCAAGACCCTACAGATTCTTCACAGTAGAAGACCATTTGGGAAATAATGTTTTAAACTCACTAAGATGACAAAAATAAATAAATAAATATGTGTGTAATTTAAGCCCTGTAAATGTAAGCCCTGTAAATTATTTGCATTCAACAGGAAAATATACCTCATAGCAATAGCTTATTAGTCACTTATTTATTTATTTATTTACTTTCAGGAAAATTTACCTCTTAACAGTGGATCTGTAGTCACTTTTTTTTTTCTCCCAAGCTGAATTAATGTACAGTCAAAATATCCACTGTGTTCAAATAGGAGATAAGACCAATAACGAGAAACAAACAAACAAACAAAAAACAAACAAACAAACAACAAAACAAAAAACACTATGGCTCACTTGGTAAATGTTTTTGTGTGCACAAATAAATCTCCACTAGGCTGTGTGTAGATTAGTTGAAAAGGTAGCAGCAAAAAAAAAAAAAAAAAAAAAAAAGACATCATCCATCAGTCAGTATCAGCCTCTGTTTAGGAATATCCCACAAGACAGATACACATCTAAGATGGCTATACACCTAAGTGGCTATACAAGTATTCCAGGTAAGAAGTCTTCCAAATTGAGTTAATTTTCATGTTTTAACTTAATGTGGAGTGCTATTTTATTATTATCACTATTTTATTTTATTTTATTTTATTTTATTTTATTTTATTTTATTTTATTTTATTTTATTTTATTTTATTTTATTTTATTTTATTTTTATTTAATGAATGAAAGAAATGAACTCCATCCTTAGCCATATGGAGATACAGCACAGGAAATAGTGTGAGATCTTTTCTCCTTAAAAGGTGGAAATACAAGTACTGAAACTCACAGCTGCTATTGCTGCTGAGGCCAACTTGGGATGTTACCTAGCATCTTGCTCTGATCAGGTTTCTGAGAGAATTTTGCTGGTGAGTCCTGAAAGAAGTATGCAGGCTGACTTCTCAAGATCACACCAAAGCAGAAAATCAATTCCAGAAGTTGGCCTCATCTTATGTAATTCTTTAAATATAAATAAATTCTTTAAATTCTTTGTAATTCTATAAACACAGAGGGTAATTATCATTGGAAATCTAAGAAAAGATACCATAAGTTCCCTTACAACAACTGTTATTCAATAATGGGCACAGTGAAGTATTTGGACTTTGGCAGTAAACAGATAGGTTAAAAACTCAGTCAGTGGACTTTACACAAGCAGTAATATGCTCTTGTAAAAGAAAGTCTAGAAATTGTAATAGCCATTTCTAAAGAATAAAATGTGAAAAATATCAGTTGCTGACCTTCCAGGGTAGCTGGAAATCAATAATTGGGACTGATAGACTGAAAAAAGATTTTCTTTCAGATAAAGCTCAAGGTTTTTAAAACACTGCATTTTTCATGTTTTTCTTCCTATGTCTTCTACTTACCATTTTAGACTTTTTTTTTTCTTTTGACTTCTGATAGTTGTTATATACTAAAAGGTAAGATAATGACTGATGGAGACAGATCAAATAATAAACTTCTTTTCCGATCATTTCATGCAATCTTGTAATTAATATGTGTTCTATAATATAACTGTTCTTTTCTTCATACTAGACTATAAAATTTCTCAAACTCAAGATCAAGCCATGTATAGGTGACTCTGGGGTATCATAAATCATATGAATGTGATATCTCTTTTAGGTATCATTTTGTTGCTTCATGGGTCACCTATTTTTGATTTGCTAAAACAGAATCTTAATACTTCAAAGGATCAGCATATTTACTAAGACTGACAAGACTGAATTTTGTATTTAATATCTGCAGCAGAAACAGAATTTTAGAGAACATTTTTCTTCACTCAGAAAAAGAAGAAAAAAAGGCCCCAGTGCAGCTAGTAATTAAGAAAATGAACTTCAAATCAGTATTTCTCAGGTTATAATTACTAACAGTTACTGGCTTGGGTTATGCTCTTGTAAAACATTTTTGTTTTCAGCTTCATGCTTCTGAAAACTTTCTTTGCTCTACAGAATTTTAACTAAGCAAATGGTACGTTTTCTTGACTGCTTTTTCTTTTTATACTAGATTTTTTTTTCCATTGTTTCTTTTATATATTGTCTACTGTTGAACATCTTTCAGGAAGTTGCTAAGCGTGAAGGAGTTGCTAAGGAAGAATTAATTTGGAACTGTTCATGTTATCAGGGCCAACCACAGCTGCATATCCAGTTAGCACCTCATTTGTAATGGAGACTGTTTCCTGTGAGCTATGGTTAGTTAGTCTCATTCTGTTTTTTTGGTAAATTGTCAATTCATACAACAAAGTTGCTTTTGTGTGCACCCAGAGTAAAATAATAGATTATGCATAATTAAAGAAGGAGGCCTATTAGCTTTTGTTCCATTACACTATTTTTTCAGTTATTTTTCATTCTAATTCCACTTAAAAGTGCTATATAGGTGTAATTAAGTTAGATTGTCATTTATTCAGTTCATGCAAAAACTGAATGTGTGAAGCTGATCAACTAGCTGGTACTGGAATGAAATATATCTGTAATCTGCAGTGAAATGAAAAAGTAGCAACTTTATCAGATGTTTTTGATTAATTAGTTGTTAAAATACTTATAATCCTATGCATAGCATTAAATGCTGCCCATTTTGATTTATCAAGTTCTGATAAATCATGTGTCTCAATATTTGTTTATATGTAGACTCTGAATTTTTAGGTGATAATAGATGATTAAAAACAAACAAACAAACAAACAAAAACCCAACAAATTAAATGTTCTATATAGGGCATGCAACAGAATCTTGTTAGAAATCATTATCTCCCCCATCTTCCCACACCATTTAATATAAAGCTCCCATTAGTTTTGGGACATGCAGTTGCCTAAATAAACCAGTTAAGCTGGATGTAGATATCACTGATCAACATCATTGATCAAAGAGAACTTGTTTAGACTATAGACAAGTTTTTTTTTCCCCACTCTTATTAATTTACATAGAAGAGAAGGAAGTTCTGCAAGGACGTCTTTAATTATTTGCCACACTCAGACCTGAACATAACTTTTAAGTATGGAAAGCATTTATAATAGTATTTATGTGTTCTACACATAAATGTAGATAAATGGATACATCTGATACTATACAGGGAAGTAGTTATTATTTTGACTACGGTCAGCAATAAAAAAAAAAAAAACAATAATCACAGTGAACAATTAGAATAAAACTTTAATTTTTAAACAAGCTAGGGTGAACTACGTTACTCCAATATTCGCTGTTTTTTTTTTTTTTTTTTTCTTTTTGGTTCTCCACAGGTCTCAAGGCTTTTCCAAGCCTTCCTTCAAAATAAAGCCCTCTTCTCTGCCCATGGATGATGTCACAGACACCCACACACATATTCTGCCCAGACCTATGGCTGCTTCAAGACTAGGCTCTCAGGTTGCTAGTCCTACTCAAGGGCTCTTCTGGATAACATCCATTAATCACACATTGACACACATGCCCTCACACACTCTAGTTACTGGACCCTCTTATTTATAGTCCTACACCAAACATACTGGTTAGCAACTCTTTTATATACCACCAAACCTTTTCATGCCCTTATCTTCTATTTTCCAATACTTGTTCCTCCCCAAACCACTTTGTTCCCTCCCTTTCCTCTTTGTTTTCTTCCCTAAACATCCTTAATACCTCTTGTACAGTCCTAAATGCTGTTTGTGACATCTGATAATGTCTCCTGCGCACCCTTGGCAGTAACCCTCTCTGTCTGTAAGGTGTTCCAGATGGCTGCTCTCATTTTCTCATGGTGCTGGGTATGACTCCTGGCCCATGGCGTTGATGACACCACCTTGATACCCCTGAAAGCAGCTGGGTCAGGGTGCTGTTTTCTGAGTGGGTAATTACAGTTTGCCCCCCCCCCAAGACATCTTGCCTCCTCGACGATCCTTACCATGTGTGGAGAAGACTTTCACCACACAATCTAACAATATATGCAGGGTCAAGTGAAAACACAATGTCATGTTACAGTAAGAAGCTTTGCCATAAATTGTTTTTTTTTTTTTTTTTTTTTTTTTTTTTTTTTTTACGCCCTCCTCCCCCTGTCTTTTTCTGCCTATTAAAATACAGGAAAAGATTGTCTAAATAGAAATAACTCCTTTGTACACATTTGTACACAGAACTTTGTACACAGAACTTTTTCAGTTTTTATATATGCCTTTATTGGTCTGCATTAGCATTCTCTAAGGCCTTCCAGCTGAGCAGAGTGGACACTTATTTCAACCAGGCTTTCCTAGCATTGCAAAATCTTGGCCAAAGGTTATGTTTTGTCTTCAAGTTAAATCTGCTTCCTACCACTAGGGCTCAGCAGCGCTGCAACAATAATTTTAACCCCAGGCTCCCCATCTTGCTGATTGCAAGTCTTCCTATTAACTTTTTTTTTTTTTTTTTTTTTTTTTTTTTTTTTTTGTCTGTCTGAAAACATACACTATAAAATTGAGAAGGAGCTGTGACTGAAGCACTTGGACTTCCATACTAGGTGATTAATTTTAACAGTATGTGAGCATCATGGTATATTTCCTGCTAGGAGCTTACCAAGTGGTTTTAAAATCACTAGTTCATCTAGGGTGCAAGCAAAAATACCTCCTGCACCAAACAGTAGCTTGAAAACATGAACATGCTCCTGGTTCTCATATGGAAAAGGTTTTTTGTTGTTGTTGTTTTTTCTCCCTACAAGAAATGAATAACTTGGGAGGAATGCTTGCACATATTAGACAACAAATACTGCGAAATCAAGAGCTTCTTGTAAAATACAAACCACTTAACATCATTTACAAAGCATGGAGCCCAGACAAGCACAGTTGAACGTGTACAGTTTTATTTAGGTTACATAATTCTGCATTCACCTTGCTCTGTTACTTTACTAACCTAATTCCAATCTTTACCTGCTGTCTCTGTGCATCTGCCTCTCAATTAAAGCTCACACCTGCAGTTGCTTCAGTTTACTGACCATTGCCATTAACCCTTTCCACAAGTTCTAGTTTGACTTGCAAAAAAAAAAAAATAAATAATAAAATTGGGGTAATTCTATTGTCACATATATTCCTTGTAGACAGCATGTCTAAGTGACAGAACAATCTTTCAAATACCTTTGCTGTTTAACAAATGTGTAACAAGATGTAAACTACTACTCTATATGATCAAACATCTTTAAAATCATGACTGTCATTATTATATCACTTCACAGACAAAGAGAGGAAGTGAGCATACATATATACAGATTGAGATAAAGGGGTTACTTTTTTGGGGAACCAGGTCCTAACACTTAATATTTTTGATTGGGAAATATGGAAAGTCACAAATTTTTAATAATGGAAAGGTGGGAGAGTACATATTTTTGGCAAAGGCACAGTCTTTTCAAAGGATTTTAATAAAACTCTACATAGATTTATGGCTAGAACAGTTTTACATTTTATTGGAGGAGATGTGTAATTAGTTTAAAAAACAGGTTTAATATATTTAGTGTCCCTTCAAATCTGAGTTGTTAGCTTGGCTTTCATCTTCGCAGTGAGTATTCTAGACTGCACTCAGACAAAATAAATACATTTTATGAGTAAAATACTGGGACTATGGAAAAGTACTGATACCAACATCATTCTGGAGTTGTATTGGCTTTCTGTAAAATTAGGAAGAATTCTGTTATGTCTTGTGAGATTAGGACTTTGCCTAGTGTTATTGTGAAAACTTTCCCACTGTGAAATAGAACAACTTAACTGTTAGGTGCTGCTCTTTTTCAAATGGGCCTGCTGTGATTTAGCATTGCTCTTGCAGCCTAATTGGTCAAATGCCAAATGTAAGGTGCTATATATAAATATATATATATATATATATATAATATATATATATATATATATAATATATATATATATATATATATATATATATATATATATAAATATTATTGCTGTACACTCTACTTAATTAAGACAAGTTTTTTATTGAAAACCTCCCCGGTAACTAATTTAACCTAGTGATAGTAGATTGTAATTACTTATTTTAAATTGTCTGATATTAGCATAAATTCTGCAGGACAGCTATATGTTCATATGTACCTCACGTTAAGTAGTTGAATAGAGATTTGACAAAAATGAATTTTAAAAAAAGTAGGGTGGGAACCTGTACCCTTTATAGTATCCTTCAAATAAATAATAAGTAATACTCTGTGGACCTGGATTGTGCTGATAATTTTTGAGCACCTCAACTTTCTCAAGTTAAAATGGGAAAGTCTTCTGAAAGCCTTCCTTCATAAGGGAGACTATTTTCTCAAGTCCAGCAAAAGACAATGGAATTTACAGACAGTATTTGCAGTTTCAGGAGTTCTTATCAGATAGAGAATTAAAGTGTTCTTTCCTGTTTGAAATGCTTCAGACACCCTGGGCTCATTCTCTCTAGTAACACTTCCACACTTACCTCCTCCCTACCATTCCTCCTCAGGTGGGTCTTGAGAGCTGTAAGGGGGTCTAGAGTCAGAAGTGCTAAGCTGCTAAGTGTTAATAAAAAAAAAAAAAAAAAAAGTGTTAAAAAAAAAAAAAAGTGAGTCGCAGCTTATTTCTCAGTGTGCTAGCTGAATGGAAAAGCTGATTTAAAAAGCTCTTGACACATGCTGCATTTAATTGTTCACTCAGTTGTGCTGGTATAATTGTATATGGACCCCATTGTAAGCAAGGCTACTGAAATGATTTAAGTTAAAAGAATTCTGCAAAAGGAAAAGGTTGTTCGTAACAGGGATTAAGTCACTCATCATCCCTGGAGTCTTGCAAACAGTTGTATTGACACAGCTGGTCTGATGATGAATCTCAGTGCAGGCATGAGTGATTTTGGATGGCTTTGTTGTTGAAGTTACTGTCTTGTGAATCAGTAGCCTGAAAGACAACATAGTAAACTGTTCCTGACTGCTCTTAGGAGCTGGGTATCAGTTTCTGTATGAGATGAGAAATAATTCTTTAATGGAAGGCAGCAGGCCTAGTAAATGCTATGATAAGTGCTGCTTGATGCTACCATTTAGGAGGGGAAGGAAGTGTATTCCTGTATCTTAGGCTCAGGATTCAGCTGAGAGGCAGGAGCTTTCAGTGTTTTTGTCTTAGTTCAAATCAGAGAAGAGCTAGCTGAAGCTTTCCTTTCCAGTTCTACTTAAAGGGAGAGCCAACAGAACACAGTCTCAGTTGAAAACAGAATCTGCTTTGCTCCCAGAAATGCTTGGTAAGAAGGTTAAGACTTTAGTGTTATCTTTGGGGGTCTTAATGTAAGACCTTCTTCTTTGGTAACACTACTGGCAAATTAGTATACTCAGTGAGACAGATTTTAGGCTTAAAAACTAGTCTGCATTCAGGGTAAACTTAACCCCGATGATTATAATTAGCTGGTATAAGCATCCTCTATAGCCTGCCCTTTCCCCAGTTTCTGTGTGTCTGTGACATGTGAACTCCTTAAGGCAAGGGCCAGGTCTTTGTCTGGAAGAAAGACCCCATTGTGACTATTGCTATGAACGAACAAGGGTGTTGTTTTGTAATAATCACAGCTCCTTCACAGTTTACACACAGAACTTTTAGCAAGGATAGAATAAAGGAAGTGCTGGAAATGAACTTGTCTGAAAAGGTAGTTTCAGATCAAACCTGAACTCTGTGTTTCTGTTTGTTTCTTTGTTTTTGGTTTTAAGTATGATCCATAAAAAGATCATATTTGTTTTGTCCTTTTCCTATTATGTTAGCTTGGATGGGAATGGGTAAGGGCACAAGATTTCTCTTAACTAACAAAGTAAACCATACATTAGCCACAAGAGCTTCATTTCTGCTTAAAATATTATGTAATTCTTCATGCAAGTTCTGTTTTCCTTTTTTAAATACTGATTAAGTTCTATAATAGAGATAAATATGATGAAGAAATATCCTCAGGTCAATAGTTTTGAAGTACTGGGCACTTTTGATTTGAGATTAACTCCACTGAAATGATTCTGCAGCTTAGATGAAATTTAAATAAACACCCAAAGGTCTCATAAAAATGGGCTTCCAAATGAAAATGTTCTTATAAGAAATTTAAAATAGAGTTGCATTCATTACTCTGAAGAACAGCTTTACCAGCTCCTGAATTGTTTTCACTGTATACACGTTTCTTTGGCATATTGAGCCAGTTCAGCATACACAGCCCAGAAAATACTTGGGTTATTTAAAAAACACATGTAGCCATAGTTCACTTTTGTTATTCATTATTTTGTTTTTAGTTTTCTGGTGAGGAAATAAACATTTCCTAGTCAAGAAATGGTTTGAATCCCAATTCTACACAGAAAACAAAAAGCCATGCAATTGTGGCACAATGTGCAGTACAGTAAAAGATTCTCCTTCCGGTGGTTTTCTTTACCTACTCTTTTAAGGAATAGTATACTAATGGGTCTCAAGGTCTTAAGTAAGTCTAGGTATTTGTGAATACAAATTTAGAAGACAGAGATTGAGTGAAATATCTCTTTCAAACATTGTCAAATCTGGATCTCTGTGGGGCCTTCACCAGTAACAAATCTGCAGATTTCATTTGAATATCATCTCTGTCCTATACAGATTGAGACTTTTTCTTCCTGCAGTTGTCCGTTTTACTGGCAAAAATTTATATTTTTGTTGCCAGTGATAATTCTGCCTAATATAAAAGATGTGATTGTCCTTCTTTTCATAGAGTATTTCAGCTGATTCTCTGTAAAAAGAACACATTTATCCATATTTGTCTCTCTCTCTCTTTTTTTTTTTTCTTTTCCCCTCTTATTTCATTCTGTTCCTTGTTGCTTTTTGTACTTCCTTTTCTCAATGCGCAATTCAATTTTACTGTTTGTATGTGAGTGGAGGTGATCCCTAGGGAGGCATCAATAATGCTATGCTTTGTGTCTTCTTTCATGCTTTTGTACCAACATTTGGGAAAAGAAATAAAACAGAGTTTCTGGTCATTTCAAACTGAGAGCTAGCAGATGAGGAAATAATTATCATCACTCTGCTTATTGACAGAACCATTTTTCCTGTAACCTTCTTTGTCCTTGATCTTGGAGAGGATCAGAATGTATGAACTTTTCTAACTTCATTTTCCAAAACTTAATAAAATGATGCATCAATTATGTGAAGAAAGCGTAAGAGCTGGAAGATGAAGCCAGGAGAAATGTAACGACTAATATATACGTGTGCTCAGGTGGCCAAGAAGGCCAATAGCATCCTGGCTTGTATCAGGAACAGTGTAGCCAGCAGGACCAGGGAGGCAATCATCCACCCTACTCTGGTGAGACTGCACCTCGAGTAATGTATTCAGTTTTGGGTCCCTCAATACAAAAAGGACATTGAGGCCCTGGAGCGTGTCTAGAGAAGTGCTATGGAACTGGTGAAGTGCCTGGAACACAAGTCCTATGAGGAGCGACTGAGGGAACTGGGGTGGTTTAGTCTGTGGAAGAGGAGGCTCAGGGGAGACCTTATTATTCTCTGCTCCCCACACTTGAAAGGAAGGCATGGGAAGCTGGGGGTCAACCTCTTGCAGATAACTATTGATAGGACTAGAGGGAATGGCCTCAAGTTTCACCAGGGGATGTTCAGGCTGGATATTAGGAAAAAAATTCTTCTCAGAAAAGTCAGGCATTGGAAGAGGTTGCCCAGGTTCGTGGTTTGGTAGGGGGATGGTTGGACCAGGTGATCTTGGAGGTTTTTTCCAACCTTAATGATTCTATGATTCTCTCTCTATAAATATATATACATATATATATATATCTACAGATGTAGTATATATAAATGTAAAAAAACACAAGAGTGACTGACAATGTAACAACACTGTATCAAACAAAAAACTACCTTCTCCACTGCTTATTCTTCCTATGCAGGTATGGAGACATTTTTGCAAGAGTAATATAATTTGATGGACTTTATTAAGGAGTAACAGAAGGGAATTGGAAGACCATATTTATGTAGGCAGTCAGCTGGGCAGTGACGGTGGTAAATGGTGAAAAAAAGCAACTGCAATGATATTCTATGTGGAATGGAGTCAAGTCACTGTGGTTTGAGGTTGTCTACTGGATTTAAGCTTCTCAAGGGAGATGAAAGAACATGATAGTTGTGTACATACTAAGGAAGTTTAAGGATGAAACTCACATTTAATTGCTTTATGATGTCAAAGCTGAAAAGCAACCATAGACATCTGGGAGCATGAAAATTCAAAAAACAAAGTCTTAATATGTTGTTGGTAACTTCAGACTTAAGCACATACAGGTTTTTGTGTCTATATTTTCAACTGAGTTGCTTTTATTTGTCTCAGTCCTCAGTAGAAACCTCAGTAGAAAGGATGTCTCTTATTAATCAGCATATTGCTGGGAAAGTGGAGTGAAAACTCTTCCAAAATTTTCTATTATATCGATCATTATACATGTATATGTAGCTTTGTATCCATAACTTATCTGTAAGTCTGTATGTGGCCATGGCACTGCTAATGCCATTCTAATTCTGTTTAACTTTCTTGAAAATAAGAATTTTCCTGTGGGCAGACATTTTAAATGTCAGGTGCTTTTTGGTGACTTTTTTTTTTTTTTTTCTTCTCCGCTGTTTCATCTTGATAATGGTTGGAAACTAAAATATAATGTTCCTCTCACTTTGAGAAAAAAAAGTTTAAAGAACGTTTTAGCAGTTTCAATACTTTACTGCTTTTCTGTTCTTTTCTGAACTGATTTTTCTTTAAAGAGCTTTTCTACCTTTGATACTCTGTTAGGTCACCTTGTTATATTAATGACTGTGGAAGGAATCCTTTAAAAAAGGAACCATTGCACTATATAGCAGCAGATATGGAATCTCTACCTTCTCAATATCTCCAAAATTAGAATAATTTCCCTTAGCAGCATATGGTCTCATCATAATAACACTTACTTTTATGTTGTTTTTTGTTGCTTACTAAGATCCTATGTAAGATGTATATGAGCAACACTTTGGAACATACAAGAATTGATATAAAAACAGATATTTTTTTTCTTTGGAGAAAAGAAGTTGTAGACTCATTAGTTTCAAATGAATTAAATTGCTGTCTGCTCTGATTATATCTATTAACAACATATTTTATTTCACTTACAGTAAACAATCTGTGGAAGCCAGAGAGTTTAAATTCTGGACTGTGTAAATGATGAAATATTGTCATCAAGATAGCTGTACTCTTATATTGATGCACACTTAGGGACAAGTCGTAACACTTTGTTTTTACCTTGATGGTCTTGATGCATCAGAAACTGCATAAATCTGACTATTCTGCTGAGTTTTGTCTAGTGTTACAAATGGTTTCAAATCCTTATTGTACTTTTTGAATACTTTGTCTTCTTTAAAATATATATAAACAACCTTGTAAAAGGTTACATATGTGAAACCTGATCTTTCTTTAATCAATATTCTCTAGAAAATGTACTAACTGGGCCATAGAATATATCGTAGACAATTTTAAATGTTCTGCATTCATTTAATTCCTCGTATAGCTCTATTGATTTCTGTTAGGATGAATCTCACACACTCAATCCAACTGCAGTGTGATTAATTGGTAAAAGAGAATAGCAGAAAACTCATTAGAGACCTGATTCTGCTTATTCATTATGTGAGTTGTATCAGTTTACCTGGAGCATTATTGGTTTCCATGAGACCATATAGCACAATGGCCTGCATGTGTGTGGACCCATTTATAGAAGTAAAAGCCAGAGCAGTTTGTTCTGTGATTAATGACAGAAATCCTAAAGTACCCTAAGGTGTCACACTTGGAGACAAATACAAACCATGGAAACTGCAACTATAAGTATTTTCTGTTCGAGAGCTACTTAAGTGTTCTGAGTGTGTTTAGTTTGACTTCCTATGTAAAACAGTCTTACAATTTTCTTCTAGTGTTCCATCATCAAGGCCAAGTTGCACCAAATGTATTTCTTTGGTTTAAGAAAACAGATACGCTATCTTTCAAACTATATATATAAACTTTCATTTTTTCATAGGAAAAGGATGATGTTCAAATTATTGTATACCTTTTTTTTGTTGTTTTGTTTGTTTGTTTGTTTGTTTGTTTTTATCTCTTTTTGCTAGACTACTGTAAATGACCTTGAGACATCAGAGTTTTTGTCCTGCTGTCTTTAGAGACAAGTTAATTTGTTGACAGTCTACAAAAGGCACATATAAGTAAAAACTCCCTCCTTCTAACAGCATAGAATCATGTATATATTCCAGCCTCTATTTTTTTAAGCATCAATTCAATTGCTAAAAACTTGCTGTTTATATACTATATATGTATAAAAGAACACCTCAGCTGGTAGATTAAGGAAACACTAAATTCAATAATGAACACTGAAAATTCTGTTATTAATATGCTGTGTCACACTTGGCAAATATACGTCTGTTTAATTCAGTAAAGTCTTCAGTTCCCATTGGGGATTATTTTATAGTTTTGATCTTGTAATAGTGTAATAGATATTGCGGGGAGGAGGAGGGAGGAAAGTTTGTAATACATACGCATTTCACTACTATGTAATAATCAGCCATTTATAATTTACGTATCCTTGTCATGTATCATACAGAAATACAAGAAGGCAGCTTTTACTATTTTTCTTCATGGTGAACTAAAAGTAGCCTTTCTTTATTATTATTATTATTATTATTATTATTATTATTATTAAACATGCGTTTCCTGCTTTGAAGCAACTTTCCCATTACATTGTGTAGTAAATGCCATGCTGCTTAGTCTTGTGCAAGGTAAAATAGTTTTGATACCTTTCTGATACCCTTAAAGCATTTCACAGAGGTCAATGGAAGGTTTATTCATTACTAGCAGTGTTTGACTTTATCTTCATATTTATGCCAGCCAAAAGGCTTTCTCAGAACACACCCAACAGACCAAGTTTTGTGCAAGATGCTGGGGGCCTAATGCAACAAACTTATAAAAATAGAAAAGTTCATGGACCAAAAACATGCTCATTTACTAAAAGTACTTTTAAGTTCTTCAATAAACATATAGTCTCACTGCCTAAGATTATATGTATATAATGAATGAGACAATAAGTCATACTATTGATGAATCTGTTGAAGATGGGTGCTATTTTTCTTGATGTGATAAAATGGAGAAGCAGAGGTTAAATGAACCAGCATTAGGGTTATAATCTTCCATGGGCACTAAAAGTGTTTGTGCACTTAATCTTCACCAAACCCTACATCCTATATGTTTGCTTCAGCAAATGCTAAATGCTAGATGCTAAATATGTATAATTAAGGCAGACTGAAAACTTTGTTCTTCTCTTACATTTATTTGGATCACTTTTTTTTTTTTTTTTTTTTTTTTTTTTTTTTTTTTTTGTCATCATTGTCTAAGCAACAGGTCTCTGATTTATCACTTTCAGGGAAAATATTTAACTGTCACAGCACCTTAACTTTCAGCTGAATCAAACAGATTATATTATACAGATTTATACAGAAGTGCCTTTATAAAGACACAACCACTGTAGCAGGTGCCCTTCTGTTCATGTTCTTTACAATGATAGTAATTGTCACAACATGTCAAAGATGGGGCAGTCCCAGCCTCAGAGAAGAACCGTTACGGACTGACCAGAATCCCTCCCCCCATTACCCAACCCCACTGCCAAGGCAGGGTAGAGGAGTCAGGAATGAAGCAGAAAGTGAGTGAAGTGAAATTGAGAGAGGGAAGAAAGGGGATGATAGAGAAATGGTGTTTTAGATTTTGTATTTATTATTCAACATCCAAGTCTATTTTTAAGTGGTAATAAATTAATTTCTCCC
Source organism: Aythya fuligula (assembly GCF_009819795.1). Classification (NCBI taxonomy): domain Eukaryota; kingdom Metazoa; phylum Chordata; class Aves; order Anseriformes; family Anatidae; genus Aythya; species Aythya fuligula. Next base: position 132,554,061 of record NC_045560.1, read on the forward strand.
AAGTCTGTTTTTCCCATGATGACAATTTGTAACTGATCTCCCTGTCTTTATCTCAATCCTTAAGCATTTCCATTTTATTTTCTTTTTGTGTGCTGTTGAAAAGGAGGAGCGAGGGAGCACCTTGGTGGGCATCTGGCAGTCAGCCAAGGTCAGCCCACCACAGATGGTTACGTCATTTTATCAAAGGGTTTTATTTTCTGCTCTAATAGAGCATTTATACAAAGTTGTTTGGTCCTTAGAAAGATTGGTGGCAATACATTTTGGCTTTTCTTTGGATTTTTTTTTACTTCTTTATGGAGTTTGCTTTGGCCTGAAGAGGACAGGTATAAATGTTTTGTAAAAATAAAAAATAAAAAATAAAAAATAAAAAAGGGGGAGCTCAGTATGCCAACTTTTTTTATATGCTGTTAAAAGCCTCCCTGAAATATGAATGTCTCTAGATCTTACTACCCAGTGCTCTGCAGCAGATCTCATTCACCTGGATATTTGTGAAGGTTTCTTGGATGTATATTATTTCAGACAGAATATGTTGACAGTTGAATGAAATTTGGCTTCATCTTGAGTGCTTATATAACTCGCTTATTGCCAAACTTGTCACAGTGTTTCTTCTGATATATCAGATGTATGTCTGTATCTGACATGTTTACCCATATTAAGTTCATTTATATGGATGATGCTCTCGCACAACCTCTGAACCAACAGACAGTAACTGTCTTTGAGAGACATGGAGGATGAATTCCTTGAAAAGCTTTTTGGAGTGCTTCTCTCTGTTAGCACCTACAGTCCATTTCATGGAAAAATTAGATATCAGTTCAAACCATCACTGAGGTTAGTTTGAGACAACATGCTTGCCTTTGCTTTGAATCGAGCACTTACTGCTAAGAGGTATCTTGCTGCCTCTCAGCTGCTCAATGGCACTGGGTAATTGAGACAGTTCCTAAATGTGTGATGATCTTCCCTTCACTCTGTACCAGTATAAATTGCCCCTTCCTCATTTCAGTCCAAGCTGCTTCACAGGAAGAGCATCCATGTGACCAGGCACCTCTTCCTCCCCTTCGACAGGCACTAGTAGCTGCTGCTCTTCATAGGTGTCTGGCACATGGTGTTGTGCGGGCCCTCCTCATGTTTGTCACACAAATGGGTGGAGAGAGTCAGAGGAAGCTCATGAAGACATTGACCTACACAGCAAGATCTCAAACTAACAGCAGAGAAGATTTTTCAAACTGGTCTGGTTAGGTTACATTTTTTCAGACAATTTCAATGAAAATTCTAAGATTCTCATCAAAATGATACATTTGAGTTATAGCTAGTTATGATACGTTTTAAAAATAAGCTCTTGTAACAATCACAGCTAGGGAAATGAAACATTTGCAATGATTCCACCTGTTTTGTTTTGATTTTGTTATTTTCCTTTTTTTTTTTTTTTTCATTTTGATCCATAACAGGATAGCCTTTTTTAAGTCTTAAAATTTGTCAATATGGACACTTAATTTTAAGTGTGTTCTTGGAAGTTTGTAAATAAAATTTTTCAATTTCCATATGTTCAAAACTCAAACATTAGTTTTACTTTTCCTCGTATGTTTTTGCTGTGTCATTTCAAATATCTAGTTCTCATTTAAGACCAAAGTGAACACTAATGAGAACAGAGGTTGAATATACTGGAAAAGATGACATTTCTGGGGGTAGTATATGAAAATGAGGAACTCAAAAATGCTAGCAAGCCTAAACTTATTCTGTATATTGTGTACTGAAATTGACTAGGTCTAATTCCAAAATCATACATATAAGTCTGGAAAACAATCTTTGCAATCAACTTAATAATATCTTTTTCAGTTTATAAAAACACAAAACGCAGTAGAAACACAGACTGATTTAACAAAATAGGCCCATTCCCTGATTCATTTTCTCATGAATCAAACTAAAACACATTCCACAAGGCTGCAGTGCCCTCATAAGTCACATGAAAAGTCACATTAAAAAACAAAACAAAAGAACAAAACACAACATATATTTAGCTTCAAAATACTTACCTATTGGGTAGTTGTTCGCTGTACATATTTATTAGTGTTTCAATTTGTTTCAATGGCTTTTACAAAGAAATAATAGACAGATAGAGCTTTTCTCTCCCAGACTGCCTCCTGTATCCCCAATGGCACTCAGTCAGCTTCCTGCAGCAAAGCTTCCACTCATGCTGTTCCCTTCCATTAGCACCTTAGGGAATACAGAGATGAAGAGATTTGAGTGTTTATCTGAAAGATACACTGAGGGTGCTGTTGAAGCAGTATTTTAGAAACTCACTGGTATACGGCAGTTCATAGGAATTTGAAAAAAAAAAATCCCAACATAACACAGTTTACATAAATTGAAAAGTTTCAGAACCATATTTCATACTGAGGAAATATCTGCTCTTTGTTGCCTCTGTATATATTCTTTAATAATTATTTTATAGAATTTCTGATAAAGGATAAGATGATTTTCTGAACAAGCTGGAAAATATTAACAGACTATTTAAAACCAACAATTGAATAGGAGTTTGGTGAGGCTTGAAACAGTTATGTACTTTGATAAGAAAGGCTTATACTTTTAATATTACCAGTAAACTACCAGTTAGGAAATTTAAAGGAAATACTCTTTTAAAGCATCTCCAAGGAAAACAACACACTGTTTTGGGGAGAGGGAGTATGCTTTTAATCTTTCACAACTGAGAGGTTGATTTTAGAGGAAGAGTTAGTCTGTTCTGCAGTGAATACAGTCATCCTCCAAAGTACTAGTACCAGAATCCTTGGAGAGTGTAGATACCTTTTACACTCCATGCATGAGCTACTTGTGCCATGCATGAGCTGAATCAGGTCCTAAGTGTACTACCTGGGGAAAACAGCCAGTAGCTCTTCTCAGAAGTTATGTGTAATTAAGACAACATCTCATGTAATGCTTACTGGGTAAATTCCAATTTATTCATCTTTGAAAGGCCATTACTTTTAATGAAAATATACCATGTAGTCCAAAGTAGCATAGGCATCTTCCTTTAATATTTTTGTACCTTACTGTATTGGAATTCATGGCATCTTTAAAATAAATGAAAACACAGACATCTAATCATTATTTGAAGAAAAACTGATAAATAAAGATGAAGCTGGAAAATTGTCCAGGCCCTAAGATAGCAAAATAGTGTATTATCACCGTCTTTGAGAGGCAGCTGAGAAGATCAGTAAGAAACATAAACATCAACTGCAGAAGCAAACAAAATTTGGACTTCCATTCACTCAAAGCCCTGCATAGTTTTGACTAGACTTTTATCTACTCTGATTTGACTGTTTACTTCAGTCTTCAATGTCATTCAGAATTTATTTTCCATGTTTGCCCTTTTATCCTTTTTATTGCTGTAACTTTCTCTCATTACCTTTTCCTTCCCTTTCATTCCAGCTTCAACTAACTCTACGTATACTTCACCCCTATTTAAAAAGTGAATTAAAACACTGTAGCCAGCTATCAGATAATTTATTCTTAATTTATTCTTTTTTTTTTTTTTTTTTTTTTTTTTTTTTCCATTCTACCTTTCTGTGTTTGAATTGTTTTAGCTCACAGCGTTTTCAGACAGAAGCCCATATATTTCTCTAAGCAAAGAACCTAGCACATTGGGGCTCCATGTTATGTTACAATTCTAAGATGCATGATTAGCATCCATGATAATACTTGGTGTCAGCTTGAATTAAATACAATGCAGTCCATGTTATAAATGAGTCCATGGAGACTCATTTTATATGTGTGCAGGGACAAAACTGTCCTATCACATAGGTATTAGAAAGATGAATGTGTTAGTAATTGAAAACAACTTGTTTCAAAACTAACATTTATGGTTCCATACATATAACACAAAGCATGACTTTTTTTTTTTCTATTTTAACTAAGAGCTGCTTTCTCATATTTGCATACATAAATGAAACCACATTTGAAAGTATAATTTCAGTGTGGACTAGATAAAAAATTACATTATCAAGACCTTTCGATAATAAGAGTTGATATAATATCTGTCAGGTGTTATTCTAAACATGTATTTTGTGTTACAGAATTTGGGCATGTAACCAGATTAGATACAAACTAAATCTGTTAGAATCTACCATACAGTAATTCATTAAGGATGTGGATAAAATTCCTAAGAAATGCACAGGAATTTCACCATGGGCTTTCTTTTAATGTGATGCAGTAAATAGTGATATGTTTCCAAATTATACAAGTATCATTAGAAAACTGACAGTAAACTGTGCTTTTATGAAGACTGCATTGTACAAATGATAAAGGCTGAAAAAAAAAAAACCACAACAACAACAAAACAAAACACATTATTTGCAATGTAATTAAAAACAAACAAACAAAACAACAGTAGGGTATGTCTGCTTTGCATTTTTTTATCACGAGACATGGGGGATAAAAGACCTTTCCATCTGATGTGCTTCAGTGCTCTCCATCTAATATAAGAGTATTAGTGGTCACCATCCCTGAAATGGCTTAGCACAGCATTCATGCACAACTAGGCAGTGTATTATTGTACAGGACAAGAAGAAGTGATTTTTAAGCAAATATGAGCCACTGTCTGGGAATGCCTGTAAGAAGGGTGGAATACAGACAGAACAAAACAGGAAATTTTGTTTTCTTTCTAGGTTCTCTGCAGGGACTTCCCCTGTGTTCTAATATCAATGATATACTGAGTATTTTAATTCGATTTGGTATATCATTATTGGTGGAGGCAAAATAATGACACATTAAATTCAAGCTGAGCTATAATGGAAATCCTGTATTCATTATGTATGTATTAAAAATAATCAAGTCCATTATACCACCAAAATAAATCCCAAAGAAATGCAGAAAATTATTGTTAAAATGCTATTTTAAAGTGTTATCAGTTGAGTCATTCTCTGTAACTAGAGATTGCTGTTGTTTTCTTTTCAAAGGCAACCAATCCTTTACCCTTTCCAAAGCAAACACTTAGAAATAAAGTGAACCTTCTCACCTTTCATAATAGAAGCAAGGATATATATATATATATATGTATATATATACATATATATATATATATATATTTTTTTTTTTTTTTTTTCTGTGAGGGTCACCAAGCACTGACACAGGTTTTCTGGAGTGATTGTGTAGTCTCCATCCTTTGAGATATTCAGGAGCTCTCTGAACATGGTCCTGGGTACCTTGCTCTAAGTGACCATACTTCGGCAGGTGTGTTGGACAAGATGACCTCCAGAGATCCCTTTCAAACTCAACCATTCTGTCATTAAATTAAAAATTACATTTTGTTATTGCAATCACCTTCCCATTCCCTCTAAAATTTCTCAGGTAAATATATGTATTGCTTACTGTACAAACTAAAGGAATTCATACTGTAGATCATGAGATTAAATATTTGGGGACATACTTGTTTTGTGTAATACAGAACGGTTCTGAAAATTATTTCTGCTAATTGAAACCTGGGTGAATTACTATTTTATCTATAAGAAGATTCTGCTGTAAGTATTTTATAAAGCTGTTAATATCTTCACATGAGGATGTTCTACTGCAGTTTCCTACCTGTAAACATCCTTAGCATGAGAACAGTTCATTTTTACCATAGCTTATTCTTCTACTATATTAAGATTTTAATTTATTAACCCATGTCATTTTCTGTAATTTACACATCAGGAGACAGGAAAAATTTTGAAATAGAGTGTATGAGATTTAAGAAAGCTCCTTTCTGTGTGTGGTGTTGTACAACAATCCGTTTGACACTTCAAACATAGAATCACAGAATCACAGAATTTTCTAGGTTGGAAGAGACCTCAAGGTCATCGAGTCCAACCTCCAACCTAACGCTAACAGCCCTCCACTAAACCATATCCCTAAGCTCTACCTGACGTTTATTTGGCCAATTCTTCACTTTGATATCCAGGAGAAATAGTTACTATAAAGAATTCTGTTTTAAAATCTATTTTGCATATGTCTCTTGCTACTAAAATGTTCTTTTTGGCTAAATCAAAGCTTCTTCACTGGCATGCTGAAAGGCAAATCAGCATGTCTCTACCAGATTTCAGCTTTCTTGCACCAACTACTTCTGTGCTAAGTCTGTATGCAAAAAGTGACAGTAGTATGTATAATGAAGAAAGTGTTTTGTTCAATAATTTTAATTCATTCTGAATTGTTTTGACTCCCTCTTCTCATTTCCACAAAATAAATAAATAAATAAATAAATACCTTGAACAGGTATCAGCTCTTGATATTTGGACAAGAGATGGAGAGAGAGTAAGAAAGGATTAGTGAAAGAAATGTTAGGCAGCCTTTACTTTTCCAGAAGTATTTTCACTTATATATCTGAGAATGAGAAATATGCAATGTCCATGGTGCCTCCTTTTTTGAAATGAAGACATTGTTCCATAACTAACTTTTCTTCTCCTTCAGATAGAGAGACAACAAAGTCTCCTCAGAATCATAGAATCATGGTATGGTTTGGGTTGGAAGCGACCTTAAATATCATCTAGTTCCAAACCAACTGTCTTTGGCAGAGACACCTCTACTTGACTATGTTGCTCAAAGCCCCATCCAACCTGGCCTTGAACACCTCCAGGGACACATCCACATCTTCTGTGGGAAGCCTGTGCCAGTGCCTACCATGCTCACAGTGAAGAATTTCCTTCTTATATCTAATCTAAATCTACCCTCTTTTATTTTGAAGCTGTTACTCCTTGTTACTATACTTCCTGACAAAAAGTCCCTCCCCAGCTTTCCTGTAGGCCCCCTTTAGGTACTGAAAGGCTGCTATAAGGTCTCTCTGGAGTCTGCTCCTTGCCAGGCTGAACAACCCCAACTCTCAGCCTGTTTTCAATGGAGAGGTGCTCCAGCTCTCTGAACATCTTTGTCTCTGATAGGTGGACAATAGTTGTCAAGTCAGGCAACTATTGTATATTAAATTATATAAAGCAAATGAGCATTTTGTATTCTATTCTAATAACCTATAATAACCATAACCTATTTCAGGTTGTTGCTTATTTTTCAAGTTACTTTACTGTTATTTTGTTTTGTTTTGTTTTGTTTTGTTTTTTAATAGTTTATCATTTCCACATTTCATAGTATGGTTTTTGTTATGGAAACATTTGCCATTGACACAAGTTAAGCTTAGTCATAGCCACATGGGCAAAATAAAACTGGCTTATATAGTAGTTGAAAATTTATGTAAAGGTTTTGGAGATAATCAAGATTTTTATGATGTTTGTGGCTGTGCATATGTATGTATGTGCACAGATACATACACACAACTCATGAAGCTGTAATATCAAGATTTTGATCTGCATAAATTTGAAAGGACGTTGTTGCATAATGTGTCCTAAGAGAGACTCCAATAAAACAATTTGTTGTATGACCCCATTGTACATTCTGTACAAGCTATACATTTAGAAGTGAGATCTTTTCAAAGGTGTGCTGGGGTTCTGTTAAAATATATAGGGTATATCAGAAATACACAGTAGTACTGTTCCCATATTCTCTTGTTTGTTGTATTTATTTAGTGCATTTAAGAATAGTGAATCTCTTGGTCATATTTCTTCAAGATGTTCATTCTTTTCAAAGCTCTAGAGCTACATGCTAGGTTGAATGAAAATCAGCACCATGGGAAAAAGTGTGATACAGGAAGGCAGAAGACCCTTTGCACCATTTTCATATTACATAAGCAAAGTCCTTTCTTTATGAGCTGAGGCTAGCATTGCAATAGATGAAGTAAAGATAGCTATAGACTACAGATTTAATGTTAACTTTAATGCTAAATATGTGTAGTTTGTGATTAAAACAAAATCCTTTAAAAGTCAATGAAAGTTCCTTGATTATAATATAATTAATTAATATAATAATGCATATAATTATAATATGAATTAATAACCTGGCAAATGGTGACATTTGTATTTACCACGAAAGGCTACAAATGATAATATTTGTATTTTTAGTCACCTATAAAATAAAAGGCATATAAATGCAATAAAAAGGTAGGATAACTTAGGATAATTAGGTACTTACGTTTTTGTTTTAGAAATCTTTACTGATATTCAACTCTTTCCCATTCTAAATTTGACAAAATCAAAGATAATTTAAACTGGAATTCTTCTTTAAAGTATCTTTATAAATAAAACAGTGAGCTAGGAGCATGATGATTTACCAACAGCAGTATCTACTTAACACCCAAATTAATCTAAAAAAATAATATATATATATATATATATATATATTTATATATATATATATGGAGTTGTAACTATGGCCATGAAGTTCCATTCTCTATTTCCAGCTGGGTAATTGTCTGATTTCTCAAATGGGAAAAACCTGGGAAAGCTGATCTGAATTTCTTGAAATTTAGAACAGTATCAGACATATCTCACCTAACTTTAGCCAAGTAAAAGTTCATTTTTGATACTGACATAGTTGTCTAGACCATCTTTATAGTCACAAGGAAACAGAGTGAAGGGCTTCCTCCAAGAACAAACAATGACATTGATCTTATTTACCTAGTTATGGATGGTGCGAATGAATCACCTCATTGCAGTGCTCACCTGTAGACATGGACTAGAGGTGGAGCTTTAACAGTGAATGTAAACTAACTACCCTGTCACAATCTTACAGTATTTGAGATGAATCTTATTTCCCTTGTTTAGAAATTCCAGCTTTTTTATTTGGTTAGACAAATAAAATGTTTTGAGCTCTCAGCAAGAGCTCAAAACATAATCATTGTCTTTCTCTAAACTAATGAATTCTATAATTGATCTATCAAATGTTGTTTTCTACCTCATTTCAGTGAGTTTGTTAGCTTTTTCATTCATGGCTTATGAAATGTGAGTTTAATGTATTTTCTCTAGGTGTTCATCATTTCAAACTTTTGCTTTAATTTATGCATTGCGTCATTTCACAAATGCATCACATGCTTCATTATTTTACTTTTTTTTTTTTTTTCCCCTTACAGTTTATATTTCTTTTTCTGTCTCTTTTCATAAGTTTTATATCTTTGCCAGCTTCATGTAGTCTCTTGATGAGTCCCTGATGTTTAGAAAGTATTTCTCTACTGATTATATGATTCTCAAAATGATTCCTTTTTATTGGTATCAATACTTTTAGTTCAGCATCAGTTGTTTCTCTCAGTATCAGTTGCAAGGATGCTTTTCAGATTCTTAAAGGAGACTACAGGCTTATACCTAAATACATTGTAATTTAACATGTCAATTATTATTTATGTGTATTATTATTACAGCTTTATTGCAGTAGCAAGTCTATACTGTAATTATTGGTAAAGTTTAGATTCTGACCTTAAATTAATGACATCTTAATGGCTCCCCACAGATGTCCTGTAGATGCCAACAGTTGATAGTATAGCTGAATGCAGGTTAATAGAGAGTTAATAATATAACTTTAGTGTATATATAAAATATATTTTCACAATGCATTATAAGTCTTCTTTTTGATATAAGAGAACTTACAATGCCTTTTTTTTTTTTTTTTTTTTTTTTTTTCACATTGCCTTTCTTGTTGTATAGCTAGCAAAACCAGATGAAATAAGTGCATTCATAGGATTTATTAGCTCTTGATTCTGTAATACTTACAGAGAAGTCAAAGTACTTGTAGAGCAACCACTGGGAAAAAAAATAAGTTCGATAACGTTTTGAATCAGTTTTACTTGCTTTTGTTTGTTTGTTTCATTTTCTTGTATATTTTTGTTTTGTTTTTGTTATATGCTGTTGGTTTTTTTCACTCTTCTTGTTAGAACTTTCCTGGTGAGTTTACCCATGTATTTACTGTATATCCAAAAAATAAAAATAAAAATAAAAAATAATAAAAAAGACATGATATATATTGAAGCAATGCACGACATATATTGGAGCAATGAAGCGATCAATCCAGCTTAGACTGTGAGATAAGTTTTATAACTCCCAAGTGGAATGCAATTTGTATGCTGTAAAGGACATGTAAAAAAAAACTGTAAAGCTTTGTGGACATGAAATGGAAGAACCTATTCTTGTTAGTAACAACTGTGGAAAGGATTTGAGAACCACGGATAATAAATTTACTTTCAGCATGATTAGCAGGTGGCCTAATGTGGTCTTTGAATGCATGGACATAAGAATAGTCATAGATATAGCTAAAATACGTTATAGTTGTAGTAAGTTGAAGTAGTCATTGATAAGTCCCATTGTTTCAATTTTCGTAGTCAACAAATTCAAAATGTTGTCAGTAGCTAAAAAGGATTCTTCTTACATTTCCCCCTGCCAAAAAAAAAAAAAAAAAGAGTTGTAATCCAGAAATTACATTATATTATGATTAAAGAATTTTGAACTACTGGGTTGATCCAAATATCAGGTCATCTGATAAGTTAAATACCTGCATGAAGAAGAGTTTTCTGATTGAACATAATTCCTTACTCTGCTAAAAAAAAAAAAAAAAAAAAATTTAGAGAAGACTACATTTCAAGACTGAAAGTTGAAACTAAAACATAGAAACAAAACAAATCTCAGATTTTTAATGCCAAGGGCAATTAAATAGTGGAGTAATTTATTCAGAGATCTGATTAATTTCATCCTAAATAAGAACTTTATATCAGCACTCTATACTTCTATAACATATATGTAATAGATAAAACAGAAGATGTGGGTTGATATGAAGTTGTGGGTTGACAGAAGTTGATATGTTAAGGTGAATTATCCTCTCACATGCAAGATTTGCTGGTTTTTTGTTTCCAATTTTTGAAATTCTATAGCTGGTATTTCTTAAGGGTATCTATTTACAGGAGAAATATGGCCCATATGAATAGCCAGAGTGCTGTTTTGGCACCCACTGCACTTCTCGTAAAACAAATAAGGCCAGAAAAGACAGCAGTGACAGTGGTAACAGAAGGAATTCCACCTACATAACAGAAAAGAAAGACATTTCTCCAAAAAGAGGGTAATGGTTCTGTAGCTGGATGCTGCATGGAGGTGGGAGGGTGAGCTGTGTGAAGAAGCTGAATGTTGTTTACTTTACTGTGGCTGGGTCAGCTTAGAAGATCTCCCCATGGACATCAGATCTGCCACACAAACCCAGAGGGTAATTTAAGAGTTCAGCTGAGCTGGAGGCAATCTGTGACTGCTGAATTCTTCCAATGTGTCAGCTCATCTGGAAACACCTAAGCATGAGTGATAAGAGTGGGTGGGAAGAACAAGGTGCTTCTGAAGAGTGATGATATGATTTTAGGGGCCATTGCAGCAAATGCAATGTCGACATATCCATGAAAAGATTGTTCTGTTTTGGAACAAAGTAATAAGGAATAAAACAGACCAAAACAAAATCCCAAATCAGAAACAAACAAACAAAAATATGATAGGGAAATAAAATCATTTTGTAAGATATTTTGAAAAAAAAATGCAAACAATTAACTAAGACAGTCCTAAGACTGAAGTCTTAGATCCTAAGTCTTAGTCCTAAGACTTGAAGTTTTTCACTTTCTAGGATGGTCCAAAGGGGTTCTTGCTTCTTTATTGCAAGCTCTGTAGCCTTGTTACAAACAAAATATATGAGCTCTAGAGGTATTGGGCCCTTGAGTCAGTGCGCTCAGAGTTCTGGGCTACTTGCCTGTTCTGGATGGATACATACATGAAGGCATTCTGAAGTATAGGCCATACATGAACTTTCCTCCCTTTTCTCTTCTTATTGGTCAATTAGTATGGATTACCAAGAGCCAGATTTTAGGATGCACTACTTGGTAAATGATGTCAACAGTTGGTAAATTGTCTTCAAGCTAGGTGTATAGGCTACTTCTGCTTCATAATTTAAATGTAAACTGTAAATTTTATGATGCTCTAGGTGGTGCCTAGATCAGATTTGAAAACAGTAGTTGCAGAATAGCAATGGTACTGTGCTTGGAGGTAATGGCACAGAAACGTTCTCAGTTGCCTCTCTGTCTTCTGTGCAATCACAGGTACCTTTTTTCTTTTAAACTTCACTTACTTTTCTGTTCAGTTTCTACAAATTATGCATGGCTAAGAGCATGGAAGAAATTATCAGGGAATAGAGATTGAGACACAGGACTCCTGTATGTTTGAAAAAAATGTATGTATTTATTTATTTATTTTTAATTGCACTGCATTAATCTCTTGTATTAATTTAGGGAGAAGATACATTTTTAGTAAGTTGTCTTCTGTCCTCTGAGTTCATTGCATCAGAAACCATGTTCAAACTGGTGCACCCAGATATTGCTGGCCACTGTAAATGAAATTAGATTTGTTTATTCCCCCAAAAGGACTGTAGCAATATCTTACACTTTTCAGATGGCCAAATCACATAATATTTTCTCAAAGTCATTATCTCTATTACTTCAATAATGTTCATGGATTTGTCATCAAGAAAAATAATGGTTAACGTCAAATGGGAAAATATATAAAAATTTGAAATAAAAGCAAAGCTATCAACATTTAATGCATGGTTGTTGCCATTTTTTGAAGATATCATAAGAACATGGATTACTTGGACTTAGAATTGAAATTTTAAAATAAATACTATTTTAATTTTCTCAGGCACAAAACCAGAAATTCATGACCCTTTTTCTCATAAAACACTAACATTTTGGTATGTACAATTATCTAAAGTAAAATGTATTAAGCCCCCAGAATATATAGTATGTATGTATTTGTGTGAATGTATATGAATATATGTATTATTCTTTTCTTTTAGAGTGCATGACTTTTTCATAGCTATTATGTTAAGCTAAACAAAGAGACCTTTGTTTCTCAACTAGGTTTGAAAAATAAGGAAGAAGAAATCGTCACCACAGCAGCTGTCAAAATGTGGATTCTCAATGTTGATAACATGCTGAGTATGCAGTAAAGCTTTTGTTCTTGGCATGCCCATTCATACAGATGAGAGAAGCTTAAAGATGTGACTGTTTTTCAGTCCACATAGCTGACTTTAATCAGAACATTTAGCCTTGTTCTTCCTCCTTTCAAGGTTATGAAAAAAATTGATAAATCTCCCTTTGCATGCCACATAACATTGTTATAGTCTTCCTGTCAGATATACACAATCCCGGTGTCGTGTTTTTCTGAGTTTTAGACTGCAATATTTTCTCTGACTGCAATGTAGGAATGAGAAAATCTAAATTTGTTTGGAGTCCTGGAATGAGGTCTCAGTGCAGCAGTGGACGAGAAATAGGCCAGCAATTCAACAGATGGTTAGGACTTCATCTTGCAAGCTTCTCTCATGTCAAATAATTTTATGTGGACTTTTTCCCTGTTACACAGCATTCCCCAGTCACTGTGTTGCAGGTTTGCTCAAAGCCTGTGTAACATTTTGAATGTTTTCAGGTGAAAATTTACTGGAGGATGGCGTTTAGAGTGGAAGGAAAACTTTCACTCCTCTACTCCTCGTTGGCTGACATGGTACAAGCATCATCTCATGTGAAATGGGTTAATTTGTGCAGTCCCCTGATACTCCCCACTCCATGAAGGCTTTCATTTACTTCTGATATTAATATAGTAAAAATAGCGTGTAACAGCCCTTGGCACATGGTTAATTGCAGTCACAGAAAATACACAATATTAGTCTTTTATAATATTGTGTTTCTGTTCAGCGTAAATAACTGTAATTTATTTTATGATTCATGAAGTTATTCATACCCTTGACATCATATTCTCATCCTCAGACAAAAATGATGAAGCTTCTTTATGAGAATATGACAAATCATCTAATAAATTTTTATAGGTGTTGATTCACAATAAGAGAAGAATATTTGAATGCCACTGCAATTTTGAGATAATTATGTGTTCTTTACCATTGCATTGATACCTCTTTCTATCATACAGTTGTTTCTTTATACTAATTAGGTTAACTGATGCAAGAAAATACACATCAGGCTGTTTTATAAAAAAATGAACATTTCACACATGAAGGTGCTTTTTCTAAACATATATTAAAGTCTTTGCCATCTGGCAGATTCACCCACCAAATAGGCTCAATGATGATTTTAGACCTGTTCAGGTTTCAATTTTTAAGTCCTACTAGGCTCAACATTTTCTATAAGGATGCTGTCATAGCTTGCACATTTTAAAAAAATAGATCCTGAAAAGGGAATAATCTTTGGACCTTGTTTACCATTTTATCACAACATGATGCATAGTTTTTTTTTTTTAATTTATTTTAATTTTTATTTATTTATTTTATCTGGGTTTTGTGATTATTTCCACTGGTATTTTTAAATGGACACCTCAGCACTTCACTGTTACACTGCAGATGGGTGGCAGTGCCCAGGTGCTGGCAGTGGGGGCTGCAGGGCTTCCTCTCGAAGGAGAGGCCAGGCCTCCACCATGCCAAACACGGTCAGTTCCAGCTGGAACTAGCTGGTTCCAGCCAGCTTCAACGGCCCCACCATGGGGCACCTCCGAGCAAGGCAACTATGGTGATGGTGCCTCTGGGAAAACATTTTTAATAAAGGGAAGAAAATGCTTCTCAGGCAGTGAGGAGTGAGAGAAAAAGTGTGAGAAATAGTCTTGGGAACACCAAGGTTTGAGAAGGATGGGAAGAGATGCTCCAGATACTGGAGAAGAGATTCCCCTGCAGAGAGTACCATGGTGGAGCAGGTGGGTATTTTCTGAAGGAGCTGTGGCCTGTGGAGGAGCCACAGTGGAACAGATTTATCTTGTGGGACTGCAGCCTGTGGAGAAGGCACTAAGCTGAAATGGGAAAAGTGTGAGGATGAAGGAGGGGCAGAGAGGAACTGTTACAGGCTGCCCACCGCCCCCCATTACCCAGCCCCCTGTGCTGCTCAGGGTGGGGGACAGAGGAGGGAGTGAAATCAGGAATGAAGTTGAGCCTGTTCTGCCAATGATGGAAACTGGTAAGCAATCTCCCTGTCTTTGTCCATTAGCTCTTGCATCGTATTTTCTTCCCTGGTCCTGCTGAGGAGGGAAATTGAGAGAGGGGCTAGGTGGGTGCCTTCCAGCTGGCCAAGCTCAGTCCCACTACACACTAAAATACTCATCAGACTCTCTTGTGTAAGGACATTTTTTCCATGAACTATGTTGGGATTTTGATAGGTATATTATGACTGCTGATCTTACATTAAGTCTTACCATCTCTGTTCCTTATCCTATTTTCTA
This sequence comes from Aythya fuligula, assembly GCF_009819795.1. Taxonomy (NCBI): domain Eukaryota; kingdom Metazoa; phylum Chordata; class Aves; order Anseriformes; family Anatidae; genus Aythya; species Aythya fuligula. Next base: position 132,569,192 of record NC_045560.1, read on the forward strand.
TTTGTAACCTATATCTTTTTGCAAAGTGTGATACTTTACATGCTATCAGGAGCTATCAGGGTCTACACACCTCTTCATTTAGAATTTAGGTATTAGGATCAAATCTTGCTTTTGAACATTGCTAATCTGCTTTATACTTTATTAAAAACTCTGTCTATGTAACATAGTCATGTAATTTTACTATGGTGAATCTTGTTTTTACCTGATTTTTTTCAGTTGCTGTTCATTTCTCTGGTTTGAATTAAAAATAAAAATTCATAGCGAAGTATGTGATCATTTTAAAGTGACATTTGCAATGGGTGATCATTATTATTATTATTATTATGTATATATGTATATATGTATATATGTATATGTATATATGTATATATGTGTATATATATATGTATATATGTATAGGTATATATGTATGTATGTATGTATATATGTAACAGCAGAAAGAAATATACTCGTTTTTTTGTCATCTGCATTTTCCCTCTGAAAATATGTATTTTTAACAACAAGGAGATGACAAAAAATTGCCGATGATGGTTTTGGCACAACTTAATAAAAAGCTACCACACAGCTGAAATGTGACAGCAGACTACATGAACACTCCTACTTGTGTATAATGAGAGTTAAAACAGGTTTACGTAAAGTACTGAAATTCCTTGATCACAAAAAAAAAATAATCAGGTCATACCAACAGTTCACCTTTAGATTTAAGGAAGAAAATGTTAATCAATAAATTTCAATTACTATGATCCCCTTGATTCAACCTGGTTTTTACATTCACTTTCTCATTTAACATGTTATTATAAACATCACTTAGAAACCAGTCTGTAATGAAAGAGTACATTGATGGTGTGCATATGAGTCATGCAAGTACTTTGCCCTCATTTAGTTAGTCATTTAAAATTGATCATATTTTTTGCTAATTTAATGAATGTAAATGAGTAAATATCTGTTATTGGAAAATCATAAATTCTCTCAACAAATATAACCATGTCTTTCTATGTTGTGGAAATAAAGACTGTAGTATGCTATGGCTCTACAGACTTTGAATTTTTCATTTTTCTTTGAACTTTTCATTAGCTTTTAATTTCAGACAAATATAGCCTGGTGCCATATTCTTCAAAAAAAAGACCATTTATTACCTATGGTAATAAAGTGGTTAGAAATGACTTCTAAAATGACAATATGAGGAGCCAAAGATGTGTCTATAAAAGACATTGCCACTGACAGTCAAAAGAAGGAAGCTTTCCTCATGGTTGGAGCAGCGAAAATTAATTTTGATGTTCTTTTCATGTTGATGTACATATCCCATAGGGTTTGGAAATATGTTAGAAACTTGCATTTGCATCCAACACAATATTTCAAAGGACAAGACACGCTATTCTGAGTGAATGCTCTTAAGCTAGATGTACGTTTTTGAAGTACTTCTTTCTCTCTCTTAAAGCTGTTCCTGAGGCAACTTTGCACCAACACATCTTGGGACTGTATCTGAATGGTATGGTGTCAGTTGATTTATGCTTGTTTGGATGTTGGCCTTATGATTGACAAAGACACCTTGCATTGTTCTCTGGAAAACTAGGCTTTCTCAGATAATAAAAAATCTGAATCTCATCAGTGCTTATGTCAATGAAGACCTAATTCCAGTATAACTAAATTCTATTGGTTTTCTTTGTGAGGAGCTGTAGACTGTCAAAGCATTTGGACCTGATTCTTCTGTAAGAACTGTATTTTTGACATCTTGTGGGAGCGTGGCCAGTTTTCAGCAAATGGATTTTGCTGAAAAGACTATAAAGGTTTGCTTGGTGTCTGTATTTTTTACTACCTGAACATTCTTGCAGGCTTATCAACTGATGTAATTTCCGTGTTACACAGAAAATTTAGCCAAATATTTTGCTTGCTCTTTGTAAAGATCTTCCTGAGTTGCCAAATCTAAGTTGCTTCCTAAAACCTAAATTTTAGATTCACTCTCTCTCCTCTCCCTTAAGTTGCAGTTATTAAGATTAATTTTAATTCCCAGCCTGAATGATAGTTATTTATTTTTTTTTTCTGTCACCAAAAATTTTCCAAATGTCATTGTAAACCTCACCACAAAAGGAAATCTGAAATGCAACATTGAACTTCCTGAACTACCAGGTAGCTTTTGAATTTTGAAAAGCAGAAAATCCTCAAAAAAATGAAGCTCTTAAAGCTTCTAAAATCTGTAGTTCCCAAGTAGTTGTCATGGAGGAGTCATCTCAGAGTCATAGACCCTAGTAATCTCTGCTCTCCTGGAATTCACAGGGCAATTTGGCAAGACTACTAGGCAAGGTTTTATTGGATACTTGTCTGTGTTTTGGCAAGCATTAGTTGAAACAGATGTTTATATACAACATTTTTATTTCTGAAACATGCTTCATCTTAAAACTAGCTTGGTTTACTGCCCTTGCTATTCCTATTGGAAAGCTGTTACAGAATCTTCTGGCTCTGAAGACTACAACTTCTAATTTCCAACCCCAAAGTATCTATGGCTCATATAGAAATATTTTTATTTTTTTATTAGGTCAACATTGTTGTTTATTTTAAGTAGCCTTTTTTTTTTTTTTTTTTTTTTTCTCCAAAACACTCATATACTTGTATTTATGTAGAACAATCTTATCGCATCTCACTTCATTTTACTAAATTAAACAAAACAAGATCTTTTTGTCTATTGCATATGGATTGTGGTACTCTCATCTCATACTTCTAAGAATTACATTTGCTATTTGATGAACATGTCACATTACTGGCAAAAATTAACTGAGCCACATCACTCTTCTTTCTCTTCCAACTGATGAGCTCACAGTTTAGAGCAGTTACTTTTGTTTCCTCAAATTTATCAGCTTACGTTAGAGCTCTCCATGGCCATATTGCTTCAGTTGCTTAAATATCATACTCTGGTCTTCTTCATGTTGTGTTATTAACAATTTTTTTTTTTTTTTTTTCAGCTAGCCTTTATATTTTGTGTCTACATAAAATGTAACATAACAAAAATATTAAACGAGATCTGTACCATGGCTAATCCTTGACTAACTGTATTCGTAATTGATCCCAGCTTGATTATTCCCTTCTCAGATCTATCAGTTGCCAGTTGTTTTTCAGCCACTATCCACCACACAATTTTTGTACCAGCTCTCATGGTCTCCCACTTGTTAATTCCCTTAAGTACTTTATCAGATGTTTTTTTACCACATAGCCGATACATTAGGTATATTGTTATTTCCCCACGTATGTTATGTTGTAGGCTGCAGATATCATGCTAATCTGATTCAGTGACTCTTGGATAACTTACTTTGGATTTTATCCCATTTCCACTTGCCATAGATCCTGTGTTACTTCCTTAAATAAATGTATTCTTTAAAATGACTTGGTTTTAACCTCTAATTTATGAAATCATTACCTTCAGATAATCCAAGAATGGATTTGAGTAGGGTAGAGAATTCTACATGGCCTGTGAGTGACATATGCTATAATTATTTTTCTGTCAGTATAAAGACTTGAACAATGTTTTCTTAACTCTTAAATCAATCATTTTCTTTTATAAGATATTATAACTGGAGACTTTCCTAGTCCTCCCTTTCTGAATCTTCTGCCTTTCAGATAAAGTACTTTAATAGTCACTGCAATATGGAATAAGAAAGTGGGAATAAGTCTCATCTGATGCTCTTTGGAAAGATGAGGTACCCAGCCTGCATTCCTAATCATAATGAATATTAAATTATTTATACAATATAGAACAGACTAGACAAGAGAGATTAAGGACACTTTCTCTGCTGTTTTTCCTAATGTATTTTAATCCATTGGGCCTCTTGGGAAGTGAGAGCTGGGGTTCAAACACTCTGAGGAAAAGAAAAGAATTTGTGTACTCCTACTCTTAAGCAATTGATTAAAAAAAAAAATAAATGTGTAAAATAACTTCTCATCCTGTTCTGTCAGCTTTGTGAATATGGTTTCATTGTTTTTTATTTTTTCTACATTTCTCAGAAAACCAGAAAGGAAACATACTGTTGTAGATACAGAAGTATGTTTTTTTTCACTTTGTTTAGATTTGTTTAATCATGAGGGGAGGGGAAGTGATAGTGAAGTGAAGGTTTGCTTCAGTTTGTCAAAAGATTTATAAATAAATGTAGTTGACTTCCTACAATTGAGTGTGAAGGGTGATATTTTTATTTTGGGTTGTTTGCTGAAATGAAAAAAAAAAAATCAGAGCTTCATACACAACTACAGACAAGTGATTTCTTTGTCCAGCTTCTCGGTTTTCATAGAAATACCTAGCATGTTGAATTGGGCAAATACTTCTTAATAGCTGGAAAAAATATGTAAAGTGCATTTCAGGATTCTCATTGATACAGTTGCATTTGCCGGGTGTTGTGTGCATCTATGGATTTATATGCACTACTTTCCCTATTTGCTCTTGAGAGTGTTTCATTTCAGTCATTATGATAATCTGGGATTATGATAGTTGGGGATCACCAACACAAAAATTTGTGTTAAACACAAAATTTACTTTTATTAATAGATATAATGTAATGGACTAAACTTTAAATATGACTTTATTTTCCTGAAAAAGATGTTTTGAAAAAATACCTAGGGAACACTCCGTTTTTATGTGTACTTTACAGGACACCGAGTAACAGGTATATTATAAATTCAAGTTGCCTATTTATTAACAATAGCCCTTGTGATGTAAAAAAGAGTAAATTCTCACCTCAGTAATTTACACACTGAGAATACTCACAAAATGTACAGTTTTATTTCAACACATAGTTACTACTTTTGGGAGATATGACTAAACATAAACAAGGTAATAACAGTAGGTTATAAGGAAATGTTATAATATTGATTTCTTTAAAATATATACATTTAAAAGATAAAATTTATTTAAAAGATAGCTCACCTTTTCACAGTTGTGTAAAATTAAATTAACAACTTGGTGTTGCCTTATATTGCACAAAACTACTAACTTGTCAAAAATAATCTGTACTTATCCTTCAGAGACTAATGACCCATTGTATTTTTATATTGGCTTTGTGTGTAAAATGGTGGGACCTACATATGAAATCATTATTTCCTTTATAATAAACTGAATGAGTAATTATTAAATATAAGGTAATCTGTTTTTCTCTAGTATAAAATACCATAAAATAACCTTTTCATGGCACAGAAAACAAAACAAAACAAAACAAAACAAAACAAAACAAAACAAAAAGCTAATACTCTTTTCTGCCTCTGTTCTCAGAAGAATAATCAGACCACTGCAATCACATACATGTAAGAAAAAAATAATGCTTTTTGCTTGTGCTATTGCACAATATTGAAGAGTACCTGCATAGCACCCAACTGCTGGTAATGGCCTTAGGTGCCTTACTAATAACCGGCCTTATTTTTATTGTTTTATTGGAAGACCTGAATCAACATTGTTTTTCATTGTTTCCTTGTATAACCTTGGAAGAGACAAATTAGGCTTTCACAAAACCTTTAATTAGTATGCTTAATTCTACAATGTCAGTTTAATTGTTTGAAAAGATATGCAGCATAATTTTGGATGTTTTTTTCTTCCACTACTTTCCTGTTCATTTATTTCAAAGGTTATACTGTAGAGTTAATACCATTGGGTGTATGTTTATGCAACATTTAAAATTGCTCAACAGAGACAGTGTACAACAAAGTTTTATGTAAGACTGATATTTATGCACCTGTATAAAGGTTGGTGAGTTACATTCTGTGTTGGAGGAATATTTGCTGAGGGAAATGTGATGGTTTTTGGACAAGGAGGATATCTTCTGCTCCCAGTGGAACCAACTCCAATCTAGGAACAGCAAGAGCTGGAGCCCCATCTCAGGGATGTGTGAAATTTTGTGGGCTATTACACCTACGTAAAACCCAATATGAGTTTTAGTCTTTGAAACTGAAGTGATCTATGTTACAAAGAAAACAAAGCAGTGTTCCTTAACAGTGTAAGTCCTGAATAGTTATCCCCTGAAATCAATGGGTGCCATAATGTTTCTATTGCACAGAAATACACAGCTTTCTTGTCTATTGCCATGACAGATGCCGGCATTATTAAGCAGGATAATGGTAGTGACTGCATAATGTTGTAACACTGTGAGATTCTATTGCTCCCTAGATGTGCAGGTACTCTGTATAACAATATGAAATGCAGAGATGGAGTGAAAACAAATACTTGCAGAATCACAGAATGGCTGAGGTTGGAAGGGACCTCTGAAGAACAATACCACTGCTGAACAGAATCACCTAGAGCACATTGTGCAGGATGGCATCCAGGCAGGTTTTGAATATCTCCAGAGAAGAAGATTCCACAACCTCTCTGGGAAACCTGTTCCAGTGCTCTGTCACCCCTCACAGTAAAGAAGTGCCCTCTCATATTCAGCTGGAATGCTCTTTCATATTCAGCCAGATATTCTGGCTAAATATAGCTGATTTATCCAATGACAAATAAAGAAGTTTTACTTGTAATAGAAAATTATGTACCTGTCCTGCAATGCCTGGAAAAATAAGAAACTTTCCTAAGATTCTTCACTTTTGCTAAGATTCCTGGATAAGCTGGATAACCACAGCACATCCCCCAGGTCCCTTAGAGTTTTGAGGAGCAGACAGATCGGAGATAACGGGTTTTTAAAGGAAATATTTTGCAATTGCCTTTAGTAGATTATGCTTAACTTTCTCTGTACAAATAGTTAGAATTTGACCTGTTCTTATACATGGAATTGAACATGCATATAATACTTGAAAATGTATTCTAAAATTCCATTAATTGTAGAATTGTATTCAATGTGAAATCAACAATTGTACAAGTGGCTGTTATTTTGTATAAGAAAGAGGAAATTGACATTTTGTTCTTCTAAGGTTTGGTTCAGTTTCTAGGCATTAGCAGGTGTCCAGAGCTTTCACTTGTTTTGGTAGAGGTGAAGTTACATACACTACATAATTTCTGTAAATTTCTGTTTTCATCACAGCACTTGTTACACTTGTCAGGCTCCTTCCAAGAGTTTTTCAATGACTTTGGTTGATGTTTTCCTGTAATTTTGTTGTTCTATCAATATCAGAGATTTGGGATCTAATCCTCTCATGATTTGTGCCTAATATATATGCTTCTAATTCCATAAAACCATTAAAAATAGTACTCTGAGTCATCAGGGGTTTGTTATGCTTTAAACAAAGGAAATGACTATGGAAATTACTAGGAAAAAAAAAAAAAAAGTGTCTTTTCACTGGCATCCTTCTAGTTACTTATTTTGAATGTGGGCTCAAATATAAGGAATGAATTAATGGTAATTTTATAATTCCCTTTTCTTTGATACAAGGATACTTTCTTTTTCTTAAAGAATACTTTTGCTTTGCTGCCTTTACTTTCTTTTACAGAGTATGCCATTTAACACATTTCCTGTGTTGGCAATATATTTTGATATTTTGTAGTTGAAAATGTTCAGTTTTTTTATTTTTTATTTTTATGGGTAAAAGGAATAATCCAGCAGAGAAAAATATTAACAGACATATGAAAATAAAGTTTTTATTTTTTATTTTTTTTTTTTCTTAATACAAAATGAACTATGCAACTCTGTATAATAAAGTGTTTGAATTGGCTGGACCCTGGATTGTGAGATTAAAATGTTTATAGTAAATAGTATGACAGAAATATTTTGTTAATCTTGACTGTTCTCATGAGAGAGCAAACATGTTTTTCACCCAAATTCACTATAAATCCTTTGCCTTCCAACCGTGACTTAAGGATTCATCATTCCATATGCACAAAAACTTGTTTGGAATAAGGTAGGCTGCAAATTTAAACTGGCTTAACTCCTCTTGATTAGATCCATCTGCCAATTCTCTGATTCCTGAAAATGTCTTTATCCAATTATATCTCTTATTCCAGAAACCAAGAATTTCACACATGGAGCTAATCAGGAAGAGCAGTTTAAATATGTCTGTTCCAGAGTAAATTCTCACAGAGAGGCCTTAACACGCCACTTGAAGATAATGGGATTGAACAGGTGGTAATGGATTCACATTTATTAAACATTAAAATCCAGCTCATTCCCTCCAAGATGCATGGCTCAGTAGGTCTAGCTAGGGAACAAAACACTAACACCTATTTCAGCCACTGAAGTTGTAAGGTTTTGCTTTGTGTATGCAGTTAGAACAAATCTGCCCTTTTAATGCAAGGACTTCTTCGGGCACTTAGGAATGAATCTGTTGCCCTGAGGACACTTATCCCACATGCCTCCTGATCTGTGGTAACTGTATTTGCACATACTGCAGTCATGAGCAAATGGAAAAGTGACTCAAACTAGATCATCTTCCAGTGATAACTGAGGTTCTAACTTATCACATCTGTAGTGATCTTTTTAGACCCATGGCCAGCAACTGCACTGCAGATCCAATGGTATTTCATAACTTAGCCATATATCTAAGCCCCTGATATAGAACAAAACTTTAACTCATCTGATTTGGTTTCCTAGGTAAGGCTTTGGATTTCATTCTCATTTTCCTTGTCATCCACTGTGTTCAGCCTTTAATGTCATTGATCCAAGAAAAAAGCTATACTCAGCTAAAGTGTTTTAAAGACCAGTGATCCAAATCTCTACATTCTCTCCTCATTTTATTTGAGATAATTTATAATGATTCCTGAAATGGGCAGAGTGATTTATGAAGAAAAAATACATTTTTAGTTGGCACAACTTTCCAAACCCTGAAGTCTTGAAGTTTGAACAGAAGTGAAAATTTGAGATCAAGTACATAGGCATCACAAATTCTCCTGTGATGGAAATGATATTTTCATCCCACTATCTCTGTATGTTAGAGTTGTAATCAATTCCTACTTAATCAAAAACAAACTAGAAAAAAAACATTGTGAATAAAAGTCAGAAACTGCCACAAAACTCTCTACAGCTTTAGGAAAAATAAAACAGCAAAAATCCATGGATAATCTCCAGCTTGTTCAAATGTATTTCTATTTCCTATTAATTTACATATAGAAGCTTATCATGGTTACAGTGTCTTTTTGATACTGTTCTTGCTTGAGGCCTTCTTGGCAACTAGCTAATGATCAATCTGAATTATTTTATAAACCTCACAAAGGATGTCATCTAAAGTTTTTTTAGCAGTGCCTGGAAATACAGACTTATTCCTTTATGGATTTTATTTATTTATTTATTTATTTATACTTGGTAATGCTCATTATGCTGTATAGCAAAGTCACAGAATTAGTATATGGCAGCTTGTTCATAAAAGAATAAGAATCAGGTCTAAAGGGGAGAAGGTTTTAGTTTCAATAAGAGAAACTGGGTGATTTAGTAGTAACCTTTCCCACAGGGAGGTTCTACCAATTTTGAGGTTAATTTATATGGTCTATTTATATATTTATAAATTTGGATATCAAGAAGAAAGGCATGGACACTCAAGGTTAATTAACTGTTGTTCAAAGCATAGGTATAGAAGAAAATGTGATAGCAGTAAAGGTAATAACAATCTTATGTCTCTGCTGATGTTAATGGAAGCATCAGAAAGATCATAGCAATCTCAGCATAGCAATCATAGCGTAGTCCCTGCTGGTCATGGGAACACGCCTGTTTTAATATCACACAAGCCCCTTCATGTTGATCATGGCACACTGTGCAAATCCCATCTGTGATGAGGCATTGTGGTCCTTACAGATTTATTGGGTTTCCGCAGAGGTAAACAAATCTATTCATAATTTATGCTGTCAGATAAGGGACTGTTACATGCAGATAAACTGCATAATCTCAGGGTCAGGCAAGGTAGATGGTGTCATACACATGTACTGTCTGAGAACCATGAAAAGGATTTTGGTGCAGGTAATGACTTAAGTTCATCCAGTGGTTCACTGAGAGTGGTCCACGCGTATACATCTGTGTAGGAATCACAGGATCACACAGAATCACAAAATAATTGAGGTGGGAAAGGACCTCTGGAGATCATCTGGTTCAACCCCCCGCCAGCAGGATCACCTAGAGCACGTTGTGCAGGACAGCATCCAGGCAGGTTTTGAATATCTTCAGAGAAGGAGGCTCCACAACCTCTCTGGGCAGCTTGTTCCAGCGCTCTGTCACACAAACCATAAAGAAGCATTTTTTCATATTCAGCTGGAACTTCCTGTGTTCCACTTTGTGCCTGTTGCCTCTCATCCTGTTTCTGGGCTCAACTGAAAAGAGACCATCTCCATCCTCTTGACACCCTCCCTTCAGGTATTTATATACTGAGATATTTATATTTATATTTATATACTATTTATATATATATATTTATATAAGATGCCCTCTTAGTTTTTTCTCCAAGCTAAACAGGCCCAGCTCTCAGCCTCTCTTTGTATTACCGATGATCAAGTTCCTTAGTCATCTTTGTAGCTAGACTCGCTCCAGTAGTTCCATGTCCCTCTTGTACTGGGGAGCCCAGAACTCGACATAATACTCCAGGTGTGGCCTCACCAGGGCTGAGTAGAGGAGGAGGATCACCTCCATTGACCTGCTGGCAACACCCTTTTGAATGGACCCCAGGATAGCGTTGGCTGTCTTGGCCACAAGGACACAGAGCTGGCTCATGGTTAACTTGTTGTCTGCCAGGACTCCCATGTTCTTCTCTGCAGAGCTACTTTTCAGCAGATGAGCCCTCAGCCTGTACTGGTGCATGGGGTTATTCATCCCTATGTGAAAGATCCTACACTTGCCTTTGCTGAACTTCATGAGTTTCCTCTCAACCCAACTCTCCAACCTGTCCAGATCTCTTTGAATTGCAGCACTGCCCTCTGGTGTGTTAGCCACTCCTCCAAGCTTTGTGTCTTCTGCAAACTTGCTAAGAGTGCACTCTGTTTCATCATACAGATCACTGATGACAAAGTGAAACGAGACTGAATTTACCGCTGGGGAACACTGCTAGCTAAAAGCCTCCAGTAGACTCTGTGTCACTGAGCACAACCCCCTGAGCTCTATCATCCAGCCAATTCTCAACCCACCTCACTGTCCACTCACCTATCCTACACCTCCTGAGGTTGCCTGTGAGGATGTTATGGGAGACAGTGTCAAAAGCCTTGCTGAAGTCAAGGTAGACAACATTCATTGCTCTCCCTTCATCTACCCAGCCAGTTGCCCCATCATAGAAGACTATCAGATTTTGTTATGAATGATTTCCTCTTGGTGAATCCATGCTGACTACTCCTGATCAGCTTATCCTCCAAGTGCATGGAGATGACCTCCAGGATGAGATGTTCCATCACCTTTCCAGGAATGGAGGTGAGGCTGACTGTCTTGCAGATTCCTGGGTTCTCCTTCTTGCCCTTTTTGAGAACTGGAGTGACATTGGCTTTCTTCCAGTCCTCAGACACTTCTGTTCTCTATGACCTTTCAGATATGATGGATAGCTTTAACATCCACCAGCTCCCTTAGCACTCAGCCCATCAGGGCCCATGGATTTGGGGGTGTCAGGTTTGCCTAAATGAACTCTAACACGATCCTCCTTGACCAAGGGAAATTTCTTTCTCCAGACTTTCCCTCTTGTCTCAAGGGTCTGAGATTCCTGAGGGCTGGTCTTAGCAGTGCAGACTGAAGCAAAGGCTGCATTCAGTAAATCTGCCTTCTCTGTATCCTTCAGCACCAGGTCACCCACGCCATTCAGCAGCAGGTCTATATTTTCTTAGAAAAATCTCTTATCTGAGCCCCTGGAAGGCAGTAAAACTTTCTAGACAAGGTCAGGTCAACAAATAGGTGCCTCCGTACCCTGCAGCAGGGAGTCAATCACAAAAATCACCTGCAGTTTCTTCTGGGTGTTCCTGCTAGGCACAGGGTCTCTCAGCCCAGTTGCCTCCCTTGAAGTCTTGCCCAGCTCCTCCTCAGCCTGGAAGGCAATGAAACTGTTCCTCAATAGCAAGGCTTCAGGAGGAGTAAGAGACTTTCTCCTCCTACGAGGAGTGACCAACTTCTTGCCCTCTTCTGTAGTGTTAGATGTAGAGCTTAGGGAAATGGTTTAGTGGGGACTGTTAGCGTTAGGTCAGAGGTTGGACTCGATGACCTTGAGGTCTCTTCCAACCTAGAAAATTCTGTGATTCTGTGTTATGACATACTGCGTCATGTCATGCAGAACCCTCTGACAACTCCACTGCTGTATGGCATTGGGACTTTGGACTCCTGGAGCTGTATGGTCTCCGTGGACATCCTGTCTGGTTCTTGCTCATCTTCTCAGATGCTTCACAACCTGCTGACTTCCTCTTGTAACTCCCTCACCTGATGACACAGCTCATGGACAATAGCATAGCTTCTGCAGGAGAGCTGGCTGTGAGTACAGGTCTCCTAGAGAGGACCCACACACTCCCTGCAGCCTGAGACCTGAAGAGATGTATCTGCTGTCAGAGGGTCTCTCTGGGTTGAGACCTCCAAAGTAGCTGATGCAGTAACTCCAGCAGCTACTGGGGAATATGGTCTGCATTGTGTCATGACCACATCTGAGGAAGCGTATGCTACTAGGATTGGAAACAAAGGTGCCCTCTTGTGCCCTGCCATGCAAACTTCTGTGTCTGTTTGCTGCATCTGTTTGTTGTGCTCAGTGAACTAGTGATATAGTAATATATTAATATATAGTAATATAGTGGTTATTCATGCTAACATACATGCCTCTATAATCAAGGCCTATGGCTGTACTCAGCCCAGATTCTGCTTGAAATCATTGTATCTTCCTTAAAATATCTTCCACAGTATCCCACACCCACCAGCCCAGCAAAGTGCTTTTTTTCAAAGATACAATTTCCTTATGAGGTTATCTTTCCTTCTTTCTTGCATTCATGGACTTTATAACCTAAAATCATGGCATATTTCTTAGCTGATAGTCTGTGGCAGGGTGCAGCTGAGTGTGCTTGTGTTAGTGCATTGAAAAGTGCAGCTAGACCTTCCTGGTGATCCAGAAAACATTTTTCTTTGTTCTTTTCTTTCCTCAGGCACTGAGGATAATTAGAATAATAGGCCAACTGAGGGGATGCTGCAATACATGAGATAACTCAGGGGAAAACCATTAAGAGTAGACATGAACAACTATAACAGTGTAAAGAAAGCAGATATATATTTCAGGAATTCCCCGAGTCTAAGTCTGGTAAACTAAATTTATAAAAATAAAAAAAAAAATAAAAAAAAAGAAAAAAAAAAAAGAGTAATCCTAGATAAGTATCAGATGCAATGTGAATTTTCGAGTTCCACCAAATTTTCTATAAAATATCAAAGAGATGCACATTCAATCTTTAGGTGTTCTAGGTAGGAAATAGGGTTGAGCCTTCTCAACGCAAACAAAAGAAATTTAAAGTTTGATAAGCCAGTGTTTGAATAAAGGTTTATAGAAGTGTACTGGGTCTGGCTGGAATGTTAACTTTCCCGGCAGCAGCCCATTCAGTGCCGTACTCTGTACTTGTAGCTGGAACAGCAGTGTTATCACACCAGTGTTGTGTCTACTGCTGAGCAGCAGTGGCACAGCATTGGGCCTTTCTCTAACCCTCCTAGGGGGTGGGCAAAAAGTGAGGAGAGAAACATCACTAGGGCAGCTGACCTAAACCAATCAAAGGGATATTCCATACCATGTGGTGTCACACTCAGCAATAAAAGGTGGAAACAGGAAGAAGAGGGGAGGGGTGGGCTCTCGTTGAGAAGACGTCGGTCCTCCTCTCGAACACCGGCTGCGTGCGTTGAGGCCTTGCTTCAAGGACGTGGTCAATCATCGCTCATTTGTGGGAAGTAGAGAGTAATTTCTTTCCTCTGCACTTCCATATAGCTTTCATTTATTTTGTTTGTTTGTTTTCCTCCCTTTTTCCCCTTTCCCTTTTATTTTCCCCTTAGTTAAGTTGTTTAGTTCATGGTAGTCTTTATTTAATTATTATAATTATTTCCCTTTAATTAAATTATCCTTATCTCAACCCGTGAGTTGTTCTTTGCTTTACTTCTCCCCCTCCTTATCTAAAGGAGGGGGAGTGAGAGAGCGGTTGTGGGGTTTAGCTGCCCAGCACGGTAAAACCACCACAAGAAGTATGACTTATTCTTTAAAAATAGACATAGCTATTCAAGGTCAATTTTGAATAGACACATTATTTCAAAGAAGTGATTAAAGCACAATAAAATAAACTACTGAAAAACTGAAATATTTGTTCTAGTAACCTTCTTATTAAAACTAAATTTCATTTTCTTCTGTAAGAATGAAAAATATATTCTGTATGAATATATAGCACACAGAAAATACTCCTGGGCATATTTTCACCTAGGAATGAAAATAGTATAAGAAGTATAAATATATATACTCTTTTTCTTTGAGTGACGACATGCTTCTTAACACTGGAGTTGCATACCAAGGTACAGTAGTAAGAATAGTTAAAATACTAAACTAGATTCAGAAGGCTTACTTTGTAAGATTCTGATAAGCACATGTGTTGTAATGAAGCTTTTCATCTCCCACTGATCATACTCATGGCTATTCAGGATACTTCATGAACAGAAATGACTTTTTTCTTCTTGCTGACATAAACTATTACCCATGTCACCTTTAAAGTTGAGACACTAAAAGGAGTTCTTGTCTTGACAACTGCATGAATTTCTCTTTTGAACCCCTTATATGTCTAAGATGATATTGCAAAATCCATGTTTTCTTCCTAAAAACAAGAAAAAAGAGGAAAACTCCAGACTCTAGACAGCCAATAACAACATATACGTTATGACAGTTGATTGAATGTAGCCAACAGTGAGAAATAATACAAAGGCTTCTCCTACTGAAATCATTGGAAATGGGATTAGGCTCAGTCATACTGAAATATTCTCTATATTGACAATGATTCCTTTGAGTACTGTACATTTTACATTGATATCAGACATGCTATTGCAACTGAGGTAAATAAAATAGTTGAAAGGGATCTTGTACAAGTACAGATAAAAGCAATTTAATGCATTGCAGAAAATTAAAAATGCAACAGGGAAGATCAATAGCAGGAATTAGCTGCAATAGACTGTGACTAATAGATGCTTACCAAGAGTTAATAGGAAGTGGCCTAAAAGCATTTAGAGACAAGGTTATCAGTACGCCCACTAAATATATTTGATAATCTGTAACTTTATGTAAGAACTCCATTGTTTTTCTTATTTCATTTTCTTTTTTTCATGTTGCTCTATGTTTTCACATGTTGTCCACTTACTGGTCTTGAAACAAGAAAATGCAAAGATGAGTGCTGAGTTAAACATTGAGAAAAAAGTACTGTTGTGTAACTTTTATGCATTTCAAAAAAAAAAAAATTCTTTTAAAGCTTTGTGAAATATATTGTAATACATGACATCTATTAAGTAAAAATCCAATAGAATGGCATTGGGAATGGTTGTACTAAGAGAATCTTTTCCATATTTGCAATGTATGAGAACAGAATTTTAAGTTATCTTGGATAACAAATTGGAATGTCTGCCACAAAAGACAAAAGGCTTTCCTCTTCTACACACTGAAATATTCATATTGCTTAAAAGACCTGGAATTAGAAATAAAAATGGAATAGAATGGAAAAAGCAATAATCTGTCAAAAAATGAATTGTAGTCTCCACAACAGACATGATTTCAAATAGGTATCACATAAGTATTATTGACAGTATTGTATGTACATTGGCCAAAGCTTAGTATTAAATGGATGCAAAATTTCCAAAAGGGGGGGAAATTCAGAAGTAAAAGTCACAGCCACCTTGTGTTTATGCGTGCCTATGAGTTTGATGAAGTCAAACATCACAAAGTCAACACAAAGTCAACATCTTTTATTTTTTCTAACACTGAGATAAGCACTAAATCTAAAGATGTATTTTCTTCTTTTGCATGTTTTCTGCTGCATGTACATGAAGAGGCTAATTTTAGGAAGTGTTTCATCTGCAAAAAGACCCTTTCATTTCAGTTCTGTTACTTCCAACAGCTCTCTTTTCCTTGTGGATCTTTGGCTGTGACACTGCTGACAAGGGCAAGTAACTTTCTTTCCCAATAATATGAGTTCCCTTCATAGCTTTTCAGGGCTGCACTGCAACCAGTAATGCAAGATGATGTCCTTTCAGTGGATATTTGTAAATGCTTTCTAAGAAGAAATTCTCTGGAGGAAAAACATTTTATTTTTTTATTATTATTATTATTATTTTTGCCAGTTGCTTTTTTAAAGGTGTTTAGAAAAAGCCAGACAAGTTTGGAGTCATGGAGTTTGTTGACTTCATATGACTAGAAGTAGATACTTTCATCTTTCTGCAGTTTCATTAAAAATAGTATTGATAAGTAGGATCCGTTAGAATGCTTTTGTTTGTTTGTTTTTAACAGCTAAATATCTACTCAATAAAAAGGTATTTTCAACCACATCAGGATTTGTTCTGTTTTTGAAGTGCTAATATTAATTACAGTTAGTAATTTTTTTGCCATTTGAAAAATAGTAATACTGCTTTTTTAAGGACTCCTAAATATCATCTAGTATTTTTCAGTGGACTGTTGGTAGGTACTTTATAAACATGTCAGTTATTATTCTTCCTTGGTTAAGTCATTTTCTACTCTTTATATTTAATCTATGAACTGAGTAATTTTGTGTTACATGATTTGAGACATTTGATTTTTTTGCCTTTTTGTAGAAGGGAAAGTGAGTTTATATTTTCTGAATTGTATTTATTCCTTCTTTCTGTTATACTATTTAATTACTTATAGATAGTTAAATGAAGTTAATTCTGCTGAGAAGAGTTTTTAAATCTGAAGTAGTTCTTATATTTTGCTGAATGTCTATCCATATTGCTAAATTTTTGTCAGTAGTGCAAGATGCTTTACTTTTGAAATCAGCAAATGTTACTAAGGCTGTAATTGTTACTTAGAGTAAGTTTTATTTGACACAGCTTAGTAAATATTTAAAAAAAAAATAAAAAGAAACATGTTTTGTTTATTTGTTTTAATGACATTTACTTTAGCCAGTAAGGTAGAATTTTGATCCATTAAATGCTGTTCAGTCTCTTAGTGATGGGAAATGGCAATGGGGTTCTTACTTGTCAGTCATTGTTTATTGAGGAAAACAAACCATCTTGTCACAGGTAAAAGGAAGAAGTACACTTGGACATCACTACAAGTGGAAGCACAGATAAGAAAATGATATAGTAGGTACAAAATGGAAGACTCTGAAGTCAACCAGAGCTCAGCATTTAGACTGCTTCTTCTGATACAGAGTTTATCATAAAATTGCCAGTCTCCTGTGCACTCTCAAGTGCTTCTTAATGACTGGGTTAGAGAAGCATTACAGCCTCAGAAGAGACAGTCAGCCCTTTTGATCTTAGGCTGGCACATGTAAGATGGGGCAGTGGGTTACAGAGAAAAGATGGTACTTGCAGAAAGAAAGGGTGAAAGCCCTTTGGCCTGATCTGCCTTGAGATAAACATGTTCTTGAAGTCTTTTCCTCTGAGAAATGAAGTAGTTCATGATGTGTGTCCTAGATGGCAATCCAACCATGCTGGGGGCTCTGGGTCAACATCATAAAGGAAGAGATTGAGAATGTGCTGGCTTTATCTCACCATTTATATTACAAGCCTGCTCAACCTCTGCTCCATCCATCACATGCCTACCTGTCAGCATTTCAAACTGGACAGTGCATTCTTGTCACTAGAAGATTATTTAATGATTATCTAATAATCTACATAGCTTTGACAAAAACCATGACTACTGCTAACCTATAGTTATGTAATAGAGTCATAGAACATCCTGGATATAAACATTTGTAAATCTCCTTGCCAGGAGCAACTAATCTCTCTGTCACCAAGAGGATGACCTCTGCCAGTACAATTGAAAGCCAGAAACAGATTACTCCACTCAACAGACCTATACCCTGTATTTCACTTTGTCTGTGGCTATCACTATTCTTAGCTTATTCTCTCCTGTATTATAGGGCAAAACAGTTGATTTCAGTGTTTTTTAGTTTTATTGTGATATGACTTTGGAAGTTATAAAATCTTCTAAAAAAGATCTAATTAAAAAATCTTCTAAAAAGATCTAATCTTGCAGACATGAGTTGCATAATACAATATTACTATAATGTATATTATTATACATATACATATATATTATGTATATTATTATATACAATATTATACAATGTATAATACTACATGGTAAATGAACAGTAAGTTCATATAATATTATCAGCCTCCATTGGAAAACAAATTCTCATAAAGATCTGCATGCCTGTTCATGTTTGCAGGATCAGACCCTGAGCAACCTGACAGTTCTCTACTGTTTCTTTGCTGTTTGCTATCTACTTAATGCACCTACAGCTATAAATTTGATTTAGAGTGAAGTGTTGTAAGGAAAAAATCTTGGGCAAGATTCCATTTTAAGTCACATTGTTTTAAAACAGTAGAAACCGTACATTAATGGAGACTTTTCTCAGCTTTGTCAATTTATCTCTTACCTTGCCTGCTATGTGCATATGTCAGAGCTTATATTAATAGTTTTATGGGAAGTATTTCAAAGAGTTGAAAAATAGGCTGTTTATATGGGACTTCCAAGCAGATTTAGGGGTAGATATATCCCCTTTATAAGGGAAAACCAAAATCCCCTTCAACGTTGGTGAAGGTGATGAGGTTGGCACTGCACACATTCCAACATTGTTACACCCTGGCCCCTGAGGGAACTAGGTAGGGTGTGATGAAGAATTAGTGTCAGCAAGTTATGTAGGACCGTAATTTGTTGCTGTAATAGGCTAACAGCAAACAGCTGCTATTTCCCAAACTGAAGTTATGCACCATAAGACATAACTTTATATCATAAGACATAACATTATATCATTTATATCATCATTGCATTAAACTGTATTCCATGTTTAGCCTCCATTATACTTAAAGTTATTTTATGCTATAAAATAAAATGCTATTTTATTGCAAAGATTAACCAAACCAAAGATTAACCAAACCAAAACCATTGTTTATAGGACAGAAATTCAATGAGACACAGTACATTTCAGCATTCAGACTTCAGAATAGTTAAGATAGGCATTAAGATATACCACTTGTGGAAATTGTTAGACCATGCATTTTTTTTTATTCCCCCCCCCCCTTAGGTTTGTGTCAAGTAGCTCAAATGCTTCTTCAAAATAGCTAAGACAATATTCAGCAATATCATACAGGTAAGTGAATCTGCAAATTCAATGTGTTTATAAATGAAATTACATAGCCTAAGCTCAGTGCAATTACAATAGTATCAGCTGAGGATTTTCCTCAAACTGTTCAAGAGGAAATTAGACTTGAACAAGGTTATGATGAGAGTATTCTTTTTCCTGCATGGCTCATTGCATACTAACACATTAGCTAAGAACACAAAGTAGTATAATATTCTGAAAACGACTGTAGCAATCAATATTTTTACATTTGTCTGGGAAAAATAATGCAAAGTGAAGCACAAAGTGAGTAAGAGCTACTGTGTCAATTCATCTGCCTACTAATGTATGTATGTGGGGATTGCTTGCAGCAATGCTTTGTGACAGCACAAGACCTTACAATAAATTTTCAGAGCTGTCACAAACTAGTCACAACAGAAATACTCAATTTCATATTTTTATGACATGTAAATGTTATCAGAAGAGGTTTGCTTGAAAAGCCACAGTAAATTCTTAAAAAAATATAGCCCGATGAATCACTGCATCAGAGTATTTCCCTAATACTTGCTTTAAGTTCACCTATAAATTGAATCTAATGGACCCAGTTCTAGTTCATAGCTCTCAGAAGTCACTGCATCAAAAGCACCAATGAAGCAGATAAAGGAAATTTTTGTCTTTACATTTCCTTTCCTTCCAGGATTTTATTACTGGAGGTAGCTAGTTGTTACAGAGAGTTAGAGTAAAACATGGTCACAGACTTGAGAACCTTACAAACTAAATACAACACAAAGAACAGACAAATGCAGACAGATGGGAAAGAACATGGGGAAAAATAGGATAGTATTGGTCAGTGGGATTTGTAGTGACTTCTGTGAATGTTTCTGGTGTAATTGTAATAAAGTTACTCTTAGGCATCACAGAAAAGAAGAATTTTAAGGTGTCTTTAAAGACAGAGAGTACACTATCTTCCCAAATACTTTTGAGGATTGCCTTCCACTATATCAGGATAAAATGACATCTAATGTTGGAATAAAAATGATTATCTGGACTGTGAGGTGGCAACTCAATAAATAGAACAGTGTACATATGTTTTAGCTAGCACTGAAAAACAGACTTTGCACTTGATACAATGTGATTGAAGTGGTATGACTGCACAAATAGTTAGGAATTAATTTAGAATATTCTGCTAATATATGGGTGTTGCGGTCAAGAAATAAAGTTACTGTAGTAGCAAGTCAACATTCAACAACAACATGGACAAGTTTTGTCTAAGAAATGACTAAGCAAGTATAATCTTAGGGTTGTCATTGAGAGTTAAACAGTTTAAACTATTTAGAATAACCTGGATTTGAGCATACAGAGAGATGAGCCCTGAGTCCTAATTAAGAAGAAAGCTGGAAGAAGGTGGAGTGGAAGAGGAGGTGTTCACAGAGATCAATAAAAGACACAATACAAATGGTTTAATGGAAAGGATTTAGCAAGTTTTCCTCATGTTGGCCATGTAGCGATGGCCAAAAGTAACTAAAGAAGTGTGGAAAGGATTAAGGTTTATTTAATTTGGACAGAACAGATAGGCTTGAAGTAGGGAAGTATATTTGTGGATTTTCAGCATATAAAATGATACCTGAATTTATATTTGGCAGTAAACCTGCATGATTTGCTGGGGGAAAGAAGAGGAGTACCAAGAGCCAAACATCTCGATGAGGATGGACAAAGTAGTCCTCTAAATGAAGAATGATAAAAGAGTAATAAGTAATGGAAGAAGGAATGAATTTTCAAAGAGGAACAATGATTTGCAGAAGAAAGACCTAGCACAGTGTGTCAAAAGCAATGGAGAAATCAAGAAAGGTAATTCTTTTTTTCTGGTTTGAAAGAGGTATTTAACGATAATGGAGAGTAGAATTTTATGAAGCCTGTTTAAAAAAGAAAATTAAAGATGTGGAAACTATTGTGTTGATACTTAAACTAAGCAAATAAATAAATAAACAAATAAAGCTGCTTTGCATCAAGCAAAACCATGTGCAAATTGTATTGCTTCTATAGTAGGAGCTTACTAAATTCATCAACAAAACGAGCATTGGGGATATATTTATGCCACCAAGTAGTGGTTAACATATCCAATCCATTTTCAGCACAAAATGTGATGATGAAATGAAACAGGAACTAACAGAAGTACAATAGATTCAAATAAAGTGAAACAGGCTTAATTTGAATATCTACTTTACACTGTTTCACAATGATGCCTGATCTTGAGTTAAGAGCATAATTGGTCTTTGTTAATTGTTTCAGTTAGATAAATTAATTTTTTTTTGTGGCTGAGGTGACAGTGTACTCACACATACCAAGTCATGATCGATCTGTAACTCCTTTAACGATTTTGGCAACTGCTTTTATGGTGTTCACTGTAAGTGTCTTGAGTGACATGGTTCTAGTTAACAGGACAGTAGGTGTGGCAGTCTGAGGTACCCAGCGGAAGAGAATCTTGAAAATCTCCAACAACTTTATTTTTTCTTGTTTCATGCCATTAATCTGTTAATTCCTTCCTTCCTATGCATTAATTTGCTGCTGTTTATATCCAAAGTAAATTGTTGAATTTTAAATTGCACTATTGTACAAATAATAAATGTCAGGAAAAAGGTTAAGTTAATATTTCCTTGAAAATGAACAAACAAAACAAAACAAAACAAACAAACAAACAAAAAACAAAGGAAAGGAAAGTAATGCTTCATTATTTGGGTCAGTTAATTGAGAAGTTTTAGCAAATGTGCCCCAATTAAGCAGATTCCACCTGTTTGTTTGAAGATCCTCTATTGTTTAAAAATATCTTTAAAAGTATTTTTTATCTCAAGTGAGACAAAAGGTACAGTCCAAGGCCTGCTAAACAGCTTATAAACAGCTAGTGTTTATACAAAGTGTAATACAAAATAGATGATTTGCAGTCCACGTAACACATCTTATGATATGAGATTTCAGAACTTTTCCTTTCAACTATACTTAATACAAAGTTACTTCTCTGAAATTCCAAACCTGTGAAAGATATCAAAGTTAAAAGTACTGGCATCCACATAAGATTTTTAGTGGTGCATGTTAATACTAGCAATACCTTTTAAGAACAGTAGTGTTTACTGAAGACAAACAGATTAATCCATACCTGTTTGATATCCAAAAATCCTCTCAGAGTTAGCACCTTTGACATCAGTATTTGTTTAAGTTATTAATAGTGTTTTGTTGTTGTTGTTTGTTTATTTTATTGGTTGGTTTTGTGTGTATTGCATGCACAGTGCTTCTTGTAAAATACAGTGCATACTACAAGGATGAGTGTAGTCTGGACTTTACAAACGTAAAACAAGTTACATTTTGAAAAGTAGATTATTTAACACTAGAAGTTATACAATGCCAACAAGTTAGTAACAGCTATAACTATTCAGTTGCTAAAGACTGTAACATAGGCTTTATGTCAGCAGAAAATTTTGTATGCATGGAATTCAGAGCTCATGAGAGATTATTGATTGACAGGCATAGAGATAAAGTCTGCAGTTGGGTGAATTCACTTGACCATTGCTGTTTTTCTACTCCACTTATAAGCTGCTGTTAAAAATATGTATAAAAACACTACGACCATCAAAAAAAAACAAAAAACAAAAAACAAACAAACAAACAAAAAAAAACAGAAGGGTGCAGATATTTCTGGTGGAAAACTAAAAAAACAAGCCTTGCTATTTCAGTACACTGGAAGTAAAAATAAGTCATGAGTATTGAAGCCAGAGGGGTGAAATATTTTAAATGGCATGATAGCTCTTTGCCAGTCCCAGAAGTCCCAGTCTCAGCTTGCTACAGTAATTATATATGGGAAAAGGGTACAGAAAAAGCTGTGTCTGGAATGACACACTGCAGTCTGGGGCAACTTCAATAACTCTGGGGAATCATAGATTAAATAGGTACAATTTAGCTATATAATACACCAGAGGACATTATATTTGCCTGTCTCAAACAGGCAGTGCTTACAGATATCACCACTGATCTAAATAAGTCAGTGTAGGTATAGGGAAAGTCATGATAATGTAATATCTATATTAGGATGAATAAGAGGACGGGAAACTATTGTAAGAGAGAAATTCAGTTTTAGAGAATTACCCTTTGGTCTACCAGGGAAGGACTTTTGAGAGGTTTCTTCTGAGCATTTGAAAGAGGAACTTAAGAAAGAGAAACTTAAGGCCTATGAGTTTCATGTCTTGCATTATTCCATTTGAAAAATTTGATTTACAAGTGTTTTGTCACTCAAACTGACTTTTGTATTTTCTATGCACAGTTCAGAGTAGTGGGATGAAATGCCAGGATTTGGGTGCTCTGTTTTTTGTAAAAGCTTTTTTTTTATTATTATTATTTTTTTTAATTTCCCCAAAGAGCATCCAGATCCTCTATGAACTGAAAACTCAATAACTAGTTACCATATATCAAATAAGTTTAAAAAGGAAAGATAAGTTGTTCATAACCATTCCCACTCCTATTACAGAGGTGATGAGTGGAAATAATTTTGCCATCTTGTATAAGTCTCCGTTAACTGAAAGCTATTGTTTTTCACATTAAACAATTACAGCTGGAAATGACAACATATGTTGGCTCATAAAGATGTGAAAACATCTAGTTCTTTTTAAGTCCCCTGAACAACTTATGAAATCATGGAGCTTGTATTTTTGGGTCTGTTTCTTCACTCCAAAAAAATTGTTAAAAAGCTAATCAGTTGTATTTTAAATTACAACTTAATAAAATTAGCTATAATTAAATATTTTAACATATTACTTGGTATGTTATGATTATTAAACATAGATAAAATGTCTGAGCAATGGAATGTGACTAGCTTTTTAGGTGTTTTTGTATCCTACCATTCATTAGTAAAATGTCTTATAGAAGTTTGCTATACAGATCTCATGGAGAAGGGAATATGGAAGTCCCATATATTGCTCTGTAATTACTTTGCATAAACACTGTTTCCTTGCAAATTTTGTTTTGTAAATTGTCCGAGAGAAGAAGCATAAATGTAAACTGTTGGAAAGCTATGTTTTATTTATTTTTCAATCAGTGTCTCTGTTGAAGATACATAGCATGTACTTTTAGCATGATTTTTCATGTTCAAAATATAGCTGGAGGACATCTCATGAGAATAATGAGGTTAGATCAATCTGATTTTCTTTTCATTGCTCTATATTTGCATCCTGAACCCCCAGACAAGTTTACATGGACAAGACTTTCACAGTCATACTGAATGCCACTTTGCTGGACAACAATAGGAGGATGCACTGTATGGTACCTAGTGAAGACATACATGAAAAGTTGGTTTTCTTTTTCTGGATGGTATCATATATATCATATATGTAGAATTAGACATTAGAGACTAAAACCACCTCAGCTCCTGATTCAAAACTTACTTTCTGTAAGTAATCAACAAAATGCATCCCATTGGGATATGTTTCCAGTGATTTATGAAAATTACAGTAAATAGTTAAGTGTTATTTTGGTAACTTTCCTAGGAGTTGAAACCATATTTTAGAGTCTTGAAGCATTAGTCAAAAAAAGGAAAAAAAAGTCCTAACACAAACAAAAAAACACAACACCATTTACTGTTCCCATTTGAGTAATTCAAAAGGGATCTTTCCAGACTCTAGATAGAGCAATGAAGCCAAATGAAGCCAAACGCTTTAGTGTTTCCAGGGACTAGAGGCCTGAACTGTTTATTTTTAAAGAATAATGTCAAACCCTGTGCTAGCTTCAAGTTAGAAGAACTGAGTTCCTGTGTCACGATACAAATGGTTATTATAATTTATATTGAGCCAAGTTATTTTTCTCCTCATCTGTGAAGCTGTGGAAAATGGATTCATTAATGCGTCTTTCTTTCAATGATTTGGTTTCTTGTTCTCTTCCACATTACGAGTAATTACTTTCCCACAACCTGGCCTCTTTTGATGAGTACTACTGTTTTCCAAATGTGAATGGTTATTGATTTGCCAAAAAGAGTCTAATTTAGAAGTCTAAGAGTGTTGCACAGCTGGGAAGAAACTGAAAAAAATATCCCAATCATTCATACTGCATTTGGCAGTCACAAACCCAAAGCGAAAACTGATTTTTGAAGTTGTTTTCCAGTCATATTTATTTTCATGCTTTTGCATGTTTTTAATACCAGGTGTCAATTAAAACTCTACTTAAAACTTAGAGTACAGTTTTTTTTACTGAAATAGTAACTGTTCACAGTAGATTTCATTTTCAAAATTGCACAGCAGCAGCAAATGCACAGTTATCTAAAAGTGTATCTGTCTTTTTTTCAGGTTGATAGACTTGTACGTTATTTTATTTTGGAAGAGATACCTATATTAGTATTGTATATTAGTATCCACTGATACTACAATTATTTTTGAAGTAAGATTAACGTAGTGCTTTGAATGACTACATGACGTAGTTTCTTTATCTTTTTTTTTTTTTTTTAGATAGAGAAGTCTATGTGTCATCACTGTTAAGCCGAATAGGAATGAACACCATGAATAGTGTAGTTAATTCAACGTGGCTATTTGAAATTTAAGATATTTTCATGTGACTGATAGTGTTAGAATATGGTCACTACAGAGTTAGAAAAATTCTGATCTATGATTCTATTATTCTGATCTATATCTGATCTATGGAAATTTTCTAATGCTAGTGTTATAGTACCTCTGCCTTTTGAACATTGTATAAAGATCAAACCATATAACACAGGATACAGCAATATCGTGGATGAAATACTCAAAACACCTGAATCTAAACTTGAGAAGTGATTTTATGGGAGGTAATAAGCAGTTAAATGCAGACATCTAAATGAACACTTAGTAGGATATTCAAGAGTATCTCTCTACGTCCTTTCACGTTAAGAATTTGGCAACTAGTCTGATAACATTTTGAGCATCTAATATTCCTGAAATGGGGTCCTTCAAACAAGTATGATATTTCATATATGCTTGTGAAAAATCAGTGAACCTAGGATTCAAATAATAGATTCATCTTCATTGTCCAGCAGAATTCAGTGTAAATACGTTTGGACACAGCAGATAGCATTTGCTTTGCTTCTAGGTCTCTTATCCTCCAGAGAGAAATATATGAATGCCATTTTGGGCATTGAAAGGAAGTTCAAAAAGAATTTTGGATATGGTGATGCTCAGTATTTCAATGTCCTCAAATGCTGTATGGGCCTCAGTATGTGGAGCTTCTCTTAATCTCATATGGAGGGATTAATGAGTATTAGCATGCTGGGCACTGGGAAATGTGAATACACTGATAGAAGTGGGAAAGAGAAAAGTGACATTCTGAACCTGAGGTGCTTTTTCAGTTAAGTTCCATGGTGAAAGTGAGATTCAGAGCTTCAGAGAAATTCTTTTTGTGTTTCTTTGTAAAACATATTGGTAACTGTCTGATAACACACTTACTGGGCAAATACTCCAGCTCTTGATTTACAGAGCCACTACAGTCAAAGGAAATTTCAATCTATGTCTTCAGAAAGTATCTTAGTCATCAAGCAAAAAGGTGTTCTTTATCAGAACATGTTTGCTATCTCTCCCTGAAGACAGTTTGCATGGCATAACAAGACAGGTTTCTTTCTAAGGGAAGTGAGAGAAATCTGAAAACTATAGTTTAGGGTTTAAGGTGTTTGTCTGGAAAAAAGAAGACTCCTAGGCTACATATATAGTAGTAAATTGAACAAGGTCTGAGTGCTGAGTGTGGTCTTGGATGGATTTAATTCTTAAAATAGATGTCCCTATCTTTAGATATCTCCAGTGCAGATTTCTGCATCTGTGCTAATTACTCCAGGAATCCTCTGTAGGAACAGAAAGAGACAAGAACTTTTAGAATGAGATTAATCTGAACTATGTTAGATATCTGTAGTAAAATGATGGAGAACTGTGCTGCACAAGGATCACTTTTCTTAAGTTACTACACAGGGACTCTGAACAACTAACTTGGATGTAGATATCCATTCCTGGTCAGTAGAATATCACACCCACCTTAAGTGGGAGATGAGCTGCTATAATAGCTCATACTTAACAATACCACTGTGGGACAGGCACAGCTGTATATTCTTCAGTGTATCTACAAACAACTTTTCTCAAGAAACAGATCTTTATCTGCTTGTTTCCTCCAGTTGCTTGACACAACCAATCTGCCAGATGTGCATGTGTGTGTTTCTATTTTTGCTGCTAGCTAATGAAAATTAGCTGTGTTAAAAAATGAAACAAAACAAAACAACACAACAACAACAACAAAACTACAACAACAAAAATAGTATTTTAAACTATTAAGGTCAATCAACCTGATTTTGAGAGTAACTAGCTTCAGAGATCTCGGTTTATCACCACAACACAAGAATAAATCTGAAAACCTATAGGAAGTAATGTCAAGAAGCCGGGGATCATAACTGTGGACATCTGAATCTGTAAAATGACTGGGCAGATGCCAAGACAGGCTTTGTACTTACCTACCTTTGTATTCTTTTACTATCTTCTTATTTTACTCTTGGTGACTGGACATCACCTTCTCTTTGAAAACATCACCAGTGCCCAAGTCTCCCTGTGCACAAGGCTTAATATTAATGTAGGTGACAAGACCCACACAGATTAGGCATTGCAGGCCTTGGATATTATGTTGCTCATACAGTATCATTTACAGGTCCTTTCTTACAGGTCCTTTCAGGCTTCTGTAATAAACTGGTGGACCTGATGAGTCTTACGGACAAGGTTTGCTAGACTTCAAAACTACACTTTCAACAATACCTTTGATGTACTGAAACTATGCTTCATTAATGCTATTTAAAAGCATCATTTAGTTATGTCTCCTCCTTAATAAGCACCTCCTTAATCTGTACAACTGTGATTTCAACTATTAATAAAAAAAAAAAAAAAGCTTTTGGTCAAAATACATATGGTATTACATTACCAGTGTGCTTAATATCTGCTAACCAATATGTTGCTATAATGTGAAGTGATAATGTAAAGTGATACATTCACGCTCAGTTTGTCAAGAAAGCAAGTGTACTGTGCATCCATAAATGATCACATACCACATCAGAAGTAACCTAACAGAAAGCTGTGCTTGTTCTGTACCATTCTGAGTCCAGGTATGTGAAAGGCTAAAATAATTGCTCTGGGGAGCCTAGAACATGCTTAAGCATTTCATTCATTCAATGTGCAATTACTAGAAAAGAATGACAGATAAGGCAGAAGTAAAAAGAGTTCACTTACCTCTAGTGAAAAAAAAACACCTGATTGTTAAATGGCAATGGGAGATGGAAGGCCATATTCCAATTTATGCTAGCTTAGATCTATGACCATACACTAATTTCTGTAGGAGCCCCAATGCTGAATGTCCAGTCCTATTCATACTGTATTTGGTAGTACAGGTCTCATTCAGGAAAGCCTATCATGACTGAACAGATAAAACTTGAATTAATGCATTCAGCAAAAATTGGAAATATTATCTTGAATATATGTCACTGCACTTTACCTTGGCTTTTTAATATAAGCTGTTTTGCTATATGTTTTTTTCTTTGCACCAATGGAGCAAAGGTATAATGCACTACAACAAGGAAATAAATTAATTTCCCTAAATCAGTCTTGACCAATTATGCCTACTTTCATGTTTCTCTGTGAAGAGCTTATATATTCTGCACTGAACATGAAAAGCTGCTTTTGTGCTTGATTACCTAATTACAGTGAAAATAGGAGATATTTGGTAATATGTTTGTAGGAATCTAAATCATGGAAGTTCCATCTTGATTTTGGTGCAGTTCTTTTTTTTTTTTTTCTTGGTGTCTTGCTAAAGTATGTAGATTATATTGCATATTTTCACGGCAGGACAATAGGATTTTTAAACCTTTCTCCATTGTGACTTGCTGTGATGAAGTACCTTCAGACATTCAATCTTTGTGTGCCCTTAGCTTTCTGAGTTGAGAACAAATGGGCACTGTTTCTGTCTCTGGACTTCTAGGGACACACTAGAAGTATAAATTTTGTTTCTTTTGGCTACAGGACTGCCATTTGTCTGATCAATAAACTAACACAGTCTGAATTAGATCCTTTTTATCTCATCAACCACATATATTTGAGGTCTCCTGTATCTTCAAGATCCTCAAGAACATACCTCTTCTGGTTTAACATTTATTTATTTATTTTTCGTTAAGGACATCCAGTAACAATAGGTTCTTTTCCTGGACACCTGCTATTAGGAAACATGGAATTAGATGACTTTGCTTTTGCCTTTAGCAGATGTTTTGGAGCTTGTTAAATGATACCAATAATATGTTAAATATACCTTGTTTTATCCAGGCATGGAGGTCTCAGTAATCTTTGTGGTTTCTGTTGCTCAGGTTGTAGGAGCTGTTATAGTAGGCAGGCAGCCCCCAGCTTTGCTCCCAGCACCTACAGAAAGTGGCTAGCATTGTTTCTTCTGGCACTTCATGGCAGGACAGCTACACAATGATTCTCGGAAATACCTCTTGGGTCTTTAAGCACCTGCTTGCACCCTGCTTGCATCGTAGTAGGGGAGGGGATTACATCTTCAAAAACGAACACAACTGCATTGGTGAATGTCTGGTTTAATTGATGTCATATATAGGCTAATTAATTAATTCTTTATTTAAGCAATTTAAGCTCGGTTTTGTTCGTATTATTCAGGAACCTGATCATAGATTTAACTGAGGTTAGAGAGGTCTCTAGAGAGATCTCTAAAGGTTAGAGATCTCTGTTGATTACCAAGAATTGGCCCAAAGATCAAGTATTCTGAAATGCAGTTTCCCTTACACTTGAGAAACAGACCAGTATATTCAGTATAGCTTTAGCCCAATATATGCTTATCAGAATAGAAAATGATACATGTAATTTTGATTCTTAATAGGATGGTATTGTAGGAGCACTACAGCAGCAAAATTTGTTGTACTGTCATATTTACTATGCATTCTATGAAATCCCAAAATGACTTTAACTTCTTTGATTGAGTATAATAATCAGATTCCTACTGAAAACATTCAGCAGTAAGGGACATCTAGAATAACTGGTCACTAGCAGAGTTTTTTTTTTTTTTTTGGTTGTTTGTTTTCCCACATATATTCTGAAGGGATTTTTCCTAAGGGAAAAAAGATTAAGTACAGATGTTCTTCCTTTTATTATCCAGAGACTGCTGGGGAAATAAAACATTTTAATGTTAAGAATTTGAAAGATTGTTTGCAAACTTCTGACCCAGCAGAAAAACCCTGGAAATCATTTGTTAGACTGTTTCTTACACAACCACTGAGTAAACCTTCATGTTGTTTCAGTTACAGACAGAAAATACAGGGAAAGTATGCAGATTCTATCTTGAAATGTACAAGAAAAATAGTAGGCACAATTTTCTGCTGAGCAGCAGAAAATAAATAAATAAATAAATGTTCATGCTGTAATCTGACACAAGTACCTGCATTCCATTCAATCCCTGTTTAAAAAAAAAAAAAGTAGAAAAGAATGGCCTTTGAAGTTACTCTTTAAGAACCAAAAGAAAGCAGGAAAGAAGTCTCTTAACACAGACGTATTAAATACAGAAAGGGAAGTTTGTTTGCCATGTTAAAGCATCTTTCAGGTAATTTTTCTCTCCCAAGGAACTGTGAGAAAGGAAGACCATCTTTATACACTGAAGGTTCATTTGTGTGACACAGGCTTGTAATTTCTTTATTATATTTTTGTGGCATTTACCAGGATATCAGCTATTGTTCTTCTATGTGATCCATTGTTAGACTCACTGTTTTGTCACTTTACAAAGTTACTCACTTATTTTGTCACTTTTTTATAGTAATACTATAAGGAGTTAACAGAGCATTACTGTTTTCAGTTAATGGTGATTCAAGTGTTTCTTATAGGCAAACTACTAAACGTGGAGAAGATAGTTCCACTGAGAGTTAACTACAAAGAGTAAAATCATGTTTAGGTTTTGTTGCTGATGCTATCTTTTAGTTTTATATGATATCAGTTTGGGCTGGAGAGTCTAAGCTCAGACAAGAAAAAGGCCAGGTGATGTTACTCAACCTTAATAAGTTACATTCTCTGAAAATGTTCGGTATGTTCTGATAAGAGAAGAAAACAAAGGTAACCTTTCTCCCCTCTCAAGTGCAATTACTATTATATTTGCACTGGAATGCCAGATTTAGCAGCTAATGATACTTACCTATTTATAGAATTCTTCAGAAGGAATATTTTTATTGACAGTGTTGACAGCAGAGATACCCTTTACTTCATATCATATAAACGAGAATGAAAAATGTCAACTATTAACATTTGTAATGCTAAATTGCCCAGAGATCAACCCTGTATTTCTAAATTTCAAGCTGAGAAATTTAAATGCTGGCAGCTGCCTCCCCCCATTTCACTTGTCTCCTGAAATTCAGTTTTCCTATGGAACACGTATATCTCTTGATTTGTCTTCCACATCTATGATTGCAGATCTCTTAGGTTCACCAGAAACAGTGAATTCTTTGTATACCATTAAAAAGAAAAAAAAAAAAAAAAAAAAAAAAGAAGGGGGGTGAGGGAGAGGAGGAGGAGGGAATAAAACACACACACACACACAAAACTTGGCTTGTCTTCTGCATTCATATATTAACATTGACTTTGGAAGAAACAATATGCCTGTTCGTTTTTTTTTTTTTTTTTTTTTTTTTTTTTTTTTTCAGATGTGGAGCCAGCAGGGATTTCTCTGGCTAGGGAAATGTAACATGATTTTTTTTTTTTTTTTTTTTTTTTTTTTTTTTTCTGCATTTTGCTCTAGAGATTTGCAAGTTGATTATTAGGAGCGTAGTGTGAGTAGATGTCATGTCATAGCATGGTTTATGATTTGGTTATGTTTATTTTGGGTTCCAAACTGACACAGTTAAGTTAAGGAAAAGAGAACAAGTTTTTTAAGCAGTTCAGATATTTCTTGGAAAGACATGTTGAGCTGAGAGGCTTTCTAGGAAAATGTAGATCATCTTAGTTTTAATGTCTGGATATATCTAAATACAATCTGCCTGATTCTGACCTAAGAAGCAAAGTTGGGCTTTTCAGTTAAAGTAACAGGAGTGGAAACTAAGTTACAAATGGAAGGGACAAGCTAAGGAGACAAGATATAAAAGACTTCAGGCATGATAAAGGAAAGAAAAACAACAGCAACAACAAAAACACACAAAAAGGAGATTAGCATAAGTTAATAAAAAGTCTTAATACCTTTTTCATGTTAACACCTAATGGTTAATGTTAATATTATGTCACAAAGGCACGACTATGTTAGATAGTTTTCAAAACAATGTGCAGATTTTTTGAGTAGTACTTAGTACTTCTACCACATTTGCATACAGAAAATTATTTTTGTTTTGGTTTAAAAAATATAAATCAGCATCATTACTTTTTTCAGTGTTCTATTTAGAATCCATCTAAATTACATTCCTCATCTTATGAACTGTTTCATCCTTTCCAGTGATTGACACAGTAACTTACTTCCTCTCTAGCTGACACTTCATCTTCTTTTGCTGTAGAAATTGCTCAAAGTGACTGCTGATAGCACTTTAATTGTATCTGGCAGTTACATGTAGAATTTTGGTGATTAACATGTCAAATACTTAATGGATCCAAGAACTCTTCCACTTTTCTCCTTAACAGCATCTCTACCTGAAATTAATATTTTTTTTTTACTTGAAACTAATATTCCTTTCTCTGCTCTTTCCTCTCATCATGCTTTTAATTAATGCCAAAAGAAAGGTAGTGGTGATTAATCATAGGCATTTTAGTTTAGGTAGCAACATATGTGGGAAAAGTAATTTCAACCACATTTGGAGTGTACCATTATAATGCTTTGAGAGGTAAGAATATGAATATTCTCTCTTATGTACTTTATGACAAGGAGAAAATAATGTTATTATAAGGGCTGTTCTGCTATCCATCCTTGTAAAACTTAGTGGTTGATTCTGAATGGTTTTAAATGTTTCTAAAGTGTATTTATAGCCTGGCACAAAGCCATCCTTAGCATTCAGTGAGTTCTTATCAAACCTTCAGTGACTCAGACAGGACACAATTATTGAGCTGTTTGCCAAGGTTCTGTTGTCTTTTCTGAACTGTTCAGCCATTCCTCTCAAGGGTAAAATCTCAGCAGAATAACCAGTAGAAATTGCTTCCACACACAGACATAAACTTCAAGAAGCTGACATTTAGAGCAAGAGAATGGACTCAAAGCCTGCAGTTTCCAGATTCTTGATTCTTATTTTACTCTGACTTCCCTTGTTGCCTTTGATAAGTTCACAAATCCAAAATTTCAGACGTAAGCTCTAATTTTCCTTGCAGTGGAGCTAAAAAGGTAATTTCTAGGACTCTTGGCAAATTTCATCTGTGCTGAAACCCCTGTCTTTATATTTCTACTTCCCACCCACACATTTTCTTCATCTCAAGCTACTGCCCACTGTGGTTAACACTATGAATAGAAGCACAGTTTGTCTCCTTTTTCTCTCTCTTTCTTTCTCTCTCCCTCTTTCTTTCTCTCTATCCCCCCTCTCTCTATTTCTCTTTCTCCCTCCCTCTCTCCCCCCCTCCCTCCTTTCCTGCCTATTTATTTATTTATTTATTTATTACAGACAGGTTTTGAGCTCCAGAGAGGCCTTACTTCTCCATCCATTCCTGTGGAGCCACCTGAAAGCAACACTAGCTGTCAGATACAAGTGGCTGTCAACTGATGTGAACTTCAGGTTCACCACTTTACCATACTGGCTGTCCTTGTCCTCCCCTTGTATGGAGCAAGGATTACTTTGATTGGAGATTTAGTGGTTCTGCAGGTAGCTCCTTTTTCATTCTGTACCAAGGATATCTATTTTATTTATTTATTTATTTATTTTAATGTTCTTTTGGTCATAGATTTCATTCTTTCTACACTGAATTTTACTAAAGTCCTGAAATTATTACATCACCAGAACCCCCCAAACAAGGGGAGAGTTAACAAGATGAATGTTTGGCCTAATCCTAAATTAATGAGCTCACTTAGTACATGTACTGGACTTTTAAATTCTGTCTGCATTCAACTTGGTTTAGAAATATATTTGAGGTATTTTAAAAAAATCTTTATAATCAATAGCATTTTAAAAATATGTAGGAGAAAAAGGTAAACTTAAGCTCTTGGAGGAAAACATTGTTTATGGCTGTGGCCTCTCCAGGTAATTAACTGAATTATTTGTAGAGAATTGTTACTTAAGACATTTCATTATTTGATAAAATTTTATTGTCCATGGTTTGTGGTAATATATTTTGTGTAGCAGTATATAAATTAAATAACAAAGTCTTGAAGGGATTATAAAATAATGTAGTAACTGAAATTAGATCTTAAAAGACTAAATAATTGAAAAAAGGATTGAGTAATCAGAATTATTTTGTGTTCATTCAGGAGAAAGTCAACTCTGAATACATAAAAAGAGAAGGGCAAAGAGAATAGTAGAGTATCAAGGTACTAAAAAGAATGTTTCATTATTAGGGAATTATATCATCTTACAGTTCAGTTCTGGAATATTTTATAGACTAACTTTATGAAGTTTTGTAAATAAGGATCTCTAATTATATCAAGTAAATTTTTATCTGAGGTTAAGTGTTACTGGTATTTAAAGGGAATCTTTTTATGAACCCTGTGAAATTTATGAGTACTGTGTAGTCTAAATCCAAACAAAAGCTACTTTCTAATTATTTTAATTTGGTAAGAAGTATTATTTGTTTTAAAGGAATAAAATCTGTTTCTGTTGTTGTTGTTGTTGTTGTTTTAAATAATAATAATTTTGATTTTAATTATGAATAAACCCAGCAATCAGGAAAATCCACAGTGGTCAACACTGAGAATATTATCATTCACGTAATTAGGAAGCTTTGGAAGCTTTGATAATAGAAGTAAAGGAAAGGAAACTTCATTTTGTTTATGCAGTAGTTAGCTCAGTCAGTGACGTTTGCATAAATACATTATTCTGTAAATTGTGGTTGCCACAATACAGTCCTTTAGACATAATGGTAGCAATATCCTACTGTCATTTCCCTCTTGCACATAAAACTCATGTCTCATTAGTGTTTGCATCACCAGAATGTTTTTGCTTTTCTCCAGAGCTATCCCCCAAACTTTTGTTTCATTTATGAAAGTTTTAGTTTTATGAAATACAATGCAATATTCTACAGAAAACTCACTACATGTTGTGTTTGGGCAAGTTTTGTCAGTGTTCAGTTTAAAAGTGACCTGATACCTCTATGATGAAAACTCCACCTAAAACCAAACTCTTACCCTCATCTTAACAGTCAATCCTACAAAGCCTTCTCTGTGCATTATGTGAGGATTGAAGACACTATAAAAGGGAAAATTTAATTCATAACAAAACCAGAACAAAGTGAGATAGAGTGCCCTAGAGATGAAAATAGGTGAATACAAAAATAGGTTAAAACAAACAAACAAACAAACAAACAAACAAAAGAACACCAAGAGCTGCTTTAAGAATTTAAGAAGACTACAAGACCTAAATGTCAAAGTACCAGTTCTAGTAAGAATTAGCTTACAGTGACTGTAAGCTAATCACAGTCACTGTAATTAGCACAAAAACACACACACAAAAAAACAAAACAAACAAACAAAAAAACTTAAATGGTTTGATTATATGCAAATACCCGCAACAAATGAATTTCAGAATTCGTTTTTGTTTCCATCAAATGGCCTGTTTTGTGGTGACAGTACTGTTGTGAATACAAAGGTATTCCCACTTTGCAGTCAGAAATCAAAATCATGGAGGGTTTGCTGTGCTTGGGAATTATCATCTATTTAAAATCTCCACTGGGATGCACCAAAAGCTGAGGTAGCTCCAGGTCCCTTCTGGCATGTTCAGTACAAAATGGTGAAACCTGAAGGCTCTTTGCAGTTGAGCAGTAATGTTCAAGTTATAAACCAGTGTATTAGTACCAGTTGCCATAGACTTAATCCCAACATACTTCAGTGTTAGCAGTGGAAGAAGAATCAAGTTTCCATGCCTCTTACTGGAGTATATTGAATTAAGAAGGTTGTAACACAGAACAGATTTTGCTCTGAGTTTAGCCAAAGCTAAACATTAAATTTCATACATTACTTTCTCATTTTCTTTGACACACTTTAAAGGACAGAATAGTGCAAGAGGTATTGTTTTATGGAGAAATTAGCCCTGGTTTGGTGAAATGAAGACATGAAGTGAGTCAATAAGCAAAATAAGGCAAATATGAACAAACAGACATCACACAGCTGCTATTTAAATTAAATTGTTCCCTAAAAAGCTTGGGACTGCAGTGAAAGGCAGCAGTAATCTCACTGCACTGTTCCCTTTATTCTCCCAGCAGCCCTCCCAGACTAACCATTTTGCCCACTGTTTTTTCTGTAGACTAGCACGCAGCTGTTAATTATTTCTCCTTGGCAATCTTATTTTTCTTCTTACTCCTTCTACCTCCTGCACTGTGACCTCTTTATATTTCTCAATCTGTTTTTACTCCTTCCCCTCTCCCTCCCCCCACAATGAGAGAAATAATAATAATAAAAAATAATACAGGCTACCTGTATATTTTTTTGAAACATGTATTTACTCTGAGAACACTTTTTATACATTACTAAAAACAGCAGGGATAATAATTTTCTGAATTCCTTACAAAGTGCTTCAATTAGATAAGCCATTCTTTTATTAAAAGCAATAGTAAAGAAAGCAGGTTTGGTGCCCTTTCAAGTGAAGCACAGTTCTGCACATCACAAAAGACATATTCTTTAGAACCTGCAAATCATTGACTTGTCAGTGACTTCCTAAGCATAAAATAGTTTTCATCACTCATGGTTGTCTTTCAGGTTTTAACTTCCTTCTAGTTCTGGTTCCTTGAGGATTATCATAGAATCATAGAATGATAGAATATCCCAAGTTGGAAGGGAACCATAACGATCATCAAGTCCAACTCCTGGCACCACACAGGTCTACCTAAAAGTTT
Source organism: Aythya fuligula (assembly GCF_009819795.1). Taxonomy (NCBI): domain Eukaryota; kingdom Metazoa; phylum Chordata; class Aves; order Anseriformes; family Anatidae; genus Aythya; species Aythya fuligula. The sequence goes on from NC_045560.1 coordinate 132,606,341, forward strand.
AGACCATGTCACCAAGTGCACGGTCCAATCGCTTCTTAAATTCAGACGGGCTTGGTGCAGTGACTGCTTCACTGGGGAGCCCGTTCTGGTGTGTGACCACCCTCTCGGTGAAGAACCTCTTCCTGATGTCCAGCCTGAACTTCCCCTGTGTCAGTTAAACACCATTCATGCGGGTCCTATCACTGCTGTTTATGGAGAATAGGTCACCTGCCTCTCCACTCCCCCTTGCAAGGAAGTTGTAGACCACGATGGGGTCCCTCCTCAGCCTCCTCTTCTCCAGGCTGAACAGGCCCAGTGACCTCAGCTGCTCCTCATATGTTTTCCCCTCTAGGCCCTTCACCATCTTAGTAGCCCTCCTCTGGACACTCTCCAACAGTTTAATGTCCTTTTTGTACTGTAGTGCCCAGAACTACACACAGTACTCGAGGTGAGGCCGGACCAGTGCAGAGTAGAGCGGGACAATCACCTCCCTCAACTGAATAGCAATACCATGTTTGATGCATCCCAGGATATGGTTGGCCCTCCTGGCTGCCAGGGCACACTGCTGGCTCGTATTCAACTTGCTGTCAACCAAAGATCCCTCGCTGTGGGGCTGCTCTCCAGTGTCTTGTTGCCCAGTCTGTACATATAGCCAGGGTTGCCCCATCCCAGGTGCAGGACCTGGCACTTGCTTTTGTTAAACTTCTTGTGGTTGGTGATTGCCCAGCTCTCCAATCTGTCCAGATCTTTCTGCAAGGCCTTTCCACCTTCATCTGAATCCAGAACTCCTCCAAGTAGGGTGTTGTTGGCAAATTTGCTCAAAACACCTTCTAGTCCTACATCCAAATCATTTATAAAGACATTGAAGAGGTCTGGACATAAAATGGAGCCTTGAGGGACCCCACTAGTGACCATCCTCCAACCAAATGTGGCCCCATTTACCACAACCTTTTGAGCCCTGCCCGTCAGCCAGTTGCTCACCCATCATATGATGTTTTTGTTAAATTGTATGCTGGACATTTTGTCCAGTAGGATCCTATGGGAAATCATGTTAAAAGCCTTGCTGAAGTCCAAAAAGATCACATCAGCTGGTTTCCCGTGGTCAACTAGATGGGTGATCTTATCATAAAAGGAAATCAAATTTGTTAGGCAGGATTATGGTGTAATTGCCTGAAGTAACTAGGAAAATAAAACTAACATTCACATTTTTAAGGAAATGGTACAGCATTGAAGAGGCTTTCACGGTAGTGCATAACTGCATTACCTGAGCGTTCCCTAGGCTCCCAACCTTAGATGCTATCGCGCTGGAGAAACTTGGTGTGCTAACCCTAAGGAACAGCACGGAGTGTAGAGTGGAGTGGAGACACCACGGCTAGGCTCTGTAACCAGGTGGGGCCTCGATTGTTCTTGTGCACAAAGCTGCACTTTTTGCCACCCTGAGCCAAAGACCTGTCATGTTTTGACAAATGCCGTACCCTAGTGTACTTTTTGCTCATTATAATATCATTATAATACCAAAACCATCCCAAAACACCTCCATCCCAAAAGCTACCCGCCTCCAAGGTGCGACCACCCCTCACCGAGCATGCGCCCTGAATTTCTCAGAGCCTATTTTTCCCATCTCTAAACAGAGATGGGAAAACTTTACACCAGTCATAACTAAGATATGCTTGACTAGAGCCACTCAAGCTCCACCTAAAAGACAGAAAATAATATAAATTGGCCCAAGAGAGAGGGGATGTTAGGGAAGATACCACCGTCAGGGGAGATACCATCCCGAGGAAATACAACATCCTTAGGACCTCCTGACTCCTGGGATCAGTCAACGGGCTGAGCCTCTCCTCCCCCCCCATTGGGATGCCTTTGGGTGAGATCTGAATACTTGCTTATAAATCTCTCTAGAGTCTTTGATCTTTTTAATGCGTTTATTTCTAGGCCGTGCACCTATAACAGCTGTAACACCTGTGTATTTCATGCATGATAACTTGCTTTTGCAGACAGTCACTATCGCTGCAATCCAAAAGAACCTGATTATCTGTTGCTGTAATAAACCATACTTGATTGCATTGTGATAGCTCTCATTAAGTGCAACTAGGGTAAGGGTGGTTATCCATGATAGTTCAGTGTTCTGAATCCAACCAGACGCCCAGACGGTTAATGCGTTTTTGGTGAATGTCTGAATGGACCCCCAGACCATTAATGCATTGATGGTGAATGTCTGACTGGACCCCCAGATGGTTAACTCGTTTTTGGTGAATGTCCGACTGGTTCAGTACCCTGAATCTGACCGGGCCCGTAACGGTTAATCAGCCACACCCCTTAATGCGACAAGGATCTACCCCTAATGAACCCATTTTTGATGGGACCAATGACTGCATTGTCCCCCAGGTGCATTTCAATAACTTCAAGAATCATCTTCTCCATAATTTTACCAGGCACTGACATGAGACTGACAGGCCTGTAATTGCTAGGGTCTTCTTTCTTACCCTTCTTGAAAATTGGCACAACATTTGCCAGCTTCCAGTGTACTGGGACCTCTCCAGATTATTCCTCAGTGTATTCTCTGTCTCGCCACAGCCTTCCTAACCAGACCCCATCTCTTTTAAGTCATATACTGTGAGAGCCAACTCAAAAGGAGCAACATAGCATGCAGTTTGACATTACACTCCATCCGGTACAGTTAATGAATGAGATAATCTTACTCTTTCCTCTATCATCCATTCAGATCACCTAACCTATCTAAAGGAAAAGAACCCGCTAAATGTATATTTACACACATACAAACACATACACACTTATCATGTATATACAGACAGAAGATCTGTTAAAAAGAAACTTTTGGGAATAAATGTCATTAGGCCTAGGAAAGAGAAGGAGACCAACGTAAGATATGGTCCTCTGTTGTGGTCAAATAGATCAGATGATGTGAACATAATGTGAATTTGTATTCTTGTACTGATTTTGGTTGGATGGAGTTAGCTTTCTTCATAGCCATTCATATGGTACTGTGTTTTGCATTTGTCTCTAAAAAACAGATAACACACCATAGTTTTGCATTTGAACAGTGCTTGTACAGCATCAGGGCTTTTTCTTTTTCCCATTCTGCCCCTGTGATCAGGCTAGGGGTTGGTAAGATGCTGGAAAGAGACACAGCAAGGACAGCTGACCCAAGCTGACCAAAGGGATACTCCAGCCATATAATCTCATGCTCAGCTATAAAAAAAACAGGTAGGGGAAGAAGAAGGGGTATCCAAGGTGGTTGTTGTTCAGAGACTAGCTGGGCAACAGTCTACCTGTGGGAGGGAGCGAGCTATTTCCTTCTCTTGTTTTTCCTTCACCTCATAGAATCATGGAATGCTTTGGGTTCAAAGGGACCTTAAAGATCATCTCATTCCAACCCAGGGACATCATCCACTAGACGAAATTACTTACCTATTAAACTGTCATTAAACATTAAACTGTCTTATCATAACCCACAAGTTTTCTTTTTTTTTTTTTTTTTTTTTTTTTTTTTAACCCCCATCCTGGGTGCAGGGAGAGTGAACAAGTGGCTATGTGGACACTTTTCCACTGGCCAAGGTCAATGCACCATGATCCTTAAAGTACAAAATGAGCCTATGTGCACCTGACAGTGCAGAACACTGATAACTTCCTGCCTTTGACTTTTCCAAAGAGATGTCTTGGATCCAAAGCCTCCCTGAACTGGGAAATTAAAGCAAATCTCAGAGGAGAAGAGAGGGAAGAGATCTAATTTTGTCCCCTACGTCAGTCTAAGAAAACAGCCTCAGCGAAAGTCCTGTTTTTCAACTTGCAGAGTTGTTTCATGTTAACTTTTCATGAGTGAGTGAAGACTGAAGATCTATGTAATGATCTTATGACACTTAGGCCCTCAAAAATTATACAGTCTCTTTTCAGAGAATCAGGACTGTAAGTGGTCTTATAGTTTTATTTTTGTTTGTTTGTTTGCTTGTTTGTTTGTTTTTATTCTTGTTATCCAGAAATGGGCTTGGATTTTTGTATGACCTCCTGCTATGTGCTAATGTGTAGTTTGAAGCTCTTTATATTGAAAGGATTGGGATACTAACTAGCATGGTGCCTACTCTGTTGTCCTCTAAATCAACCAACTTTGAAGGAAGAACATATGTGACACTTTAATGACACAGCTTCAAGGAGAGTACAGGAGGGGAGTCTAGAGAAGTAATATTGGACCATCACCAGGATTCCTTCTATTGTCACGAATCCAACATGTTCTGTGAGGAAGCATTTAAAAGGACAATGTTCTCACAATTGTATGGTGTCTGCTTAATGAAAGAGAGTGTAAGAACCACCACTGCAGCTGTGACAACAGCTGGTCTGAAAGAAAATAGACTATCATTTGAATGGCTTTTCCACAGAGGAATTGCCCAGCATGAGTGTTATGACACTAAAAGTGCTTGTGCCAGCTTTAAAACAAGCTTTTTTGGGGGGAAGTGGTGGGCTAAGAGTAGACACCAAAACCTTCTGAATACTGTATACACCAAAACCTCCTGTATAAACAGTACTTCTGTTGTTTATGTTCTGCACAATGCTCTGCTTAAATCACAGTAAATTTATCATGATCTTAACATTACCTTGGGCCCACAGTAGATTTTTAGTCTGGGTGTAGAACATTTGGAAGTTGTTCCTAAGAGGAGCTTTTTAAGTACTCTGGATTGAAATTACAGCTTGCAAGTTTCACTTCCATTTTGTATCTTGCTTTGACAGTCAGGTAATTAGACTTTTGAATTCTCCAAAATCAGCCTGTAATTAAATGCAGCTACAAAGTAACAGATACAACTGGAAATAACTACTTCAAAATCACGTCTTATATTCAAATTAATTCCATAATATCTAATGGAAATTATGCATAAAAACTACATTTGGCACAAAATTATTATTTTTTGGCTCAAAAAAAAAATAAATAGTTCTATGCTCATCCAATTTATTCTTATGCCACTTACTAGACAGCATCAGAATCATTTGTACAATGTGTATGACCTTTACTGGTTTTCAACTAGAAACACCAACTCATAACATCTTAATCACATTCTGCACCCCTGAAGCACTCTAAAACATCATAATGACAATCCCTCTTCACAGAAGTCATGTTAACAGCCAGATGAAGTTTTAACTCTGTTGTTCCTAGTGTGGAAATAAAAGCACTTTTCATAAAGTCATAGAATGGTTTAGGTTGGAAGGGACCTTAAATATCATGGGCCCCTCGCTACAAGAAGGACATCAAGGTGCTCGAGCGAGTCCAGAGAAGGGTGACGAAGCTGTTGAGGGGTCTGGAGAACAAGTCTTACGAGGAGCAGCTGAGGGAGCTGGGATTGTTCAGCCTGGAGAAGAGGAGGCTCAGGGGCAACCTTATCACTCTTTATAAGTACCTTAAAGGAGGCTGTAGTGAGGTGGGGGTTGGTCTATTTTCCCATGTGCCTGGTGGCAGGACAAGTGGGAATGGGCTAAAGTTGTGCCAGGGGTGTTTTAGGTTGGATATTAGGAAGAACTTCTTTACTGGGAGGGTTGTTAGGCATTGGAATGGACTGCCTAGGGAAGCAGTGGAGTCACCTTCCCTAGAGGTCTTTAAAAGACGTTTAGATGTAGAGCTTAGGGATATAGGGATAGTGGAGGACTTGTTAGTGTTAGGTTGATGATCTTGGGGTCTCTTCCAACGTAGACAATTCTGTGATTCTGTGTGATCATCTATGTACAACTCCTCTGCTATAGGCAGGACTTTTTCTTATCATAGAATATCACATCATAGAATGTCTCAAGTTGGAAGGGACCTCAAAGATCATCTAGTTCCAATTTCCCCTATAGGCAGGAATGCCACCCACTAGATCAGGTTGCTCAGGGCCTCATCTAACCTGGTCTTGAACACCTCCAGGGATGGGGCATCCACAACTTCCTTTGTCAGCTGATACAGTCACTCCATCATAGAAGGCCACTAGATTGGTCAGACATGATTTGCCTTTGGTAAACCTATGGGTGATCTCGGATCATTTATTTTCTTATATGTGCCTTGAAATTTCTTCCAGAAGGATCTGTTCCATGATCTTCCCAGGCACAGAGGTGAGGCTCACCCCTCTGTAGTTCCCCACATCTTCCTTTTTACTTTTATTAAAAGCGTGAGTGACTTTTCCATTTTTCTAGTCACCAGGGACTTCACCTGACTGCGAGAACTTTTCCAATGTGATGGAGAGAGGCTTGGCAACTACATCAGCCCATTCCCTCAGGACCCTGAGATGCATGTTGTCATGCCCCATAGACTTGTACCTGTTCAGTTTCATCAGGTGGTCTTGAAGCTGGAACATCGCACCAAGTCAGATGCAGACTTGGAGTGACAAAGCTAGAAAGAAAACCTAGCTTCTACCCTTGTGTCCCTCAAGAAGAGAGTTGGGAGGGAAACTGCTGTCTGTCCACCGCTGTCAAGAGGAAGAGTTAATGAGTGGCTGGAGTCTAAAGGCCAGCAGCTTTGTATGCCATTTAATGCTAGGTCACACAGATTGCCTGGAACATAACCTAAAATCATATTCCCCAAACCTGACACTCTGTTAAGAGGATGACAGAGGTGCATGTGTCTAACCAGACTCCCTCTTCCAGTTGCTATTCCTTACACATATTGGTATCTCTGTGTCCACAATTTGGACAATGGTGAAAAAACAAATGATTCATTCTACTTAATGTCTTTCATTATGCATGCAATCTAAAAACCTTTCAATGGAAAACCAGAAGTCCAGTTCTCAACTCAAAGACTGTCAGCAGTCAAAAGAAATCATATATTGGCCCTGAAGTCCAGTTTAACTTTAGTTGTAGTGTTAAATATTACTTTCAGTTCACAGTGTGTGGGAAGGAAGGAACACAGTCATCTACTACTTACATGGGCAAGATAGGTGGTTGAAGGCATCCTTTCTAGCATCTGAGTTCATTTCAGTGTTTTAAGAGCTCCTTTCTGGTATTTCTCATACCTTGAAGGTCAGTTGTGTCTTAGTACATAATGCATCAACCTGAGGAAAACATCCTGTCGTCTAATTGCCTGTTTTAGAACCTATTGTGAAAAAAACATACGTTAAATGTTTTGTCAGGGAGAAAAAGATTGATGAGTTGCTGGGTAACAGGAATAGCTCCAGCCTGGATATAACATCCTCCACAGGTGTGGGCACAATATCACTGATAGTTCAGGGTTGGTTTGTTGGTAGTTTTTATTGTTTTTTAACTTCACAGCAAATGCTAGGCTGTGTCAGAGACATCAGTGAGTTGTAATTTAGGGCAAGGTGTCCTTTTAGGATGAAACTCATTCTGTTGAATTATTAATTGGTGTAATTAAAAAAGCAATACAAACTTTCCAGCTCACCATCATTTATACTATTGGATTTTCCAACCACATCCAAAAATCTGTACAGCCATGGAGGAAATACATACATCATCTATAAACACTTCTGTCCTAAACATGTATCTGACTATAAGTACCTTTGTAAGAGGTAAATCTGTATCAGTTCTAAGGCCTTTGCCTTTTTATTGCTTTATTGCCTTTTTTTTTTTTTTTTTTTTTTTTTTCAAAGAAGCTTTCAGAAGTACCCCCTAAAGAGCATACTTTTTCCTTGTGAGTTTATTTTGTATCCATCTGAGGAACAAAAGTCAGCAAGAGTGTTTTAAGGTGTCCTGAACCATCTCCTGTAAGACTCTTTTCTGCCTCTCTCCATCCCTTACCTCTTCCCCCTGCCTTCTTATAGCAGAAAGCCCCAGTGAATTAAATTTCTAAATTGTTCCTACTGTCCTCCTGTTGTCCACAAGGGACATTTCACAGAGAGGTTAAATTTCCATATCTTGAAGATTAGTAAGTATGAATTACTTACTACATTTTGGATGAAATTTAGACACTTTATATATACAAACTAACAGAATATAGACATAAATAATGTCCTTTTAAAGCCAACAGCTACTAGCTGTCTGCAGGGAGACTGCCTCTTTTTATGTTTGTTAAACAAGTCATTAATAGTATTCTCACAGTGAAGCTGATGTCTCAACTGACTTGAACTGCTGAATACTGAGCAAGAGTTACTGCAGAAGAGGATGGCAAAGACTCTAGATTGTGGAAGAGGGATTTATGGTCCTTATTTCCTCCACTTCTCTAAGTAAACATTATCCTGAAAAGCAAAACGTTTAAGAATTGCAAAATTATCTGTATGTATGCATTCATATATGTATATATTCTTTAGCAAAGAAGAATTTAAAAAATATACAGACATAAATCCCACTATTTATATTGCCATATGGTGAAAGGGTGTCTCTTCTGTTGCAGTACTTTTCACACTGGATGGAAAGAGAGAAGGTGAGGGCAGCTAGAGGAGTGAATAGTGGGTGACAGAGAAAACTCTAACATGGTGTCCTGGTTTCAGTTAGAACAGAATTAATTTTCTTCCTAGTAGCTGGTGGAATGCTGTGTTTTGGCTTAGGATGAGAAGAGTGCTGATAACACCCCGATGTTTTAATTGTTGCAGAGCAGTGCTTATACCAAGCCAAGGACACCTCAGACTTTTGCTCTGTCCTGCCAACAGGCAGGCTGGGGGTACAGTAAGAGCTGGGAGGGGACAGACCCAGGACAGGTGACCCAAACTAGCCAAAGGGGTATTCCATACCATCTGACGTCATGCTAAACAATATATAGGGGTGGCTAGCCGGGGGGAGGGGGCCGGACTGCTCGGGGTTAGGCTGGGCATCGGTCAGCGGGTGGTGAGCAATTGCATTGTGCATCACTTGTTTGTACATATTATTAGTAGTAGTACTATTATCATCATTGTATTATTATTATTATTATTATTATTATTTTCCTGTCTTATTAAACTGTCTTTATCTCAACTCACGAGCTTCACTTTCCATTTCTCTCCCCCGTCCCAGAGAGGGAGGGGGGAGGGTGAGCGAACGGCTGCGTGGTGTTTAGCTGCCAGCCGGGTTAAACCACGACAGTCTTTTTGGCGCCCAACGTGGGGCACGAAAGGTTGAGATAACGGCAGATCTGACCAGAGTGTGTTAAACTAAAATTGGTATAAGTATTAGACCTGCTTAATAGTCACTTGTCATAATGCTGATTGCTTTAATCTCAACTGTGCTGCGCCTGTTTTCCAAATTGAGTATTATAGCACGTTATTTTCCGTATGTGCTCTCTGTCATGTTGTTTATCCTCTCCGGGCCCTGGTTTCAGACCATTATGGTACTGTGTGTTGTATCAGTGGCTTATGAGATGATGAAATATCTGGCCATGACTCTAACCTGGTATTTGTACTCAGTAACATCTTCGATTCTATACTTTGGAAACTGTATTTTGGAAACTATTAGCAATTGTATCTGTTGCCTTTTTTCATTAGGGAGTCAATCTGTGGAGGGGAAAGGGGAAGATAATTTTTCTTACTTGATCACTCTCCCTTTCTCCTTCACCACCCCTGTACCCTCCTTGATCACTCTCCCTTCCTCCTTCACCACCCTCTTATCCTCCGAGTTTATTACAATAGCTCTCCAAGATATTGAATATCCTTGGGATACTCAGACCAGCATAGTCCTGTTGTTCTGCCTCCTGAATGCACTTCAGGTTCTGCTTAAAGTTAAACAACTACTTAGGAAGCTCATCCGGAGATCTGCCCGGAGGCAGTATAGTTGTGGGTGGCAGGGAGTATGGGAGGATATGGGCAGGCATCTAGACCAGTTGGCACCCCCAGTGTTTTGGAAATTCACCCCTGAACAAGTGCAAAATCCTCAAAAACTGGCAGAATGCTTGAATAAAAGGTGTCGCGATTCGGGAAGTTCCAAAGTAACACAAATCATTGTAACATGCTGGGGCCTGGCTCATGCCTATCGAGCTGCCATGGATACTGTTATCAACTTAGTGACAGACCCTGCGGCCACTCCAAGTCCCGTGACAGATCCAACGGCCACTGTGACCCCTACGGTGGACTCTGCAGCCGCTCCAGTCCCAGCTTCTGCAGATGCTCCAATCCCAGCTCCTGCAGCCACTCCAGTCCCAGTTCCTGCAGCCGCTCCAGTCCCAGCTCCTGAAGCTGCTCCAGTCCCAGCTCCTGCAGCCGCTCCAGTCCCAGCTCCTGAAGCCGCCCCAGTCCCAGCTCCTGAAGCCGCCCCAGTCCCAGTTCCTGCAGCCGCTCCAGCTCCAGTTCCTGCAGCCGCTCCAGCTCTGGTTCCTGCAGCTGCTCCAGCTCCGGTTCCTGCAGCCGCTCCAGCTCCGGTTCCTGCAGCCGCTCCAGCTCTGGTTCCTGCAGCCGCTCCAGCTCCGGTTCCTGCAGCCGCTCCAGTTCCAGCTCCTGCAGCCGCTCCAGCTCCGGTTCCTGCAGCCGCTCCAGCTCCAGTTCCTGCAGCCGCTCCAGTTCCAGCTCCTGCAGCTGCTCCAGCTCCGGTTCCTGCAGCTGCTTCAGCTCCTGCAGCCGCTCCAGCTCCTGTAGCTGGGTCAGAGAAACGAGCTGTAGCAGTGCAAGTTGACCCTGCAGAGGGTATTCCAACCTCTGTGGCAGACCCTATAACAAGGTCAGAGAAACGAGCTGTAGCAGTGCAAGTTGACCCTGCGGAGGGTATTCCAACCTCTGTGGCAGACCCTGTAACAAGGTCAGAGAAACGAGCAGTAGCAGTGCAAGCTGCCCCTGTAGAGAAGGTGAAAAAATGGTATAGAGATTCAGGTCGTTTAGAACGCAGAGAGTCTTCTGCCAAATCTAGGTATAGAGACGACGGAGACGACGACGACGCTGGGCCATCAAGGGTTCAGGAGGAGGAAGATGAGGATGCCGAAAAATCAACAGTAACTACCCGAAGCCTAAACGAGCGTGAGTTACGAGATGTGCGAAAAGATTTTGGTCGCTGTATAGGTGAGCAGTTTGTCACCTGGCTGCTCCGATGCTGGGACACTGGAGCCAATTGTGTGGAATTAGATGGCAGGGAAGCCAAGCGACTGGGATCCCTTGCTAGAGATGCAGGCATTGACAAAGCAATTGCAGATGGAGCACAATCTCACAGCCTCTGGAGGCGTCTCCTCTCAGCTGTGAGGGAAAGGTATCCCTTCAAGGAAGAACTTTTATGTCTACCAGGCAAGTGGACCACTATGGAGAAGGGAATCCAGTATCTGAGGGAATTAGCCGTACGGGAAGTGATTTATGAGAATCCAGACCTCAGACAAACATCCAAAGATCCAGATGAAGTCAGGTGTACGCGACCCATGTGGCGGAAGTTTGTACGGAGTGCACCATCATCATATGCCAGCTCATTGGCAATAATGGCCTGGAAAGAGGATGAGGAACCCACAGTGGATGAAGTGGCTAAACAACTCCGGCAGTACGAAGAAAGTCTCTCCTCTTCCTTACAGGCCTGCGTCTCAGCTGTGGAGAAACTTTCTGAAGAGTTCCACCAACTTAAAGAGAATCTATCTTCATCCCCACCTGAACCAACCAGTGTCCACCGACCAAAAGAGAACACTGTGGAGAAACTTTCTGAAAAGGTTCACCAACTTGAAGAGAGATTATTCTCCTCCGTACCTGTACAGAGCAGTGTCTCAGCTATCAGGGGTAGTCGTTCATCCACACAAGGAAGACGATATGGTGGGTACTCACCCCGTGCTACCCTGTGGTTTTACTTACGAGACCATGGAGAGGACATGAGAAAATGGGATGGAAAATCTACCGCGACCCTAGAGGCACGGGTACGTGAGTTGCAAAAGAAAACAATCAGGAAGAAGGGATTCTCTGAAAAGTTTGCTGCTCCAACTTCCAGCAGACAGTCCTTCAAACACAGAAACGAAGAAGATTCTGACCAGGATTAGGGAGGCCCTGCCTCCAGCCAGGGGGAGGAAAGGGATAATCGAGTTTATTGGACTGTGTGGATTCGATGGCCTGGCACATCAGACGCACAGAAGTATAAGGCTTTAGTAGACACCGGTGCACAATGCACTATAATGCCATCGAGCTATAAAGGACCAGAGCCCATCTATATTTGTGGAGTGACAGGGGGATCTCAGCAGTTGACTGTATTGGAGGCTGAAGTGAGTCTGACTGGGAATGAGTGGGAAAAGCACCGTATTGTGACTGGCCCGGATGCTCCATGTATCCTTGGCATAGACTATCTCAGAAGAGGATATTGCAAGGACCCAAAAGGGTTCCGGTGGGCTTTTGGTATAGCTGCCTTAGAGACAGAGGGCATTAAACAATTATCTACCTTGCCTGGTCTCTCAGAGGACCCCTCTGTTGTGGGGTTGCTGAGGGTCGAAGAACAGCAAGTGCCAATTGCTACCACAACTGTGCACCGGCGGCAATATCGCACTAACCGAGACTCCCTGATTCCCATCCATAAGCTAATTCGTCAATTGGAGAGCCAAGGAGTGATCAGCAAGACTCATTCACCTTTCAATAGTCCCATATGGCCAGTGCGAAAGTCTAATGGCGAGTGGAGACTAACAGTGGACTATCGTGGCCTGAACGAAGTGACGCCACCACTGAGTGCTGCAGTGCCGGACATGCTGGAACTTCAGTACGAACTTGAATCGAAGGCAGCCAAGTGGTACGCCACAATTGATATCGCTAATGCATTTTTCTCCATCCCTCTAGCAGCAGAGTGCAGGCCACAGTTTGCTTTCACTTGGAGGGGAGTCCAATATACTTGGAATCGACTGCCCCAGGGGTGGAAACACAGCCCTACCATTTGCCATGGGCTGATCCAGTCTGCACTGGAGCAGGGGGAAGCTCCTGAACACCTGCAGTACATCGATGACATTATTGTGTGGGGTGACACAGCAGAGGAAGTTTTCGAGAAAGGGAAGAAAATAGTCCAAATCCTTCTGAAAGCCGGTTTTGCCATAAAACAAAATAAAGTCAAAGGACCTGCACGAGAGATCCAGTTTTTAGGAATAAAATGGCAAGATGGACGTCGTCAAATCCCAATGGATGTGATCAACAAAATAACAGCTATGTCTCCACCAACTAACAAAAAAGAAACACAGACTTTCCTAGGTGTTGTGGGGTTTTGGAGAATGCACATCCCAAATTACAGTCTGATTGTAAACCCGCTCTACCAAGTAACCCGTAAGAAGAATGAGTTTGAATGAGGCCCTGAACAACGACAAGCCTTTGAACAAATTAAGCAGGAAATAGTCCATGCAGTAGCCCTTGGGCCAGTTCGAACAGGACCAGATGTAAAGAATGTGCTGTACACTGCAGCCGGGGAGAATGGCCCCACCTGGAGCCTCTGGCAGAAAGAACCTGGGGAAACTCGAGGTCGGCCCCTGGGGTTTTGGAGCCGGGGATACAGAGGGTCTGAGGCCCGCTATACTCCAACTGAAAAGGAGATACTGGCAGCATATGAAGGAGTTCGATCTGCTTCAGAGGTGGTCGGTACTGAAGCGCAGCTCCTCCTAGCACCCCGATTGCCGGTACTAGGCTGGATGTTCAAGGGAAGGGTCTCTTCTACGCATCATGCAACTGATGCTACATGGAGCAAGTGGATTGCACTAATTACTCAGCGGGCTCGAATAGGAAACCCCAGTCGCCCAGGAATATTGGAAGTGATTATGGACTGGCCAGAAGGTAAATACTTTGGGATATCATCAGAGGAGGAGGTGGGTCGTGCTGAAGAAGCCCCACTGTACAACCAGTTACCAGAAAATGAAAAGAAATATGCCCTGTTCACTGATGGGTCCTGTCGTATTGTGGGGAAGCATCGAAGATGGAAGGCTGCTGTATGGAGTCCTACACGACGAGTTGCAGAAGCTGCTGAGGGAGAAGGTGAATCGAGTCAGTTTGCAGAAGTGAAGGCCATTCAGCTGGCTTTAGACATTGCTGAACGAGAAAAATGGCCAGTTCTCTATCTCTACACCGATTCATGGATGGTAGCAAATGCCCTGTGGGGATGGTTACAGCAATGGAAGCAAAACAACTGGCAGCGTAGGGGCAAACCCATCTGGGCTGCTGCATTGTGGCAAGACATTGCTGCTTGGGTAGAGAACCTGGCTGTGAAAGTACGTCACGTAGATGCTCATGTGCCCAAGAATAGGGCTACTGAAGAACATCAGAACAACCAGCAGGTGGATCAGGCTGCTAAGATTGAAGTAGCTCAGGTGGATCTGGATTGGCAGCATAAAGGTGAATTATTTATAGCCCAATGGGCCCATGACACCTCAGGCCATCAAGGTAGAGATGCAACATACAGATGGGCTCGTGATCGAGGGGTGGACCTGACCATGGACGCTATAGCACAGGTTATTCATGACTGTGAAACATGTGCTGCAATCAAGCAAGCCAAACGGTCAAAGCCTCTTTGGTATGGAGGACGATGGCTGAAATATAAATATGGAGAGGCCTGGCAGATTGATTACATCACACTCCCTCAAACTCGCAATGGCAAGCGCCACATACTTACAATGGTGGAAGCAACCACTGGATGGCTGGAAACATACCCTGTGCCTCATGCCACCGCCCGGAACACTATCCTGGGCCTTGAAAAGCAAGTCCTATGGCGACATGGTACCCCAGAAAGAATAGAGTCAGACAATGGAACTCATTTCCGAAACAACCTTATAGACACTTGGGCCAAAGAACATGGTATTGAGTGGGTGTATCACATCCCCTATCATGCACCAGCCTCCGGGAAAGTTGAACGATACAATGGACTGTTAAAGACTACATTGAAAGCAATGGGCGCTGGGACATTCAAAAACTGGGATACGCATTTGGCAAAGGCCACCTGGCTAGTCAATACTAGGGGATCTGCCAACCGAGCTGGACCTGCCCAATCAAACCTGTTACGTACTGTAGATGGGGATAAAGTTCCTGTAGTGCATGTAAAAAATATGCTGGGTAAAACAGTCTGGGCTACTCCTGCCTCAGGAAAAGGCAAACCCATTCGTGGAATTGTTTTCGCTCAGGGACCTGGATACACTTGGTGGGTGATGCAAAAGAACGGAGAGGTCCGGTGTGTACCTCAAGGAGATTTAATACTGGGTGAGAATAGCCCATGAACTGAATTGCACCATCTTAATTGCTATATAATACTGTATGTTACCACTACCATGACTACTATAGGTGACTAATTAGAATGTATGGAAAAGAGTGTAACCTGAGCATGACATAAATGGTATGGAATAAGGGGTGGATAGATGTCCTGGTTTCAGTTAGAACAGAATTAATTTTCTTCCTAGTAGCTGGTGGAATGCTGTGTTTTGGCTTAAGATGAGAAGAGTGCTGATAACACCCCGATGTTTTAATTGTTGCAGAGCAGTGCTTATACCAAGCCAAGGACACCTCAGACTTTTGCTCTGTCCTGCCAACAGGCAGGCTGGGGGTACAGTAAGAGCTGGGAGGGGACAGACCCAGGACAGGTGACCCGAACTAGCCAAAGGGGTATTCCATACCATCTGACGTCATGCTAAACAATATATAGGGGTGGCTAGCCGGGGGGAGGGGGCCGGACTGCTCGGGGTTAGGCTGGGCATCGGTCAGCGGGTGGTGAGCAATTGCATTGTGCATCACTTGTTTGTACATATTATTAGTAGTAGTACTATTATCATCATTGTATTATTATTATTATTATTATTATTATTATTATTATTATTATTATTATTATTATTATTTTCCTGTCTTATTAAACTGTCTTTATCTCAACTCACGAGCTTCACTTTCCATTTCTCTCCCCCGTCCCAGAGAGGGAGGGGGGAGGGTGAGCGAACGGCTGCGTGGTGTTTAGCTGCCAGCCGGGTTAAACCACGACACATGGTTATCTGGGACCCAAGCCTGGATCATGCAAACTCTACTTTTTGCTTTGTTTGCTTCTAACTGAATATCCTATAAGCTTACTCTTTTCTTTTCTTTTCTTTTCTTTTCTTTTCTTTTCTTTTCTTTTCTTTTCTTTTCTTTTCTTTTCTTTTCTTTTCTTTTCTTTTCTTTTCTTTTCTTTTCTTTTCTTTTCTTTTCTTTTCTTTTCTTTTCTTTTCTTTTCTTTTCTTTTCTTTTCTTTTCTTTTCTTTTCCTTTCTTTTCCTTTCTTTTCTTTTCTTTTCCTTTCTTTTCCTTTCTTTTCCTTTCTTTTCCTTTCTTTCCTTTCTTTCCTTTCCTTTCCTTTCCTTTCCTTTCCTTTCCTTTCCTTTCCTTTCCTTTCCTTTCCTTTCCTTTCCTTTCCTTTCCTTTCCTTTCCTTTCCTTTCCTTTCCTTTCCTTTCCTTTCCTTTCCTTTCCTTTCCTTTCCTTTCCTTTCCTTTCCTTTCCTTTCCTTTCCTTTCCTTTCCTTTCCTTTCCTTTTTCCTTTTTTTATGCTGTAATGGAGGGAGGTGCTTAGCATTTTGCTGTCACTCCAATATTACCACCTTCTTGCACAAGAGACAGAGTTATGTCAGATTTCATAGGTGAACTGTAGGCACATAAGATGCAAGCATCAGTCATATGAGTGTCGTGCTTAATAAGTTAGACTTAACCGGGATTGCAATATGACATGGATATTAGAAGAGGATATTAAGACTTTGGAAGATTAGTTACAGTCACAATTTTTCTCTCAATTTCTCATAGACTTGATGTGGAAGTCTTTCTAGCTTATGACTATGTTTTCCCTTCCGGGCATTTTACAGAGGAAGAAAGCATGTGGGGAGAGCTGACTCAGTGTTAATACACAAAAATAAAATTTTACCTAACTTCAAAAAGAGAGTTTGGTAAGAGTCTGCTCTGTTAGCCCAAGTTCATCCAGGTGTGACTGTGCTGTAATTCTAATTTACTATATTTTTATATTGACTGCTTTGTAAGCATACCCTTTCTCAGTTGCATGGAAATGCTATCTTTATTTCTGCTTAGTTGTTGCAGAAATTATGTAAGTATTTACAATCAGTTTTTGTTTCTCCATTTGGCAATGGAAAACACATTTGCACTGTAATTTCAAGTCCACATTTATTCTGAAATCACTAGTTCTAGCATTTGTATTAGCACCCAGCTGCTACGTTCTTATTTTCTTTCTGAGAACATGTATGCTCAGATAGCTTCATGGGATGCTTTCAGCCATCTAGCGACAAGCTGTACTGACAAAATGCATGCTGCAATGTGGATTAGTAAAACTTGTGCCCTTTGCATCACCATCTGGTGCAAAGCCTGTGGGGCAGATCAACAGTGCATTGTGGGTTGCCAGAACTATCACAGAAAATTGAGACAGCTTGAAGTCAGGTTCACATAGTTCCCTCTGTTATACGAAACAATTCTGAAAAAAATCTTAGATAATTCATCGCATCCTATAATCTATTCTTCAATTCACTAATTTAAACTTTTATGTCTATTCTTGGGCAAAAAATTGAATTTTGAGTTGGACTACTTAGAGTTAAAACACCAGACTTTTTGCTTCCACAGATACTTATCATATTAGCAGGACACATATTAAACCCAGAATAATAGAGGTGTTCAGCTCAAAATTTTGTGACGTATTCTGATCAAAAATATAATTAAAAATTTTAGAGTATGCAAGATCTAGATTTATTAACACATCAGCATAACAAGTGTGTAGCCCTTATCAGAAAAAAAAAAAAAAAACAAAAAAACAAACAAAAACATTTCCCTTGAGAATTCTGTTTCTAGCAGAATTGAATTAAAAGTATTTAAATAAGCTTTTTCAGTCCAAGTGGCATGTCTTAATATATGACTGTGACTCACCTGAAGAAAAAGTAATATATTTCTTTATTGCAAAATCATTCTTTTCTATTGTACAAAAAACGTTGTTTAAAATGTAAAGCTGCTTATACTCTTTCTTTGTTAACATTTATTGGAAAAATATGTTATGGAGTTTGTAATAATGGGAAGGTCTATACGTACACCCCATGCTAAGGAAATTCATTTGCTCATAGATCAGTTTCAGGTATCTCTTGCTTGGAACCTTAGCACATCTTCATATCAAATTTATTTATTTATAATATATTTTTCAATGAACTTATCTGTTGCAATGATAATACCTTACTGCCTTTGGGATCTCAATTCTTAGGGAAAATTCAAATTTCTCCTGGACAAAATATTCTCTCTCTTACCTTTTTCTGTCATTTTTCTGCCCCTAAACATGCATGAAAACACTTAAAAAGCATTTGTGAAATAGTTTGGAGAATAAAGGAATGGGGATCTTTAGTCATTTTTACATCTGTGTTAGAGACAAAAAAAATAATCAGGGGTTCTGGAATGGTGTGGGCATGCAGGTGGTCTTCATAAGGATTTGCTGCTAATATCTCAGCCTGCTGTAGCTGAGGATTTGGTCTGCCTACCAAAAGAGCAGAGCTCCTCCAACAGATCTGCGTTACAGTATTGACATCACAACTGAACTGCTTGTCGCTGATTACCTGCAAGCTTACTGCACTGACCTTTTTTAACAGATGCAGAAAGTTCAATTGAGAAACTTTGCATTTCTCATTGACTGTCCTCTTCTCTCTGCATTGATGTCAATATTTGACCAGAGTATTCAGATCAATGAAGGAAGTTCATATTAGGTCAGAAATTTGTTCCTGGATTTGAATATCCTTTCTGTAAAGGAGAATACTAATTCCATAATAACAGTGGCTTGAGACTTAACTGTGTCTATTAGCCCCCACTCAGAAATGTTGCTGGTCAATGTTTGAAGGCTGGAGATGATGTGATGTTTTGGACAGGCCAGGAAAATACCTCAAAACCTTACAAGATACTCTGTTTAAATGTCTTTAAATAATCTGTATAGTTAAAAACATTCAGCAAAACTCCTTAACAATAAAATACTATACTGAAAGTATTTAGCTGCCTGTCAACAACTGTTATTTGACATAGAAACATGTCTTCATTATACACTTACCACAAAAGATAAGATGCAGCAGATTTTTGTGAAGTATATAGACTTTGCAGAATCATATTATTATGGTTCACTTAGGTTAAAAGAAATTAAGAATTTCCTTGAAAAAATATATAATAATAATAAAAAGGTTGCTAGTGTCAAGTCTTCATCATATGAATTAAAAAAAAAAAAAGTGTTTTTTATTAGTACAGTATATGTACAGTATATATACAGTACAATGTTTTTGGCAGGCCTTTTTCTTTAGAGACCAATTTATTGAGAGAAATAGAAATAGAGACCATATTTGTGCATGGTAGAATAATTTCACTGCAACAATAGTAATATTTTTCTTATAATAATAATATTGATTTTGTTTATTCAGAAGAGAAAACAAAGAGATTATGTGGGTCAATATTTGATTTAAATACTGTATATAACTTTAAAACTTTGATCTAATCTATCGAAGAGGTAGGCAATGGTCTTATGCATACTCTCTTCAAGAAACCAAGAGATGTTAAGAAAAAATGTACCAATCCAAATGGAAAAAAAAAGAAAGAAACAAATGAACAGATGAATTGCTATGTCATATGAATTACACTCAACTCTAAATAAACTTTCCTTTGATTTCTTCCTAGAAGCAAGCACAAGAAGGAAAGACCTACAATCATCAACATTTTCTGCAGTTATAGTTTATTTCAGGGAAAGTCAGAACCTTGAGGTGAATCTGTCCATAGCTTTTTCCTTAATATGAGAAGATTAAAAGATTTTGCAGTCAGCGTTTCTGGGCTTTACTAGCGAAAAATCCCTTTTGAATAAGAGAAAGTTGAGGTCTTCAGACCATGAAACTTAAATCTCCTATGAACACTTGTGTTGCCAACTTCCTTCAGGCTAGCAGTCCAGTCCAGCACCCTTCTGCAAACAAGAAATCTCTTTTAACTTTGTAGGTTTGTCTGCCTTTCCATCATCTCAGAGGCTGGGCTGCTGGTCCCTGCAGACTTTTTGCTTTGTCTCCCAAACTGTATTTCAGAACTATCTGCTGGATGCACGTGTGCTCTGTTGCTGTCAGGGAGTTCCCCTGATGCACAGAGAGCAGCAACCAGAATAGTCAGGCTTACAAAGACAACATAAAATATGTATATAACAAACTGTAAGCAGACATATGAAGCAAAGGTAGGCTGTCTTCAATTCAAAGCATTTTTAATTTGAGGGCTTTCAGAAGCCTCTCACCTGTCAGTGTCAATGCCTTTTTTTTATTTTTTATTTATTTTTTATTTTTTATTATTTTTTTCCACAAAATAAATCCAGGAAACTTCTCTGCTCCAATCATGTTGCAATGGAACATCTGTACATGGTGCAGTCAGAGAAGGTAGCTCTGCTATCTATTTGCCTGACCAAAAGCAATTCTTCACGTACTATCTTTCACCTACAATTAAGAAAGTGGGTATTAGCTGCAGGAATATGTTTCTCTGTTTTAGGGTCCTGGTCCAGCCCTAAAAGACACAAGAAATGAAGCTGTATTCACTGTTGAAGTCTGATACTGAAAGAAAGCTAATGATGGCCTGTCTCTGGCTTACAAGGGTTCACTCATGTTTATATTTGACTAATAAGTGACTAAACTTCAACTGTTGAGCTTTTATGTTACTATTGTTGTAGAAAATACACAAAACAATGCAATAGGCACTTAAACCACCCTAATTGATTGCATTACAGAATTATTTAAAGGATTATTTTTCTGATTGTGGAGACAGCAACAGCAAGATTTTTCTACTGTCATGAGAAAGCCTGAACCCATAATGAGTAACAGCTTCTGTTTAGATTTAGGCTTAGATTCTTAATAAAGACCAAAATCAAAACAGGCTTAATACAGAAACGGGAACAGAAGAAGATCAGCCAAAAGTCACACCACAAGTTAAAAGCAAATCTATGAACAGACCTTTCTGTGGGTCAAATTATAGCACATAGAGCTTGTAATGGAGAAGAAAAAATATGTAACAGTTGTATCATATGTATGCATCTAATATCACTGAGAATGACCCACTGTTTCTCTGGTATGTTTCCTCCATTGTATCCTTGTTCTTTGCTATTCCATAGATACAGAGAGTTCAACTAATGCTACCTTACCTGCTGAAGAGGCAGGCCTTGCATAACACGGCTATTTTGGTTCCTTTTAGTGAAGCTAAAAATGCCAGTCAAAGACAAACTGTGGAAGTATGATGTAGGTTTCAAATCATTACCTGGTGTTTCAGCTGCCTTGCTTTGAAAAAGCTATGCTAAATCACTTGAAACGCTTTTTGTAACAGACTGCTAATCATTTGTTTTGAATGGAGAAAATTTTGTAATGAGACAGAAATCATCAGCCTCAAAAGAACTGTCACATGTATGAGACTGTGACACCAAAACAAGACTTTATAAAGAGAGAGAGGATGAGTTCAGGGATGAAAATTCAAATAATGTACATATATCTGTTAAACTGCAAGAGGCAAAAATAGACAAAATAATTGTTTTTCTATACATATTTCTATACATATACATATATACATATATATCTATACATATTTTCTATACATATACATATTTCTTATATATAAGCTGCTTTTCACAGTGCTTCATTTTCAAATTGTTCTTGGTTACCTTTGCAGCTTTAAATGTGTTTTGCACAGAGGTCTTCTAAGCAAGGTTAGTGAAACTGAGCAAGTGGATTCCCCAGTAAACAACTTTAGAGTTTAGTGACGGAATAACTTGTATAAACTGAACAGATAACCATTTGCCATAGTGCTGATATTTTAGAAAACATGTTTAGTAAGGACTTTGCCAGGGTATTTTGGTTATATAGTAGAGGCATTCTGGTGTCTGCTTTGAGGAACGTTCTTTCTTTCATTCAATAAGTGGGTGGGAATGAAGGCACACAGTGCAGGCATCTGTTCAGTGCCTGATTTCATGCTGGGCTCAAGCATGAGAAGCACCAAACACTCTGGTCCACTCTGTGAAGGCAGATGAACATACGCTTAACTTTCAGTTCATAAATGATTCCTTGAACTCTGTTGGAGCACTCTGTGCACGACCACAACTAGAGACTGAACCAAAATACTTGTGGTCTGTAGGCAGCAATCCCATCACACGAGTTCCAGGACTATTGTGTTCTTTGGCTGAGCTTTTTGTAACTGTGCTGAACTGCTTTGGGCTGAAATCCACTCTGTGTTACTACACTATTGTTTCTATTGTATCTATGCCTACTGCTTACGCTTTTCCAGCACTGTTGTTTTCCATGTAAGTAGTGGAAATGACTTCCTTTCTTTAGATGGGTGTGCTTGTGTAGAGCATGTAACTATATGGAGGTGTACGGTGCCTGTCTGCTTTGTTTGTCTTTGAAAATAAACCACCACCCTTCTAAGTGCAACGAATCTTTCTGCCAGTGAGAAGTGGTCTTGCTGTGAGGCAATGGGAGGTGGAGGTATTTACAGAGAGAGGAAGTTCAACTAATTTCAGGTTGAATGAATTACAGCTATATTTTTATTTGTTTTCTCCCCTTTTACTTTAAAGGAAGTCACCTATAAAACATACAGTGCCTTTCCATGTATGAACAAATGCAACCATTCATGGTTTCCTGGAACTCTTTTTGTCACCTACTTATATAAAAGGAACCCCTCTGTCTTTGCAATATTTCTGTTTTGTTAACAACAACAACAAACAAACAAACAAACAAACAAAAACACTTCATTTCCATGGTGAGATGGATATATAAGACTATTAGTAGAGAAGGAAAGGCTATTTTGCCTTGACACAGTACCTAGTTTCTTAGATGAAAGATCAAAGAGAATTGAAATACCTTTATTTTATAAATGATTGTGTGGAATTAAGTATAAATCTGTTGGAGGTCTTTTAGGGGATCGTGTTATTCTTTTATTATTATTATCATTTAAATATGCCCACATCAATCAATCTTTCAGGGCCTTTTGTCTCTTCGCCTCTTTATCCTATTGCCTGCCCTTTGATTCTGTGCAATTTCCTAACTAAACCAATATTTATATGAACTGATCATGACATCTTTTTTGACATTTATTTTGTAACATTTAATAAAGGTTAGAGTAATTGTAATGCCAAAATTACTCTGTAAAAATTCATTGCAATGTTTTGCAAAGTGCTGTAATACAAAACAATGGGAAAAAGGAGGAAAATAATTCCATTTATGTAAAACTGTAATTCTGACTTAACTCACACACAGCTATTACATGTGGTTTTATTCTGGGAAATGTTCTACACCATTGTTTTCTATAATGTCTGCCACATGCTGCCTGTTGCTTTGCATTTAAGAATAGTATTTTGTACTCCAGACAAAATAAAACTATTTTCACATATCTAGACAAAGTAGTGCTGTGATGGGTAAAACGTTGGCATTATTCATATCATTTCTGATTGAAGGGGTCAGCAAAGAGTCAGAAAAGCCTTCTCTGATGGATTCTGTGCTAACTCTGTGTTAGGTACCTTGGATTTTCCATTTATTTCTTCTTATGTGCCAGTATGTAACTTGTCAAAATTATGGAAGGAATATTTTCAATTTGGTTTAGGATCAACAGGGCTAAACCTGATTTTCTGATCTCTCTTTTTCCTCGTCTCTGTCACCTTGGGTTACATCACCAAAGGCATGCAGTCTGGAGATATTTGACTTAATCTTCACTTTCCTTCTTGACCTGTACATGCAGAGTTTCTCTACATTTACCATTTCCAGCTACATAAACTTTCAGAGTCTTCCAAAATCCAAGGATCTTAAGGTCCTCTGTCATTTCATATCTCATCCATTGCAGTTTACTTTTTCTGCTCTTAACATCACACAAATGATTCCCCTTCAAAATGTTTCTGTTACAATCATCTTGATTCTTTCTTCACCTCCTTCTCTCATCTGCTAGCTTCCTTTCTTCTGCTGCTTCAAATTACTTCCTTTACCAGTATTTTACCAAACATTAAATAATATTTTAATGAATTCTTTTTTTGTTTTGTTTTTTATCATTTTATCCCATGACTTTATCTGCTCTTTTCCTTCATTTTCAACATATGAATTGGAGATTGAAGTAAAAAATTAAAATAAGAGGTTTTCTTTGCTTATATAGCAGGACCATAGCAGGACCTGGGAACTTTCCCCCTAGGATGTCCAGTCAAACAGTAAAAGAAGGTCAGTCAATGCAAACTGATACACAGTACAGACAGGAGGGAGGAGAGCATATAGCAGGAGGAGACTCATATAGCAGTGGTCTGAAATTTTTTTTTTTTTTTTTTTTTTTTTTTTTTTTTTTTTTCCAGTGATCTGCTACTAGATAAATGTCATTATCTATTCATGTGTTCAATACTTGTGTTTCCTAAGGCTTTGCCCTGTAAGAGCTGATAACACTTGGCCTATCACCTTGGCAGGGTCTTGACAGTAAATGCTATTTGTACAGAGGGTCAAAGTACAACTTATTTCACAACATCTTTGTAATGAAAAAAATACTTGGTAAATATCAATAAACTGTTTGTATAACAAAAAAGTAGTTTATCTTCCCCAAATTTAAGTATGCATAAGCTGCAAAAGGCACTTTGCATTTTGCATGTAGTTTGGTGTAACTAACTTGTAGTACTACAAAAATTAAAAAAGTGATAAACAGATGTCACTTTAGAAAAAATAAAATTGTATCCACACTATATTTTTTATGGCCTGACACAGTAAAATAGAAAATAATCCTGAATTAAAATTTGAATATTAAATTTGAAATTAAAAATTGGTCTTTTGTCTCTCCCTAATCACACTGTCGAAACACGTGGCACAGATGCTGCTACCATCATAGTACCCTTCATATGAGTTTTTGATCTTCATATGATCTTTTTGACATTGAATTGACAGAGAAAGATAATTCTGTAGAACTATCCTAGTAATACTCATCAAACAGTGTATTTTCAGTTGCTTCTCTTTTCCTGTGAATAAGTACTTTAGCAGGTTCGCTGAAGAATAACTTCTATGACTATTTATCACCCAATTTGGAAATGGGTATTTGTCTCCCTGGGTCTTTGTGGAAAAGACCTTTGGGATTTGATTAAGAGGAATTGAATAAGGAATACACTAAAAAGTTGTAAAATACAGTGCAGCATTTAATACTTTTTTGACTATGCTGCAGGAGGGTAATTTTCTCATGTTCTCCCAGCTGTTCAAAAATTATTTGGTAACATCTTTTTTAAATACACGAAGTCAAATAAACATATGAGACCAGAAATCAGCTGACTTATGGAATTAAAACTTCTTTGGGACAGAATAGCCTGTGATTTTGCATCTGGTGCAGGGAAGAATATGAAAATGATATAAAACATTGTCACTCCCTTCATCCTTGGACTTAATCACAAAATACTAGTTCTCTAGACAACAGTGTTGAGGTAACGGTACCATAATTGAAGGAAAGTCTGATATAATGAGGATGCTCTGGTCATGTCATCTGTATAAAAATAGGAATGTCTTAATGTCCCCAAACTGCTTTATATTTTCCTCAAAATGCAGGGTGATTGGCCACCTTTATTTCATGATATAGAAGTAAGCATGATGTACCATGTTGGCTAGAAATCTTTACCTGTCCAAAATCTTGAATAGTCTTTCTATAAGGACTAATGCCTAGGACTATAAGGAATAATGCTTAGGACTATAATGAATAATGTCTTACTGCAGCTGAATACTAAAAATGAACTAAATAGGATATCATAGGAGGCAGAAGAAGCTTAACATTTTGGAGTTAGATTTTCTCCTCTTGCCTTTACATGAAACAGTTGTGCAAAAATGTCTTGAACTGTCTCATTTCTTAAAAATATATATTTGAGGTTTGTTTGTTTTTTCTTCCTCATTGGCTATATCTGCAATCTTCTTTCCAGCAAAACCTGTGAAATGTTTTATTCAAGGAAGTGGAAAAGAAAAATTACTGTTCAACCATAAATTAAAATTCGTTTTATTTATTTTATTTATTTTATTTATTTATTTATTTATTTATTTATAACGGCCTTTATTAAGGCAGAACCTTTATCTAGCCTGTCTTCATAGCACAAGATATGGTATTTTACTTGGAAATTTGTGCATCAAATTTGGAACTTTGTGGTTGGGTGATAACATATCTCTTAAACCAAACCAAAGCAAACCAACCAACCAAAAAAAAAAAAAAAAAAAAAAAAAAAAACACGAAAAAGCAACACATCTAATCTCAAAGGTTTAAGGTTATAGAGTATCAACTCCCATCCCTTCTCCCCAGAGATATATTTCAGTGGTTAGTTATCCTAGGCATGCTTCCTTCTATAATTATCATTTGCTGACTGGTTTTAATTTGCGTAATTTTTCCTTCACTTGCTGTTGGAGTTCATTATCCTTTTTTCTTTCAGATTAAAAAACCTACCATCAAAAATCTTCTTCCCTTGTGAGTACTTACAAAATGTGATCAAGTATACCTTGTAATTTCTCTTTGATAAGATAAATAAATTATGCCTATTTAATCAATGTAAGGCTGACTTTCAAGACAGTGAAGCACTCCATTTCTGGGTTTTAAACCATTAACACTATGCTTATAACATAATATCAATTAGACAGTATTTTTCAGAAGTGGATTCAGTGTAGTATCCTTTAGAAAATACAACACCTCCATCATTACTTTGCAGTAGTCTTCAAAGGGTCTGAAATACTGCCTCTCTGTTTTGTCTGTTCCATTATAAAATGGATATATTAGTATGTCATCTCAGGCCCAAGACGCGTGCTTCTTCTGTCTATGTTGTTAGCACTTGAAGCTTGTTGGGAGAAAGGCAAATGAGTTCAAGAGAGGAACCTCTGTCTAGCCAATTATTTCACAGCTGTGATTGGTAAGATGCCCAGCAATACAGATATTTTTAAGGGACAAGTTGCTGCCGTGTCTACAAGGAGTATGTGGTCCTTGGCCACTTCAGTGTAAAGTAAAAGTAGCTTAATTTAAACCACCACTGATGAAATCCTATTCCTGGCCCTGGGTTTGTTGACTTGATGAGCTTAGTGCCTCTCCTTGGACACCCACTGAGCTTTTCAGATAAACCTGGTACACTACGCACATCTAACACTTGAAAGAATTAAAAACATTCACAGCTAGTCCTGGGTTGCAATTTTCTGTGTATGTACATTCAGAACCTGGTATGTTTAGAAAGTGTCCAGCTCACAGTGTAATTGCTTGGGATGTTATTGAGAGATGACTGTGTAAACTGTCTTTTACCCTTTAATCTGGACATAGGCTCACAGCAATCCCTTTTGTTCTGAAGTCCAAAAGCTGGCATAATTCTGTTAAAAATATCTTTGTTATAACAAGCATTAATGCTTATTAATCATAAGAAGCATGCAAAAGATGACTAGGTATGGTTGTACAGCTGTGAGAGGCATGGTGATCCACAGTTGAGATAAAAAAGAGATTTTTGACTATACAAACCTTTTAATCAGTTGTGCTTTGTCACATGATTTGAACTAAATAGCTACATTCTGAAATGATCCTTGAAAAGATCCTGAAATTGCAAGAAGCATTTTCTATTTATGCCTATACCTACTGGGCAGTAATAATAACAGTAAAGGAACATTGAAGGAATGACTGAAAATTAGGAAAAAAAATAATATTCATATGCTCTGCAGTGCCATCTACAGTATTTTGGCCAAGACTGAACCACTGAACTAGAAATAGTGCATGTTCTATAAAGTATGAGTAAAGTGGAAAGTAATATATTTAATATATTGTAATATATTTAATATATTGTAATATAATGTAATATGTTTAATATATTAATATATTTAATATATTAAATATATTACATTATTACATTAGTAAGAGACTTACTTGATGATTATTATATTTCCAAATGCTCTTCTCCTATTATTTAAATATATTTAAATATATTTTCTCAGAAAGGTTTTGAATTGTTTAACCACATCTGAACATAATCAGCAAAGTTAAACTCCCATGTTACTGAAAAAAATGAAATTATACCTTCTTTAGACATATGACATCATTGTGGAAATTACAAACTAACCTGTAACAGCTTTTAAGGTAGATCTATTCAAGTTTTCTTCCTTTGCCTCCTGACTTCAGTCCTTGTCATGCTTGTATTACTTTTTCACAGTTTTCTCCAGGTCTGTGTGAACAAGAAATGCAAGAAGTAATACATAGAAGTAAGTTTTATCAAATGATTACAGGAGTCATGACATTAAAAAGATAATGTTTCTTAAAAGATTGGAGTTAAAATTATGAGAATTGGCAGCACTACCCTGAATGTTGAAAAAAAACAAAACTATTTTGGTTATAAACTAACATTTAATTCTGTTTTGACTGAAAGAGCGTAGTACTTGACCTCATAGGAACTCAATTTTTTCATATACTCTGGGAGTAATTTTTCATTTAAAAGTAATATTTTTTATGATTTGGCAACTGCAAATGTTGTAGTCAGAGCACTAATTTTTTTTTTTTTTTTTTTTTTTTTTTTAGTGTATATATGCTCTTTAAATTCTTTAAATACAATACAAGTTATCCATACCATGTATATTAAAATGCAAAATTTTTATTAATTAAAGTAGGTTTAATCAGGTCTCTAAAAATCTGTTACTGAACAAAGTAAACAGTGGTGAACATTACTAATTAAAAGCTGTTTTTATCATTGCAACTAATGTAGTGTTTTCTTGACAACTAAGTCTAGAAGTCACTTTCAAAAAATATACTTTCTAATTCTTTACTCAGTAATAATTAGAACACAGCCATTATATATTCACTTACCTGCTTACTATTGTGGAAAAATTTCACAGGAACATGTATGCAAGAACTTGTTTTCCAAGTAATTACTCAAAACCAAAAATAGTTTCCTGTGAAAGATGAGGCCATGTTTTCTGTGGGTTTTGTTGTTTAGTGCTCTCTAAATACTGTAAAACACCAAATTATTTGTAAGGTTTGAGTGGGAAGATTTTTTCCTGTCTCTTGCTTACATACTACCAAAAATACTGAGAACACTGGGTCCCAGTGCAAGGTCACAGCAATTATAATGTTCTTGAATGATGGTAAATTAGAACATGAAGTCGGTCCTTATCACTGTCACACCACATCAGTATAACAGGTAAAGTAAGTTTCCTATGTCACATACCTCAGCAGCCAACTCTAACATTATACCTTAATCTGAAAAGTCCTGGAGATCTAAAGATCTTGCTATCTTGGCAAATTACCCGGATACCAAAGTCAGCTTCAAAATTAACTCACTTCATAAAGGGTATGATCTGCGTGTAAGTCATTAAAAGGCACCTTTCAGCTCCTGGTATTTCCCATGAGCAGACAGCATATACTGGTAGGTATATGTCCACTTTCAGGATGTGCAAAGGCCTGGATTCAGGTCTGTCTCTGGGATGGTCTGGGGAGGGGATGGGGGGAGGGAGGGGAAGACAGGGACGATGACTTCAAACTGAGGTCCTTGATCAGGGTTACCAGATATCAACATGACTTGGCAGTGTGCACTTAAAAGATAAGAGACCAGCAGGTCGAGGGAGGTGATTGTCCCCCTTGACTCAGCCCTGGTGAGGCCCCACCTGGAGTGCTGCATGCAGGTCTGGGGCCCCCAGCACAAGAAGAAAGAGCAAAGCCTCTAGCTACATGGGGATAAGGAGCAGTCAGCACAGCTATGACTCTGCCACATGACACAACAATATTCAGGAGACCTGAACTGTTCTGTTCTCAATCTGAGTACATTTAAGAGCAGAGTGACCTCTGTTCAGAGCTCTTAGAGTGGGTCAGAGGAGGGCCACAGAGATGATCAAAGGGCTAGAGCACCTCTCCTACAAAGACAGGTTGAGAGCTGGGGCTGTTCAGCCTACAGAAGAGGAGACTCCAGGGTGACCTGGTCGTAGCCTTTCAATAATAAAAATGATGAATAAGGACTCTTTACTCGGGTAGATAATGATAGGACAAAGGTCCTAAAAAATGGGTTTAAACTAAAAGAGGGGAGATTTAGATTAGAGGTTAGAAGGAAATTGTTCACTCAGAGAGTGGTGAGGTACTGGCACAGGTTACCCAGACAGTGGATGCCCTGTCCCTGGAAATGTTCAGGTTAGAAGAGGCCCTGAGCAACCTGGTCCAGTGGGTGGCATCCTTGCCTATGGCAGTGGGGTTGGAATTAGGTGATCCTTGAGGTCTCTTCCAACTCAGGACATTCTATGATTCTATGATATTGCCCATGAGGAGAGAGGCTGGGGCACAGATCTGCAAGAGACTGAGATGAAGGGTTAACTCCGGATTGATTAGGCAAGTCTTGCTGTTTTTTTAATGGTAAACCACAAATGATAATAATACTAATAAATGATAATAATATATGTACAGTATGTGAGTATGTAACACAATAAATATTATCAACTGGAATAACGTATTTGACACAAATATTTGTAACTATTTTAAACTATGTATTAGCAATCTCCTGTCACCTTCTTTTAGTTGTCCTGTCTATAGTTTACGAGTCAATGAATTCAAAGTGATTCTAATAAAGCTGAGAGATAGTTTAACCGTTTAAACTTGTATTTGAGCCTTAGGGAAAAAAAAAGAAAAAAAAAAGTTACACTTTTTTTTTGTTGTTTTCTTCTTTTATTCTAGCTGTCTCTTGCATTGGCCTTAAAATCGCAAGAGAGGCATTTCTGTTTGCATGGTCTCACTGAGCCAGCCAAAACCACATAATGATGGAAACCTCACAAGAAAGTCTATTCTTGAAAAAAAAAATAAAAAAAAATGCCTGGTTGTCTGCAATGTTTTTCCCTAGCCTGTTATTTCAGGGAAGGGGTGGGAACAGGGATGTTGTTCTTTGGGTAATGTGTGGGTAGTGATTACTATTGCAAAAGCTTACAGCTGGACTGCTTAGCTGACAGAAACAGGGAACAGACATCTGCAAGAGGACAAAAAGGCAGGGGAGCAACCCAAAGCCTCTTTTATTTTTTTATTTTTAAAGAGTCAGGAACAATAGCCAGTTAGGCTGTCAGCAAGTATAAAGCCTGGGAAAAATGCCACCCCATCTTAAATGCAGGGGTGGGCACAGCCTCTAGCTACATGGGGATAAGGAGCAGTCAGCACAGCTATGACTCTGCCACATGACACAATATTCAGGAGACCTGAACTGTTCTGTTCTCAATCTGAGTACATTTAAGAGCGGAGCGACCTCTGTTCAGAAATCAAAAAACAGTCCCTAAAAAGCAGACAAACTCTTTGTTGGAATTTCTTTTTCATGTTTGCACATGTATGAATGTTGCTGTTTTTATTTATTTATTTTTTTCATAAGTCACTGCTCATCAACCTCTTAGCTCCTTAACATGTCTAGCCATCCAGCTGCAGCTGGCTCAGTAAATACTGGTTTTGAGAAAAATGATCTGACATGACTATTTTGTTCAAGTAAATAAACCTGTAAAATAAACTTAGGCCTTTATTCATGAACACACTTTTAACCAGATGAAAGTTCTAAGTAATGCTGGATTTATGTGCAGCTCCACTTTACCTTTAAAAATGGAGACTGGAAGTGCTGTTTGGACAGCCTTTCAACACTAGATCATAAGCACAAATATATATATATATACATATATATACATAAGCAAAGGCAATTCAATCAAAACACCTCTATAAAGACTAGCTAGACCCTCTATAATTAGAGAATATTAAGGGAATTATGGGGAACAAAGCAGGACAATGTATGTGGAAAGATTCTGTTGCTTTAGTTAGTGCTCTCTGTTTTATCTCCTAACTAGAGGGACTGAATGCTGGCTCGAATTGCTGTGACAACTAGGAAAAACAACAGGTGGGCCTTGAACCTTTCATAGGCTTGACCTTGCCAAGTGAGAAACGTGCTAGGTTTCCATCAAGGATGTTATATTCTGGCTTTGCCTAGCTCAGCTTATGGTCCTTTTGTGTCTGGTGACAGTTGGTTAATTTGTTCAATGTTTGAAATGCATCATTCCCCTTCTTTTTGTATACCTGTACTTTAAATTTACCCCTGTTAACTCTTCATAAAAAAATAATCCTTAGATTGTGTTTCCTCACTGTCCAAGTCATGCTATCGCTAAGGGATTCAGTAAGGGTCTAGAGCTGGAAGCAATAAGCA
The DNA here is from genome assembly GCF_009819795.1 of Aythya fuligula. Lineage (NCBI taxonomy): Eukaryota > Metazoa > Chordata > Aves > Anseriformes > Anatidae > Aythya > Aythya fuligula. The sequence continues at coordinate 132,638,238 of NC_045560.1, forward strand.
CAGAGGAACCAAGACCACAAGCTCAGAAGCAGTGAAATAAGTTTTACCTATATAAAAAGGTAAATGTATATTTACCTGATGTTATCCCTGGAGGTGACTAGTTATGTGTCTCCTAGAACTCAGAAGAGGGGAAGGGCAAAATAAGATACAGGTGAAAGGACCAGGAAGGGCTGATTAAATAGGCATGTAGAAATTACTTAATAAATGTAATTCCCCCAGATTTGTGTGTTCTCTGTAAGAAATCTGTTTCTGCTAAGACTGTTGGCAGGGAAATATAAAAAATAAATAAATAAATTCAAATTATTGAACCAGCCTTGAGCAAGTTGGACTGGGTTGGAAGGGAAAAAATCATCCCCTGGTCTCAAATCTGAATAAGCTGGCAAAACTGGAACAAAGGAATTTCAAACAATAAATTATCAGTCACAAGCACAATAGCATAGAATCACAGAAGAAAATATGGCTGGAAGGGACATCAGGATATTTTCTGGTCCAATCTCCTGCCTTGAGGCAGGATCAAGAACCCATATGTCTTTCTTGAAATAAGTTTGAATGACATCTTAAAAAAGGACTCCAATGAAGCTCAGCAGCTCCCCAGGAAACCTGTCTGAAAGCTTGACAATCCTTACTGTTACAAGGTCTTAGTCCTACCTATAACATGTTGCTTTCTTTAGCATCTTAGTTTAAGACCTTGAGTTATATAAATAATATGATCATACCAATACACTTAAGGCAATCTTAATAGAGGTGCTTTGGAAGAAAACATGATGCTGAACCACTGAACAGTGGGGCAAATTTTTACATAAATGCAATTCTTCATTAAAAAGTTTTAAAATAATTCATAATTAATTTTCATAAGTTGTATATGATTAGAATGGTTTATATTCTTTGGAAAATGTAAATACAGGGTGTGGGACAGATTCTGCATCTCATCTATGAGGTGAGCAGTTGATATTACAAGTCACTGAAGAAGCTGAATACTGACTGTAGGATCCAGCAGTTATTAATAGTACTGATGTATAAGAACCTTGCCTCAAAATATACAGAAATGGTTAATTTCACTGAGAACACCAGTATGGAATTAATGATTGAAGAATTTATACAAAACTTATTAATCTGTTTAGAAGAATAACCCTTAGTACATTGTTCCTTTCTCCATTATATTTACAACTTTAGATTAACAACAAAAAAAAAAGTAATCATTGCTCTAATAACAATAAATATGCTTTCTAAATCTCAGAAATCTGTGTTTTAACTGTTTGAGTAAACATACATCTATATTTGTGAAGTATTAATCAGGAACTAAAAGTTATTTTGACAATCATTGCAGAAATTATGTGTTCCCAAATTTTGCCCATCGTGCACCACAGCAGGAAATATTAACTTTCTCTCCTGCTCTCCTCCTTACATGGGAAGTTTAAATAAAGAACTGATAAAGATATAATTAAAATCTTGCAATTTAAGTGTATCTCATGAATTATTAAAATCTTGCTCCTTCATATCTTGCTGTAATTATTCTGCTATATTCCTCCAGCTCTTCCAAGTACACTTCACAGGGCCAGACTGACACCTAAAGGGGCCATCTGCAAACCTCAGATAAGGACCATGGCTCAGCCTACAACAGCTGTAGAGTGGGTGGGAGAGGGGAAGACTGAAGCTTTGGGGCTCTGGCACTCTGAGGGTGATGCCCTCAATGTCTTGGCACTCCAGGGTGATGCCTGGTAATATGCAGGAGAGCAAATGGATTTCCTTATTTGGGTTTAATATATGGACCTATATCTTGATCAAATTTAGCAGAATGAAACCTTCCTGAGACAGATGATGCAAATGTTGAAATGTGATCCTCTGCAATAAATTCCTCAGTCCTGGAGTGTGTTAGAGTCCTGGACTTCTATCCTTTTGTAAAAGTGCTTGCTTGTAGGGATGAGTCAAAGGCTGTCATCTGTAGAATTTTCTTGATTCTCACATGGAGATCTATGGGAACTGAAAGTAGCTCCTCAACCTGGCGGTAGTGTCTGGACATCATGTGGGCCCATTGCTCCCTGAGGACCAAGAGCGTTGAGGGCTCCCCATGGGGGCATCAGGTCAGGGTCTGGCAGCCCATCCTGTCCCACCACCACAGCTAGGAGCTGGGCAGCTTGGGGCACAGGAACAGGCCTATCTCTTAGCATCAGGGACAGTCCCTGGGGTCAGGGACAGGCTGAAGCCAGGCTAGGCCCCTCAGGTGGGACTGGTTCTGCAAGGCCCTTGGCTGTGCAGGGCAGAGCTGTGGGGACTTGGAGAGAAGCCCATCTGTAGCCTCACCAGTTACAGTCTGACCACTCTGAGGCTGGCATGGGGTCATGGGCCCAGGCAGGATAGGGGAGTGGGGGAGTCCCAGGGTTTGGCAGAGACAGGCCAGAGTGGCAGGGCCTTCGAGGCCTTGACAGTAAGTTTTAGTTTTGTTCTTTCATGTCAAGCTGGAAAAAAAAAAATCTTGCCCCATTGTCAGTTCTGTAAACAATCCATGGTTTGGTCTTACTTAATGTCAACAAGAAAATGTTCAAATTGCACTGCAACACAAAAACAGTGCTCTGCCTCAAGTGCTTTTCAGCTTCACATGACACTTGTATTTCCTCAGAACACAAGTCTCTCTCTAGGGCAGCTCTGCCTTAAATATGTTATTAGTCAGTAATCCTAGCAGCACACATGCTGAATTTTAAGTGCGTTTGGCCTCAATGAGTTCAATAAGACTAGTGGCTTAATAAATGTGCACTAAACATCATAGTGCTCATGGGGTAAAGGTCTTCAAGTAAGTATGCACTCCATGATGGGGAAACAGTCTCTTAACACTAAGACCCTGCCTTGTTTTACTGATCTGCTGGAGAACTTGGTGGGACTATGATTCATTTCTTTCATGGGATTAGGCTTCTCTTTAATAAGACAAAGCATTCACACCTACTGGCTTTGAGCACGTACTTGCCTTCACCTTCCTTTGTCACGAACACAAAGAGGTTTTGGATAGAAGAGTGGTATCTCAGAGTTTCCATTTAAGTTTTGAATTGTTCTCTGGAAAAGCTTTTATGCCCTCACTACTTCTTAAATTGGATGGCAAAGTTTAGGAGCCTAACTCATGAGAAGGAATAACTATCCTCCTACCGACTCACTGAGATCCGATCTGAGACTTTTACCAGCAGGATCCTCAGAGAAAGGAGCAGAGCTGTTAGGTTTTATCCGCAGCAAATTGCTTTCCTGTCTGGGGAGCAAAGGAGAGCTGGGGGCAGAATTGTGCTTTGAGTGTCTCCTGGCTAAAATTCAATAGTAATGTCTTATGTTTCCTTTGAGAAGAAGTGCTGATGAGAGTCGGTTAGTATTTCCTTTGTGCACAGAGAATATTGGTGATCTTTGTGCTATATTATATATAAAAATTAAAACTTAAAAAAAAAAAAGCTTATTTGTGTTATTGGACTAACTTTGCCTGTGTAAACTATTCCTAGTTTGTTATTACTGGTTTACTTGCATAGCTAAAACTTTTAAACATTACCTAATCTAAGACATATGAATCTTCTGCTGTCGTATATTTTACTGGTTACTTATAATTCTTACTTGTAGCTCTTTCTGAAAGTTTCAAGACAGCCCTCTAAGTTGAATATTTTCTGTGACAAAATTCATAATGGGAGACATACATGGAATATATTTATGTCCACATGGATGTTTCTACATGCAAACAGCTGATAAAGCAGAAATATTTAGGGGTGTGAATTATTGTGGAGAAGAGATGCCAGACAAAAAGTTTAAGCCTTACATAATCCACCCTATTGAGTCAGGGCTGATAGGTAGAGCTCTCCCATGATTATATAAGAAAAATAATAATGCTTTTACACTACAAAATATTAATAAGCAAGTATTGCAAACAGAAGCAAAAGACAGAGTCTAGGATATTTTTAACCATGTGGAAATGACCTTTTAGTCACATAAGGCATTCCAGTAGATACAAGCATTCATTCCCTTAATGTATTCTGACATACATACAAAATATTTGTTCAGTGTCTTATTTTACAATTTCCTGCAACTGGAAATGCTACTAACCTAGGTTTTCTTTGTTGTCTCTTTAGAACAACCTCTCAATTATTTTAAATACCAAACATCTGGGCTTTATAAACACAAACCATCTAGGTAACCTTTGTGTATACAGTTTTGTGTGTGATAATCTTTGACCATAATCTTGTCTTCTTGTCTTTTTTTTTTTTTTTCCTTTTTTTTTTTTTTTTTTTCTTTTTTTCCCCCCCAAGATATAGTTCTAGGAAAAAAAAAAAAAAGGAAGTCCCTCTCTGGTTTATACTTGGTACTCAGTTAAAACAGAAGTACTTTTCATACTAATTTTTTCTGAAACAATGCACTAGATATGCTGAAACGTTCCACATCATCATGAGAATAATACCACTGCAGATTAAATTTAACTGGCTTTCTTGTTCAAACTTTCACTGGTTCTGGTTTCCAATTTTCTGTTCCCCCTTAAGGTACTTTTAAAATTCCGTATAGATTCCAAGGTCTGACACAAAATGCTGGAAGGATAAGTAAAACAAATCACCACATCTAAGCAAACACTTTGTGGTTAAAGCAGTCAGCTTGAGCACGTGAAGTCCAGTTTTAGTTTTTAACTCAGCCTAAAAGAATTTAAATTTTCACTTACCTTCTGGGGGAGTACAGGACATTTATAGGGTATCTCTTTCCATTTCTACCAGAGTCTATTTCACTTGGCATGAAATGTTGAAATACTGAAGTGAGGACTGGAGCCTATGCTCCAGTCCTCACTGGAGCCTTCTAGATACGTCTCTTCTGTTTTACAATTCTTCATTCTGTCTTAATGAATATTTACTGTTTTCTGTGAAGGGAAATGGTTTAATAATGGTAAGTAGGAGAACACTGTGTGAAACTACCCTAATATCAGATTTCAGAGCACTCACTGTGAAGTAAGACCTGAGTGTTTAAGTCCTCAGTATCGTCCTAAGACCTAGCAGGCCAGTAGAAATTCCCAGACAAGCAGATATTAGCCATCGTGATACCTTCTCTGAAATCCAGAAGGTTTTCCACAGGCAACCATAAGCAGAGACAATCGCCCCCTTCCAGCTCACAGTAAGCTGTTTCTCTTTTTGTGAGGAGGAGAATTAAGCTTTGCTTTTTTTTTTTTTTTCCTGGTATTTTGTACTAACTGGTTTAAGCATCTCATCTATTAACAAGCTGGCTTTTATGGATCCCTGTCTTAAAATTTAGCTTTGCACATACACAGAGAGCTGTTTAGCTTGACTTATTGGGATGCCTCCCTTGAAACAGCAGGGCACAAGAAACTGCAATGCTGTATCACATTATTTTAAAATCTTTTGTGGCTTCACTGCTCATACCTTTCATTCATATTTTCACAGCCTGGGATGGACTCCAGCAGCTCAAAACTCTAGCGTAATTTGGCTGACAAAAATAAATTGCAGGAGCTGTGTTCCAAGGGATGCCTCCTGCCCAGAAAGCTGTTGCTCCAGTTCCAGCTCTGTGACAGCTGCACCACTGTATCCTTAACAGTGTCTGAGACAGCAGTCTCCGGGGAGAGCCATCTCACCACTACACACCTCAGGGGAAAATCTTGTCATTCCTCAGTTCCCAGAGCAGACCCAAGCGTGCTTCTCTATTTATATGAACCATGTACAGGTCCGTGGCTTTCTGTGCACCTGTGCTTTGCTTCAAGGACCCAAGAGATTGGCCATCGGTACTTTCATTTAGCAGTTTAAATGAGGCATTCCAATTTGTGGTGGGGGATGTGGGAAGGATTTTTAAAACTTGCCATATGTGCATATTTAACTGCATATAAACTGTGTTTCACTACAAGCCAAAGTGGGACATTTCTTAGTTGTGTATAGATGACAAATGTGAGCTTGTTCTGCTCCTGCTGATTTTCCTGAGACATGTTCATGGGGCCATATTATTGTGATACCAACCCTGAGATAACATATCTTGCCTCTGAAAAAGTTTTTGCCTTTAAGCCTTGTCTTAAGTCAGTATCTTGACTATAACTGTATGTCTTTCACATGACACAGGAAATGGTTAGTATAGGCCCCATAGGCCCACCAGATGTACACAGTTTTAGCTAGGTTTCCTTCTTACCTGAAATACTAGTTGTATTCTACTAGGCAGCCATGAACACCTCCCCCTCTACCCCTTCCGCCTCTCCTCCCCCCCACCGGACTCTTTGTCTGTCAGACTGTTTTTTTTGTTTGTTTGTTTGTTTTTTTATTTGCCCTGTTTAAACTGGCTTTGATGCTCCTCCCCACGAGAGCTTGCTTGAAGAATTAGGGTTCCTTGCTGTAACAAGTGTTTCTTAATGATGATAAAATATGTAAACTCTTAGTCAATTATTAAGGCTTCATCCTCATTTCTCTCACTGAATGAGAGCACTGAAACTGTCTGATCCCAGAAATAAATGGCATTTTGGGATAAAGATTAAATACACAATTAATGCAGAAATTTATGGTTATAGTTTGTTAGACACAAAGAAGCAGTGATTGTGTTATATAGTGTTCCATTTATATATATTGCCAGTAAGTGTCAGGTACATCACATTGCTCATGAGATGAAATGAGTGACAGTTTTGCAGTGACACTGGTGCATCTAGACTCAGTTTTCTTGGACTGTCTCTGCAGGCACAGTCAGTAAGTGCTTTTTTACCAAACAATTGATCCAGTAAACCTCAAATCTGCTTTGAAACACTTTCTGCTACTTCATTTCTGGCTAATTATTTGAACAGCAACTGCCAAATGAGCTGAAATGTGCTGAAAGATACAAAAGCTTTCAGAGAATGCAAATCCTAAATGCTATCTGGTTTTAATATTTAAGAGTCTTCTTTAAATTAAACTACTTTCTAACATTTTTTGTTATCTTTTGTCTGTAGTTAATTGACCATTCAATTCCTTCTGCATATTTTCAGGTTATTTTTGTTGCTTTCATAAATGCTCCATGCACTGTCTATTGGTAATCTAATCAGCACTAACAAAGAATTTTTTCTTTGCACCAATTTGTCCTTATTCAAAAGTGTGCTAAACTCTTAATGGGAAATTACAGTTCAATCTCAACATGTTGCTCATCTTTTCTCCCCTCTCTGCCTATGTAATTGCATGAGAGGGTAGGTATGCCTACAACTCAGTGTTCCAAACAACATCTACTTTGAACTGTCTGAAAGAACCATTTATCTTTTTCCTCCCAATAAACTCTATAAGTTATCTGAAATGTCACTACATTGTCAGAAAGAGAGGCAGAAATCAAAGACTTTTAAAAACATTTCCTGTTTTCATGTCATTTCAATAATGCCTTTTGAAATACACATAGCAAACTACATTCTAATATCATATCTGTGCATTTATTTATTCTAGGTATCCAGAAATTAAACTGGGGCAGATCAATACAGAATATTGCATAGTTTGACTGATGGGCCAATATGATTTTCTTGAGGAATTCTGTGCTTAGAAGACAGGAAAAAAAAGTATTCGATAGTATAGTCATTATTATATTATAATGTCTAGCACTGGTATGTAACTGAAAACCATATGAAAGATTGTAAATAGCCAGAATGAATGCAAAACAGAAAACAACATGAGTAAGCCAAGACCATCCTATTTTGTACAATTTTGTATGTTTATCAATTCTACCAGATACTCTGAACCTGACCAGACCTGCTGCTGCCTAACATGTGAAATGACATTGAAAGTATACAAACATTCAGTAATACATAAATAAGTGATTATGCATCTATCTTGCTATTTGAATTAGATAAAAGCAATTTAAATGAAATGCTGTGCTCATGATTTCAAGTACTTCAGAAAGAAAAGATACATAATGTAATGGATGGAATTTCTTCACTAAAAATAACCATCCCTTCACAAAATTATGCTGTTAGACTGTTCTCTAAAAATATATATACATTCAAAATTTAGAGTTTGGATGTATAATGTTATACATGCATTTTGAAGGCACTCATCATTGGAGCAAGTGATAGTAATGATAATATATAGAGCATGAATGTTTTCCTTTGATGGTTTCCTACAGGAAATGTTTTGTGCTTCCAGAATGAATGGGTCTACTGTTCTGTGTTTTGTTAGTCAGACACTAAAACTGATCTTAATCAAGAAAAATCCAGGGCCAGTTGCCTAACAGCATTTTTAAAAATCCAAGTATATTGTGTTAACCAGAACATAGTCACATGCTCATTAATTCCTCCAAATAACATTCATAGCTTTGTGGGGATTATTTTTTTTTTTCTGAAGAAGAATGTACAGTTATGATTCTTCTTTATCATATTTGTCCATGTTTTTACTAATACTATTACTTTTTATTACAGTTTGAATCAATTTGCCCAGTATGGATATACAGTGTTATTGATCATAGTATTAGAGATTCGATGAGTATATAACAGAAGTAATACTTTGACAATTTTAGGTAGTGACCATATATTATAACCTAATTTATTTTTACAAATATTACTATAATTTTATTGGATTGATTTAAAGCCACTCTTCTCTATAATTCAGATTGAGACAAAGCTTCATATTTGTCCATTTGTCCCCTGAAGAAAAAAAAAAAAAAAAAGGCTCTGAAAAAGGCTCTGCTATAGACACGTCCTGCACAGTAAACAACAATGACAAATCTTTTATTTTTCCTTTACTACTCACCTGTTTTTGAGTTCTCTCATCACACTTCAATGATATATTAGCCCTCAAAGTTAAGGGTGGTGTGTTTTGTTGTTTTTGTTGTTTGGTGTATTTTTATTTTCATTTTTACACATTTCTGGGTCTGATGTCATTCAGTCACTTAATAAATAATTTTCTTGTATTACCATAAGAACCTGAGTACACCAAAGCCATAAGGAAAAACTGCAAAACTGAAGAATTCTAATATGTCATTTATATCTCATTCATTTAATACAATATAATAAAAAGATTAAGCTACAATAAAATTTTGTTGTTGGTGGTGTTTGTAGTAATTATTATAGCTTCATGCAATGAAACTTCACAAGCTACCTGCATTTAATCTGCCATGGGATGAACTTATATGCAACATCCAGTGCAAAGACTTCCAGCTCTTACTGGATTTCTCCTTGAGTTGTGTCATATTTGCAGGCCATATGGTTTTGTTCCCTCTTTGTTGTCCTTATTAATGCATTTTATTCTTCTCAACAGTATTTATTCTTCTCATCATTAGAGGACTGAGAATCCCATAGATATCCTGTTCCAAAAACTAAAAGTACAAATATGTCTGATCTTTTTAAAAAATGAGTGGAAGAAGTGTGCCTTCTGGATATTACAATGTAAAGGGGGTTAGATAGGGTATTTTATGAAATCCTAGACTATACACAATGCTTTCTTGTGCAGGCTGCATTAACTGCTGTGATGGCCTTTACTCCAAAATTATTTCATTTTAATAATTAACTAGCAAAAGCAATTGGTTTCCCTAAAATATTTCAAAGTACTTCCCAGTAGCATTTTTTTGAGTCGGTACTGAGACTCTTCCATAACAGGACAAAAGATAATAAAACCTTGATGCAGTTTGATGGGCCATTAGTATATCCTGAAAATGCTGCATTGGGATTTTTGACATTATATGTTATGACATAAGGATATTATTATGGAGATTCCCTGCATGATATATTGTAATAATCTCTAAAGCCTTTGCAGTATATATGGCAGTCCAGAGCATTATGAAGCTTCAGTTAGACAGCATCAAGTTGCAAGCCTGAATTTGGGTATCTTTCTTAGTACTTGTCAAACATATGCCACTGTTGATGTAGACTTCCAATGCATACTAAACACAAACATACTAAGCACGTGATATATACCAGCTCACAGCATTTATTTGAGTCAGTCAAATCATGGAGTAAGAAACTATTAATTCTAAGATAGGAGGAAGAGTCATGCTCTGAAATAAACCACCCTGAGAAGATTCTGAAAATGAAATGGCCAGAAATTGTCTGTCTCAGCCCCATGAAATTGTACTTTATGACTCAGCCACTGACTCTACCATTATAGGTGATGGAAGAAAGATGAGGATGAGAATTACAAGAAGTCTGTGAACTGCATCTGTTGCCAGCTTGAAGGTTATGTTGTTTTAAAGGAATCAAAATCTTTTATTGTAGAGGGTACAGTTAATGAGTCTGGGGGAGAGCAGCAGAGTTTGTTCAATGACGCTGATTCGGGAAGTTGATTCAACTGGAAACTAACAGCAAAAAATACATACAGATATATGTATATATATATACATACATATTAGTTTGGGGCCAGATCTGTTCACTGAACCATGTGAGCACCATTACCAGCACGAGGGAGAGAACTGATATACAGCAATCTTGACTTAGTATGAATTAAGCTCCTGTGGAGCCAAATCCTGAAAGTATCTCTTTGCACAGCCTGAAATGCTGGGATTATTTTTATGAACTCAGGACCCTCCAGCTATGATAATTCAGCCTTTGGATCATAACTGAGTCACACTCTTTTCTGGAATATAATTCTTGCAGTGGACTGATTAGTCCACTGACTGCACTGTTCTCCTCTCTCATATTTGTCCAGTCTTGCCTTTTAGCTCACTAAGGAAAAAAATTCAGGAAATTCTGTCTAAATTAAGAGTACTTTTTTGGTACAGTGGAAGAGGTTCAGATGAAAGCATCAATTCAGAGATTATTTTACAAAATAAATAAATAAATAAATAAATAAATAAAATCAATTGTTCATATTGCAGACTATAGAAACTATATACTGTTCCCATTATGAACACATAGCATAAACTCAGTCCCAGGTAAAAAGAATGTGGCTCATGTGCTATTAGTTTGATATCAAGTCATCTGGGAATTCATATATTTTTCCATGTTTTCTAGAATGTGCAAACATACTAAACATAATGCATTCCGGTGGTGTTCATGCAGAAGTGGTAGTCACTGTAACACTTTTGCAAAATCAAAAACTGCAAAGTCTTCATTCATTCTACTCAATAGCTAAAGCTAAAAAAAAATAAGATATGTAGCTCACCAGCCTCAGTTAAAAAAAAAAAAAAATGATTAAAAAGATTAAAAATCACCCTAAAACATATAGGCTCTTTTCACAGGAAGCTGGCACCTGGCTGTGATAGATCTATAAATAATACCCTGTGTACCTTGATCAAGTTAGACATTAAGCAGATTAGTATTCAAAGTAAATGGTTTAGCTGAGTTTTTTTAATACTTGCTCCAAGAGTGGATAAAAGTAACCTAGTATCTCCCTACTAGTTCACTTTATGATATCTGAGCCCGTAATTTGTGAAAGAATCTCTCAATATATGTATATTTAAAGTATTGATCCAAGCACTGTCTGTTTGCAGTTTGGATCCCTGAACTGACAAATTTCTTATGTTATAGCATTAAAAAATAATACTACTAATAAAATAAAGCTGTTTTTAAACTAAATGCATCGGCTCAAGCTAAATACAAATTAAATTCAAAACAAGGCTTTAGTTTTAGTGGGCTGGTTTTCATTCTAGTTTTACACTGGAGTCATCCCTTTGATTTACTCCAATGTGAGATCAGTATGGGGACCGTTTTCTGCAGTGTGCTGCAGCTTTACTCTTTTAATATTAATGACAAGCAAAAGCTGGAGTGTAATTTACCTGAGTGAATTATTGCTTTATAACAAACAAACATGCTGAAATGACTTAAAGAGATTTTGAACCAGCATTTCTGTGGGTAGGGGGTCCTATTAATTTTGAAAACAAAAGTCCATGGGATGTATTAAAAATGAATTACCACTTCATTTTCACTATTGGAATATTAATGTATATGCACACATTTTCTTTTTTGCTTTGGAAACATAAAGAAAAATATCACATTACATGGGAATAAGTAGGCAAATAGGTTTAATCTGTGAACAAAAGGGATTCAGAAGCATGAGCTGTTAAAAAAAGCAGGAAAGGAATAAAACACTAAACTAAGCATATATGAACAAAGGACTTGAAAAGTAATGGCAAATTAATAGGTTGAATCTGTATGTTGGGGAAATAGAGGCTTTAGAACGGGGTGTATATCATTTGGATCTTCCAAAAATGTGATTTCAATATCTCTCACTCTTGTGTTCTAAGATCTTTTGGAGATGATGTTGATCAAGACAGTCAGTCATAAGGAACTGACAGTAATTGAAATGATTAAAATAACTAAAAAGACAAACGTCCTGGTGGAAGTTTAGTAAAGAAAGAAACTAATTTTTTGAAAGGTGACAAGATTTGGGTGTGCACTCCAAGTAAGTATTAGATATCAACGGTCTCTTTATCGTTCCTTATGTGCTTAAATCACAGGAAAAGGTAGGGTATACGTACAGAAGAAGAAAACAAAACAAAGACAACATTTTTGTTGTCTTTTCATCTGATTGCCCTTTGACTTTCAGTGTATATCTGAATAGTTATACTGAAATTAGGAGAGTTATATTAATTTAATTCCATATAGACTTAAGTATATAGAATTAAGTTTCCCTTATACATATGGAACCTAATTGAGGGGAGATGTCATAGACAGGCTGATGCCCAAGGAGAAAGAGCTGAGAACCAAAGCTACTGAGGAAAGGTCAGGCCAGCAACAAGGAACATTGAGAGTGCAACAAGAGTGTCCAAGACTACAAAGCTATTTAACTTCAAAAAAAAGGTTAAAGAGAGAAGTAACAGTAAACAGAAACCACAAAGTGAATCCTTGATGAACAGAAAGGAATAGAAAAGGCAGTGTTGTGACAGGCAATTTTGGTAGGATGTAAGACATTCAGGAATTACGTTTCTTTCTCCCAGTAGGAAAACCTTAGCTGTATGAACTAGGCATCTGGCACACTTGTTAAGTACACCAAATTAAATAGTTATGACACACATCTATGCCTGAAATGTGTATACTACTGTTTGTCCATCGATCTCACTGTAATCTCTAGCTGGAGTTCTTTATCATTATTCTTGTTCACTAAAAGAAAAATGATGATACAAGTTAATGTTTTCGTTCAGTTTTGACTTACAGTCTGGTTTAGCAGCCTAAGAACTCCTTCCTTCCACTATCGTTTCTTCTGGACTCTTCTGGGACTCTGCAGAGTATAGGGCCTTGTCTGATGGTTCAGTGTCAGGTTTCTCACCACTGCTGAGGAAACGTAGCTTGAACCAACTGCATACCTGCTGTGACATATGCCTTTGAATATGCTGGAAAACTGTGGGAAGTTAGAATGAAATACATCCTGTACTGACTTGTTACTTCTCTTCATTCAAAAGCAGATATTGAGCAATTTGTTTTAACACTTCTTACAGCCCTATGGGAACATTGAGGACGAGTCACAGTATACTTCATTCATTCACAAGACAAGAAGTCTTGTGACACTGATCTGTATGTTCCTTTTACTGATAATGTTCCTTCACAATGTTCCACTAACACTTCAGTGTTTCTTTTTTCAGGAGTTCAAAGTATATGGAAGGCATTATTATGCAGTAAAGATGTATGTATTTTCTGAACTTTGGCAGAGAAAATGGATAGAGGTGTTTTTGTTGTTGTTGTTGTTGTTGTTTTTCTTCCTCTAACAGGTATTTTTTTAAACCATCAGAGCACAGGTTCTGAAACTAATCAGGCTGAACTGAATTTGCCAAGAGGAAAATCATCAGGACGAAAAGGATGACTTAAATAGGAAGTATGCACAATAATTAGATGCACGGATGCCTGCCTACAGACTAGTTAATCACAAGATGTGTGGTTTCATGAGGAAAAAAATATCTTTCTTTTATTTTTCATACCATCCTAACCTCCAAATGTCACCCAAAAGCCATCTGTACAGTTGTTTTATGAGTAATGTCATATGAGTGTGACGAAAACCTAATAAGCCTTTGGGGACTCTGATGTTTCATCCTCAGTAAAATATACAATCGTCTTTTATAAGCCTTGTTTATAGGTTACAGGTAGAACTTCCTTTCTTCCAGTCAGAAGGTCAGCAACATAAATCAAACAGATTTGATGTGTTTTACGTTCTGAGATATAAACTTTTTAGAATAGGCTTTGAATATAAGAAATTAAAGAGTAAATACTGATTCTAAGAATTTGGGGACATAGTGTGTGGTATGTCTACTATGCACAGCTACTTAGAAAAAAAACCACAACTATTTATTGTGTATGAGAAGTAGTCTCAGTTGCATATAAGTCAGTGAAATGAAAACAATGACATAATTAAAAAGCAAATAATACGAACATTTTTGCTAAAGGTAGTCCAAGGCCATATGACACAATGTTGTGGATGACACCAAGTTGGGGAGTAGTGTTGATCTGCCAAAGGACAGAAAGGCCCTGAAGAGAGACCTGGACAGGACGGGTCAATGGGCAGAGGCCAATGGGAGGTTCAACATGGCTAAGTGCCGGATCCTGCACTTCGGTCACAGCAACCCCATGCAACACTAGAGGCTTGGGGCAGAGTGGCTTGAGAGCTGTTCAGGGGAAAAGAATCTGTGGGTGTTAATTGATGCTCGCCTGAATGTGTGCTGGCAGTGTGCCCAGGTGGCCAAGAAGGCCAATGGTATCCTGGCTTGTATCAGTAGTATAGCCAGCAGGACCAGGGAGGTGATTGTCCCCTTGTACTCAGCGCTGGTGAGGCTGCACCTCAAGTATTGTGTCCAGCTTCGGGCCCCTCAATACAAGAAGGACATCAAAGCCCTGGAGCATGTCCAGAGGAGGGCTACAAAGCTGTTGAAGGGCCTGGAACACAAGTCCTATGAGGAGCAGCTGAGGGAACTGGGGTTGTTTATTCTGGAGAAGAGGAAGCTCAGGGGAAACCTTATTGCTCTCTACAGCTACGTGAAAGGAAGGTATGGAGAGCTAGGGATCAGCCTCTTCTCGCAAGTAACTAGTGATAGGACTGGAGGGGCTGGCCTCAAGTTGTGGGAGGGGTGGTTTAGATTAGAAATTGGGAGACATTTCTTCTCAGAAAGAGTAGTCAGACATTGAAATGGGTTGCCCGGAGAGGTGGTGGAATCACTGTCCCTGGGGGTGTTTAAGGAAAGGTTGGACATGGTGCTTAGGGACATGGTTTAGTTGGAGATACTGGTGTTAGGGTGATGGTTGGACTAGATAATCTTGAAGGTCTTTTCCAACCTTAATGATTCTATAAATCTATGATCCTATGAAGAGCTCAAAATTGGCAACCAGAACCTTTAACTAATTCCATCATAATAGCACTTTACTGTCCTATGTTTTTTGTTTGTTTGTTTGTTTGTTTGTTTGTTTTTCTAAAGTAATAGATAGGCCAGTAACCAAGAAAATATTGTCACAGCTAACAATTCATCCATTTTAGCTCTTTCCTTTCATGGAAGATGACAATCTGATGAGAAAAGTGGCAAGCTGGTAAGACCAATAGAAAGGTGAAATTCAAAGCTACAGTTCAAAAACATTAATTGCTACCTACACTCTAGCAGGACGTAACCAGTATCTTCTTTCTTTGCACCGTCTGTTTCATGGTTTGTCATCTTCTGTAGGATACTTTTTCAATAATACACCAAATGCACTTAGAATAATTGTCCCTGAAATTATCACAAAGGGCTTTAGCTAGGAATGTTTGTCTTTGATTGAATTCTATGATTACACTTAGAATTGGCCCTTCGTTGCTTCTTTTCTTTGTCATTCTTTGTATAATCCTAGCAATTCTGTGCATTGTTTGCTTGAAAGTCATTGAATTTCACCAATTAAACTGCAAATATCTTCAATTTGCATGGAAAACTGCAAGTCTATGGTGATTTATGACTACCAAGGTATGCCTAAAAATTTCTCAATCTATATGAAACTGTACTGTAATGAGGTCCTAGGCAATGGGAATACAAAAAGTTGAATAGCTAATCAGAGACAACAGTCAAAAAGTACAGCTGTACTCATCCATCCTGTGTTGGTTATCATAAAGTTTGCAGCAACCTTCTTCAAATGTGCACTCCCATCTCTGGGATTTCTGTCTAAGTAAATATGGCTGCTCAGCAGGTATAAGTCAGTGTCATATGTATGTATGCTGACTGCTATAATAGAATTAGGCTGCGAACTTGGTATTTAGATTCAATTTATGCCTCATATAGGAACATTCCTCAGTCTTATAGTTATCTCTCTATGAAAATGTGTCTGCTTTGTTAAAAAGGATGTCAAAGCCAGGAAGAAGGATATGCAAACAGAGGACACAAGGAGAAGTACTAATGTTATATTTCAGAGCATTAGTATCTGTAATTTGGAAAAACTTCAAGACAATTACTTGTTAAATAAATTATTAGTTGTGGTAATTGATTAAAAACACAGTAAAAATGTAAAAGGTCTTGCCTTCTTAAGTTTTTTTTTCAGATCTGTAGGAATTACACAGATTGCAAGCTCAGTCTTTAAGTAGCTAAGAATTTAGATCTGAGTGTATGTCATATTAACAATTTATTAGTAACTAGTTTATGTGTACTGTATATTGAAAACAGGATATGCTGTATTACCTTGCATAATTGCAAAATTTCTCTTCTATTTGTCCATCTATATTTCTCTCACTGGGTTATAAAACAAAGATTTTCCAACCCTACTTTTTCCATTAGCAAGTTAATCCACTGTTGCATATTAGAAACCTCATTAATATTCCATTATCTTATTGTTAGCTTTTCAGCTGCCAAAACATCTCTGATGATAAAGTTGCTTTCTGGTATCTCAAAGCATCTCATTAATCTGTTCCCTAAGCCAACCAGATAAAAGAAAGGCAGCAATGTTGCAGGACTGTTATTTCCTAGTAGGACCATACATTAAATCCGAAAATCCCACCAATGTTGATCACATAATCCAACATAAAATAATTGTAATTAAGTCTTGTCACAGAATCAACACCTGGGCTTTGCCTCAACTTTTATTTCTGATATCTTACTATTTAATTATCAGCAGGAGACCATATGCTGTGACAATAAAAATGATGTCATTGATGTCATATCTTAATATGCATCATTTCCAGAGAGTTTAACACCCACATATAGGTAACATACATCTCACAGAAGGTAACATATGAGAAAGAAATAAATTTATGTGAAGTCAAAAGGCAAATCAAGATGGGACACAACCACAACTAGCTCAGGTATGTTGGACAGAGCAAACAGTAGTTCTAATATCTAAGGAGACCTTGAGAGCTTTGAATGCATAAAAATAAATGTTCTCAATATTCATTTTACTCCAAGAACACTTGAAACTTTATTTAATTGTAAATAAAAATGACTTAATTGGATTTGTAATGCTTTTTATATAACAGGGGAAAAGTCACTACCTATATGAAGCATACATGTTTCAACTCTGCTGTCATATTTTAAAATGCTCCAAAAACTTTCTTTGATTTGGTTTTGGAAAAAGATGCCATTAGACTAGTAATATGTGTTTTCATGCTGAACCTATTAGGTAAAATTCTTCTGGCCTTTAAAATCTACACCAAGAAAAGACACTGAGACAAAAGCATTATAAAGTATTTGCAACCCAAGCAGGGTCTGACAAATTAAAGAAGGATAAATAAAATGAATATAAGATTATTATGTGCTTTGCTTAACTTGTGTAGCCTATGAACTTTCACTTTATTTAGTCCTTTGAGGGTTTTTACTTTTATTTTCTACACCACCATGTATAAAATTGTAAGTTTTCTTTTATCAATTACCTAATCAGTTCTACTTGTCTTACTATTGCATTTTATACCCAGTCTAATAAGTGTTCACTTTAATAAGTTGCCAGGAAAAGCATGCTTTTGTTAACTTTATTAGTATAAAAATAGAAAATTTTGGTTGCAGTTGACTTCAAATAATGTGAAGATTATATATCATGTAATAATGAAATATTAATGAGGTTTCTAATATAGATATATCTATCTAAAGAAAGCAGTTAAACATTAGCAAATTGTTCAGTATCTATGGGAATAAATCAGTTTACATGTATTTCTTGTCAGTCATACCTTAACATATCACTTCTAGATGCATTATGTAATCTCTTATTAATGCATGCTCCCAGGATGCTACTCTGCTATATGTTGGAGTATTTGATATCTTTTGTCATGTTTTATTGCCTTTCTGTGGAGCTTCTCTGGAAGGAGGGAAAATGCTCTATCAATTGATTAGATCCAAGCCATTCAATCACAGATATTTTAATAGTTCTTTTTATCTAGACTTTTCCATTTACAAAAAGGGCTCAAGTCCACATAAGCATACTTAAAACAAACAAACAAACTAACAAAACACATTAGCACAACATGAATTTTCAGGCACCACCACAATAATATGATTCTATGATTCTAATATATTGTTTATCAGTGTAAGATAGCAAAAGTGTAAGATCAGCAAAGTAGGCCACTCAGAACTAGGACTGTATTCCTAACTCAGGAAAAACCTTACTGTTCTCATCTTCCAAGAAAAACGATGTTTCTCTGGAGCATGTGAACAATTATATAAAATATATATATATGTGGAAAATTTATATATTATACATGCATACCATTAGCTATATATAATATTTTAAAAGTATGTAAGATTTTTGCTTTCTGGTTAGCATAAAAAACCTTGTTTCCTATGTTTTTTCTTTGCCTTATTTACTTATTTATTTATTTATTTATTTTATCCCCAAGCTGGCAATTGTCTCCAGGAGAAGGGACACAACATTTGCATTATTATTGGTTTTGGTTTTGGAAAGATTTAGCAACTGGTTTCAGAACAGGAAATAAGCAGAAAAGGAAAGAGACTACAATGGGAAAGTTTGTCTTTCCTTAACTCAGAGAATCAAAACCTTCTGCTAGACATGCTTCCTTGCTCTACCTACCCAAAGGTAGTGAGAAACAGCAATATTATTATTATTATTTTTAATTATTATTTTATTTTATTTTTAAGTGAATTCTGGTCAAGGAGACAGTACATTACAAATCTGGGAAGACTTCAAAGGTGAAATCCTCCTCATAACACCTACCAGAGATATGTCTGGCTTAGGAAAAGAGAAAATCAGAATTACCCTAAACAGCATGAAGTTTAAAAATCGTATGAACATTTTAAGCCTCACCCAGATGCCTATTTACTAGTCCAAATCTTGAAGCTCAGGAACGGATATGTTGTCACTTATTTTCCCAAGCAATTCTTGCCTTTTATACTGTGCTCCCATTATGAACTGTGTAAAGTGGAACAAATACTCCAAGAGATCACCTGGCACTGCAAATTCCTCTTTTTGTTTTGTTTTGTTTGATTTTTGTTTTGTTTTGTTTTGTTTTTGTTTTCTTTCCTGAAGAATACAAAAGCAGGTTTTGAAGGACAGGATGTTCAGCCATGGAGCTTTACTTCACCTAAAGACAAATCTGTAATAATCACTGTAGTAAATAAATAAACAAATACAATAAAATGGTAAAGTCTACTTGACTATGAAAAGTATTTCAAAGCCTCAGACACTGAATTTTAAGTGGAACAATGATCTGTTTACAAACAAGACTATGTTACTTTTACATTCTCCTCATGTGAAATAGGATTTGAGAAAAATTTCGCATTTGAATGTATGACAACGAAAACGTTCAAAGCTGTTTTAGAGTTCACTGCATTAGCAGAATTATATTTTTTCAGTAGTATTAAATATGTTAACATCTTCAAAACAATGCATCCAGCTTTCTACCAACTTTCCATTTATATCCAATTAGTCACAAGCAGTGATTTTCACTGCAATGCTTATTTAAATGGTTCATGAAAATACACTTATTTTACTTGATAACTTAGAAATTCCATGTCCCTCTTCATTGGGGCAGCCTTTATGCTAACATTTCAAACTGTTATGACTACTCATCAAGTATTTTCATTTCAGTATTAAAAAAAAAAAAAAAAGGAGTTATATTATTTTCAGTAAATTTCCTTTCCAAAAATTGATTATTCTAAGATGATGATCCCACTGATGATGTCCTAGAAGAATTATCAGTCTTGAAATGAAAGTTGGATTATATAAAATAAGACGGTTTATTTGCTTTAAAAATATCAAAGTTGCATAATGGTTAGCAAACAAGTAAGAAATCTGTACTTCACTTATTTTAAACTGAGTGTAGCACTATTCAATCTTTTATTTTCAAGGTAAAACAGATTTTCCCACAGGTTTCTTTATGATTGCATTTGCTTAATTTACCCATATCCAAATTGATTTGTTAATATTTGGACTGTTTTGAAATAGGCATCTCATTCAGAAAAAGTATAATCTCTAGAGGCAAATCAGTACCATATCTCAAGAGACCTTTGTATAACTGAAGCACAAATATATGTATTGCACTGTTCCTAAATTCAGACACACAGTTCACATTGACAGTAAATATATAAACATATAAATTTTAAATTGAAATGTTGCATATTTGAAAATCATTTGTGGTACCTTACATAATAAAAGAGACAGTTTGGAAGGATGTTATGGAAACTACCATTGAAACGAGCTTATCTTAAGAGTCGAAAGTATTCTTAGTAGTTACATCCATTGTGATTCAATGTTTGCCTTCCAAACTCATATTGTATCATATTAAAATAACGTGTTACAATAAGACTGCAAGGCTTGACCTTTGAAAACTTATTTTAGAGAAAGCAATATAGTTGAGACTGATTCATGAACAACAATTACTTTGCAGAAACTATTATTCCTTAACGTTATTGCAGCATTCCAAAAGCGTATTTTATGAGAGGGCAGTAAAACCATTTTGTGTATATGTCGCATAAGAACTTATCATGAAATCTTCCTGAAAAGAGTTAACCATGGAAATCCTTGCCCAGAGGATACCAAAGGGTTGGTTACAGATGGCTTTTAACAGATGGTTATTAAAAATATTGTTTTAATTAATTACTCCATATTTTCTGGATGGAGAATGCCAAAGAAGCTGACAATGTAGTCCATGGTTATAGCAGTAGTTGTCAGAGGGATTTGATTACGTTGCAGAACATTTGAATAAAATCTCCTTCTACTGATTAGAGTGATTAGTAAATTTTGAGAATGGAGATCTTTTTAAAATTCTAGGCTGTAAGTTTTCTCAAATAAGATGCCTGAGGACCATATAGATGCCAAGGAAAAGGTGACTGAAAAGGCCATCACTATGGGTTCCTCGGTCTTCTGGTGAATACCATGCACTGTAGAATTTTCTGTGGACAGTTTGGTTGGGTTTTGTTCCACCTTTTGTCAAGGTTAAAAAAATAAATAAGCCTGTTTATGCTGAGGAAAAAAAGCTATGGAGAAAAATGTCAAATGCCACTAATATCTCTTTCAACAGTAAACATACTCATTGCCCAGTCCCCAAAATGGTAACAACCCTACGTTGCCATATTATTTTTATACTATATTGCCTTATTTTTAACATTTCTAATTTCATATTCCCACCAATGCTGCAGAATTGCCAGATATCTTTTTTTGTTTGTTTGTTTTTATTTTTTTGAAGATGACTGTTGAGTGGAGCAGATCTTTTTTTTCAAAACCTGCAGTCAGTTGGTCAGTAAGTTCCGGCAGACATGACGTGTTCTCCCCATTGTGTTTTATGGCATCCTGAACAGTTGTATCCAAAATCCTCTTCATCCCAATTTGTGTATACCCACATAACTAACAACTCAAATTAAACAAACAAACAAACAAAAACAAAACAAAACAACAACAACAAAACGACACAATATTTTAATACTGATTTATATTAAAACACGTAATAGTATTTTTTATTTATATAGATTTCAAAAAGGCAGTGTGATTTCTGTTGAAAAATCCTTCCAAAATAATGACCTTTAAATAAGCTCCCAGGCCACAGTTGATCACTGTTGACAAGGCCTCGAGGGCTTTTCTTAATAGGATTCCACTTCAAAGCAGGCAGTCTGAGTTGCAAACAAAGAGAATTTACACTCTTTTAGCTTATGGTGCAATCTGGCTTTAAATTGCACAGCTATGTATTGAACTTCTACTAAATTTCTGCTCTAGTTATTTCAAGCATAACAGTCATCCCATCAGAGGTCTGAAAAACAGTGACAAATGTACTGTATAAAAAAACAAAACAAAACAACAACAACAAACAAAACAAAACAAAACAAAACAAATTTAGACAGTTATCACAGAACAGCAGTTAATTAGATAGTGTGACAATCAAACAAGTGTCAATATTGCATCAAATGGCAATATAAATTGGCCAAGACAAGTAGACAAAAAAATTGTTTTCTTTTGAAAAAGAAGGCTAATAAGACATCTATGCCTGTCATTAACTGAGTAGATTCATTGCTTATAATATCTTACCATAATGTTTACTGTTCAGTAAAGATGTTAAAGCAGAGAAAGATGGTATAATATGAATTGCAAGGAACATAGAATAAATTCAGAGAAGCATAAGATAGTCTTATGTTGATAGGTTAAGCTTACAAAATCATGGTGCATTTCTAGTCATGCTGAAGTCAGTGAGAGACCCTAACCTCAAATCAACCAAAATATTATACATTGGAAAGAGAGGGGATTTTCACAGTTCCTAATTATTATATGGAGATTAATATTAACCTGTGTTCACCATTCAATGACAGTCTGAAACAACACTTTCTTAACAATCAACAAGTGTCTATGACAGTACTGGGGAAAAATATTATATAAAAAAAGTATTATTAACAGATCAAAATGAATATCGCAAATAGGAGTGATAAAAATATAAAACTATAATAAATATTAGTAATAAAAATTTTGAAGTCATCACTTTGATCAATCTCAAATTTTTTGTAAAGAAGAATTAGTAGTGAAAATAGCGTTTCCATATTTGAACCATCTAAACAAAACATTTGTCGTGTGTTTGCAAGGATGTGTATTTATGGTATCTAATCACAGAAAATAGTCATAGTAATACTTTAATAGAAGATTCTAAAATGAATTTGATTTGTTTTACAAGTTAGAAAATTTTTACTATTTATAACAATAGACAATATATATTGCGTTTCTTTCTATCAGTTTACAGTAGAGCACTTGAATATGTTATTGAACGTGGCATTGCTTAAAGCTTAGGTTGGAAATGTATTGTAGTATTCACAGAGATGGAAATATTTTGTATCTGAAACTCCAGTAAAGTTTTATGGCTTTCAGTCCTGCTTGAATGAGCTCCATTGGCTTTCAGTAAATGTTCATGTATGTATGGCACAGAATTTTTCTAGAAAAAAGATTTTCTAGAAATCAGATATTTTCTAGAAACCAGATATTTTTAAATTCAATCTTCTCATCAATATTGAGTAAATCAAGATATTAAAAGTGAAACACTAGTTTTTATTTAAATTCTCTAGAAAGCTGAATCCCACTTTCTAGAAGTACCTCATGAAATTTATTTGCTAAGGCTGACCAGAAAACCTTTGAAAATGAAGTTCAATTATTAAAATGTATCAAATGTTTTTCCAGGTTTCACAAGGATTTAATCTGAAGTTATTTCAATTTAAATATGATCTATGAGTCCATTGATAGGGACAACATAATACATTGTTTATTTCACCATGTTTTACTCTTAAGCATTTTTTGTTAGCATTGCACTCTAAAAAAGAGAAGATTTAGAACAGTTCCACTGAGCTACTGAATGAAGAATACCCTGCATATCAATGTATGATTTTCCAAAAACAAACAAATAAACAAGCAAACAAACAAACAAAGAGCCCAATAAACCCCAAACTATTTACTTATTTGCTTTCTTTTAGAAACCGGTTAAAAATTAAAACACTACATCTATATATGCCCATCAAAGGTTGTTAATTTACTTGTTGTTATGACATTTAAGTACAGATTTTAAACTTAATTGAAATTAAGAAATCCCTTCTGTTCCCAAAAGCATTTCATTGGTTGTGTAACTTTAAGCAAGTTAACACTAAATAAGATTTTATTTATGTAAGACTACACTCTCTGCTCCAGAGGTTTTACAAAATCCATCTAATTCAGATATACCAGATCAAAACTGCAGGATGAATTCCCAGTGGCAGCAAGAACCGGCATTGTCTTCTGCTCCATCAGTGCTCCTTTCCTCTTACATTTCCACACACAACAATAAATGCTTACAATGAAAAAGGAAGGTTAAAAAGACAAATACTGCACACATATGTTTCCACGGAATACCCAACAACACTCACAGCACTTACTGTGCTCTCACATGTACTCTAAAATGCAAGCTGGGGTTGCTCCTCTAATGGTGAGCATCCACCACTGTCTTTATAAATCCAGCTCTTGCATCTTAGAATGTTAACAAGCCCTCTAAGAAAGTGAATTTTGTACGGTTTCCAGTCCAGCAAAGCATACTTGAAGAATAGCACAGAAAAGATAATTTCTTATAACTAGAGAACTAAATAAAACACTCCGTTTCAGGAGTAATACCAAAGTAGTAACTCAGGAGTAATTCAGAAGTAATATCATTACGTCTCTAAAACAGATTTTGTGTTCTTGTTCAAATATAAAGCAAACAAACAAACAAAAAAAACACTTAAGTATCTCCTGTTGTATCACCCTTAAATAACTTGTTACTATTTTGAGTGTGCACTGATACTTATTTAAACACGATCCCTACAGATTTCTATTTAAGAACTTTAAAATGTAATAAAAATCAGTATCCCTGAGCAGACTGAGTGATGATGAGAAAAAGATGAGGTGGATATTTTTGTCAGATTCTAACTTACTGGGTAGCTAAGAAAATCTTTTGATATCATGAGAGAAAATACCAAAGCACAATTAAAATAAATATAATTTGGGTGGAAACAAAAAAGAGTATTTGCATGAGGACAACAATTCCCAGGACATTTTAGAGAAACACCCTTTGCTTTAAATATATATATATATATATATATAGATAAAACGTCTTTTCTAATGTCCTTAGCCTTTTAGTATATTATTTAAATGATGCTCATTCTCAGCTTTAATAAATTCTTTTATATATATATATATATATATATATATATATATATATATATATATATATATATATATATATTATATGGAAAGAAACTCACAAAAATCTTTGCAAAAAGTGTAATTAAATTTTAATTGAAAGTCACTTTTAACATAATCATCTTTTTTCCAGTTCTTCACAGCATACATCAGTTTACTTATGTAAGGAAAATATTATCTCCACCTTTGAACTTATGGTATAAATAGACATAATAAATCCCACATATTCTGAGAAATTGAAAAAGCTCCCATTTCAAGGTAGAACATTAGACCATTTTCTAATATAAAACTTCTGGACCATGCATACTCACTGTATTCAATCTCTCAATATCCAATATTTTCCATGAAATTATCTGCATTCACCTTTTCATTGGGTTTCAACCATTCAGCATTCAACACTTTGATAATGGTTTCCAAATGATTTTCCATAAACTCAACATACTTTCTCAAAGAAAGACTTATATTAAGATAACTTTATCCACTGAAATCAAAACTAAGAAAAATATTTAAGAGACATTGTTAAATTTATACACAGAGGAAAACCTAAAATGTTTACTTCACATTTTTCTGCTTTGTCATGGTGTGTTTTTAGCTATGTCACATTACAAAAATATTCATTATATACACATTATTTTTCTTTTAATATATAAGACCGTATGCCACTTCTATTTTTTAGACTTAAAAGAGTCTTCTAGTAGAGTCTGAAAAAAATATATATTTGTTGTTCTACATTCTTCCAAGGTGTAGATTCCCTCTTCTTTCCACCTTTTGTTAACTTAAAGATTTTATTTTAAAATGTTAATGGAGAATGATGACCTAAATTATGAAATTAACCTGGTATTTGCAATTGAAGTGGTTACAGTCTTTGACTGTATAAAACCCAGAGGTTTTGGGGAAAGTACCTTATTACTTCCATGATTTCAGGACTGGCAAAGTGAAGTAGCTCCTGCACTTCTATTATTCAGGCAAATAAAGGAAAGCAGTTCACAGATTTTATTACACAATCTTAATGAATAAATGTTAACTTCTTATCTAGTAACCTTCTTGTATACACTGTATAATTGGGCAGTTAGCTGGGTGGTTAGCATATATTGTTTCTATGTAGGGAAGGAACAGGATGAAGTGCCTTCTGCAGTTGATATTCAGAATATCTGTTGCATACAGGAATGGAAATTAAAGAGATGTGGCCAGTTGGGGTACTTACTTCAAAACAGCTTAGTGAGGAGGCATCTTGGACTCATTCACAGTTTTTTGTCTCACCGTGGCCATATTCTTCACTTTTTGAAGTGGTACTTCAAAAAGCTCACAGTATCAGTCTCCATCACCATTTTCTCTTCTTCAATTCTTTTCTCAAACAAAAAAGCTCCAAGAGCTCCCATCTGTCATTCCAGTATCATCATAAAGCCTTGAAACATTTCTTCTGCCATCTTCCCTGCAGTTCAGAATTTGCCAGCAGCACTTTGCCACACAATAATTCCTTTTAACATGTGACAAATGAACGCAATAAACAAATCTCTTTAGGGATGGTCTCTACTCCCAAGCTGAGTGTGTGCAGTAATCTGTGCTGGGCCCATGCCAAGTTAGCATGTTTCTGACTTAAACTTCCACCGAATAATGCAGTCCAGTTACTTTCTATTTGTTTAGTAATAGAAAAACTTTGTAAACTTCTGTTTAGCCAACCTTAGGATAGCTGGAGAGAAAAAAAAAATAAATAAAAAAGGAAAAAAAGGAAAAAAAAAGTTTTTTGCCAGTTGTTTGCCACTCTGACAAAAATTCAATATAGTTGTAAAGTTCAAACATATTCTGTTGCTCGGTCTCTCTCTCCAAACTTGTCTTTAGTCAAACCATTTGCAAACAAAACATTAAAATTGAGAGCACGGCCCACTGTTACTCCTCTTCTTCACTCAGGAGTTTCGTATGTATCTTTGACTTGAATTACTTCCTTAAGTCTGGCCATTTTCCCATTTCTCCCGTTGACACTTCAGTTTTCTGTTCATTTTAATCCCTTCTTCAGGACTATGAGTTAACTGTTGCCCTAACTGTGTTTCTCAAGCCAATTAGGATCTCTAATATTATACATGTATCTGACTCTTCCTCCAAAACTCAGAAATTTGAATGCTGAAATTATTAAGCTCTGAACTTGTGGGTAATGTTGCTATTTCTGCATATATTATTTGATAATAAAACATCAAAGTCTTCATGGATCTTAAGATATGAGTGTATTTATCTAGATTGAAAAGTGATATTTGAAACAGGGATGTTTGAAAGCTGTAATAGACTTTTTTTCCCTTTTTTTTTTTTTTTTTTTTTTTTTTCAGTTAATTATAAAATTTTATATGTTCAGTAAGGATTTAATTTCAAAAATTAAAGAATATATCCACTGATAATATACTGAACAAAAACATTTATTGATTAGTATGACATCATAAGCATGCCTTACAAATGGCATTTCTCCTTTCAGAATATGAAGTGCTATGGAAGAAAAAGAAAAAAAATGAAGATAAGGCAGTGGTTGAAAATGAGGAAACATTATTTATTTAACAAAACTTATAGAATTCAGATTTTTATTTATTTATTTATTTATTTAAGTGGCTGGTCATTTAACTAAGTCATTTATTCATTAGCTTCTCTATTCTCTCTATTCCCTTGTTTTCTCAGGGAAAAGAAATTACATCCCTCTTGGCTTTCTTATATTCTCTGATGCTTTGTTTCCTTGGAAACAATAACCATTAACGTTCTCCATTTCCTCTTTTGTTGCCATTTTCTGGATACCATGAGTATCCCAGACGTTTCTACAGTGGAATGTAGACATCCAAGAAAAGACTATGAATTAGAAAATCAAAACATTTGTTAGTGATACAAGACATAGTTAAAAGTGAAACACAACAGAAAATACTGCTGCATTTAATGTTTCACATAAGCTTCAGATTCAGGAAAGCTTTTTCATGGGAGAAAAAGTGTGTGTTTAAACTGGGGGGGGGGGGGGGACGGGGGAGGGAGAAAGGGGTGGGTGGAGGATGAACAGACACAATGCGCACATACACATTCTGTGCAAATACCTGTATTTAATAGGTCACTGAATTTCAGATGGCATTGCTGTTCCACACTGACAAAGCTGAAATAGCTTTTCTGTTGCTGTTGGCAGTAAAACAAAATTGCAATCCACAAAGAACAATATGCATGTAATCGAAACTACAGATGTGTGAACTGTTTGAAAATAAGTTCTGCTAGATTAATTTTTTTTTTTTTTTCTGAGCTGGACTGAGACCATCTAGAAGTATTTTATGGATTAGTAAATGTCTTTTGGGAGGATTTTGCTCCTTTCCATTCAGCAGGTTGACATGTAGGGTTGAATTATTCTGCCCAAATTGAGATGTGTAATGTTGAATCATTTCAGTCTGAGCAAGTAACACATGAGGCAGGACAAAGGTACTTGTAGATGGTAATTCATCTTAGCCTAATACTTATCTAGGATGAGCCAAGATGGGCCTTCTGGATGCATTCATTGTTCTCCGTTGACTATGAAGGAAACCAGGATGAGTTCAGATTTAGTCATACAATTTTAATTATGTAAATATAAGTGAGATAGAACATAATTGTACCCTCTAGGCTACACATATATTTTATATATATCCTATTTATACCTCTACTTATATCACATACATATATTTTCACCTCTCATCAGTTCTGCAGAGGTGTTTATCACTTCCTTCTGACTACAGCTATGTCACTGCAGACAATAATGCAAGACTCATGAGACCAGGAAAACCAAGAATGATTGAAGTGCTATTTTCAAGACATCTTTCTGTATGTTGTTTACTGATTGCTTTAATGTGGAATGAATAAGCAGTTGTTCCTCATACAGGACGCCACATGGTGGGTAATGCACTGAGTCTGTATATTGTGATAGTGCTTTTTGGCAGGCAGTCACTGTCACCCTACATCGCATTTCAGTATCACTCAAGTCCATGGGTTGTCAGCTTTTTCCACCTGTGCATTTCTCCGCACTGACCCTGACATAGCTAGTGTGTTTAGTTTCTTCCACTCCACACAGAGCTGACATCAGTTTTGATTTCTTGTAAGAGCTCTCTGCAGTTTTGGAAGGTTTTAATTCAGTCCTTTAGAATATGTCTAATCTGTGAGGAGATTTGATAATAGCTCTGTAGACTGCTAGACCTTTGTAGAATAAACAAAGACAAACTGCATAGAAATATTAGCTGTTTAGAGCATCAGTTCTGCTGCTGAACATGCTTGAGAGGAATGGTTTAATGTGAAAAGGATAGACCATTTATCTGTGAGGCAAATACATGACAGACAATCCAGACACATTGTGAAATGAGAGAAAATGATGGATGCTGAGTGAAAGAGATTATTAAGAAATAATATTCCGTCTTTAGGTGTCCAAGTTTGCACCACTGGTGCAACTAAAAGCAAATAAAAGTAGAGTCAATGAACAGCAAATCACATTTCAATAATTAGAATAAGAACAAATGCATACATTCTCATGATTTTCTAACTGAATTAATTGTGTACTTTGGGCAGTATAAAAGCATATCATGGGCTAAATATATATATATATATATATATATATATATATATTTGTTTTAAGACTTGTGTTCGTAATAGACTACAGAAATTTCCACTAAGTATATTTTGAAATAATTGTGAAGAAGGAATAAAATCTCCTTCTAAAATCTCCTTCCTAATTTTTCCTTCTTGAGTGAAGATTAAAAATAAGTAAGTTAGTGAGAGCATTTATTACTGATGCTTCCTTGTATTTTAAATGGTGTTACTAAAAAATAACAATGCTCCTGTACCACTCGATTAACACTGGAATAGGGAATACCATATAACATAAAAAGAATTATCAAGTCTATCATGCAGCAAATAGGTAACATATACACCTTTTAAATCTCACATGAAATTCTCAATTTTATGGTGAAATTCAGGGGAAAAAATACTCTGATTTCCATCTTACTTCTGCTTAGTATTTTGTAAATAATAATACTCTGGCTTAGACAGTTTTCATATAAATAATTGGTTTTCATTTGCATAATGAAGTTAAGATTATAATTTCCTCTATAATAAAAACTTCCTACGATCTTGGTTCAGAATTTGGACACTGTTGTGCTCGACATAAGATATCTACATAATAAAATTCACTTCTTGGCAATAATGTAAACATAGGAGATTAAGAATATTAAAAAATAAATAAAATTGGATTCCTCCAACAAAAAGAAGGTGAGGATCAGGGGTCTGTGGAAAATGTGCTGTCCCAAGAGGCTGCAAGGAGCATTGATTAAGAAATTAAGTCTTTTCCTGCTTTCGTCCTTGCCATATGGCAAGCCATAATTATAGAGGAACCCATAATAGGCCTTACAGGTCGGCAGAACCTTTTAAAATGTCTACAGAGTTAGACATTTTAGCTCTGTCTCAACCTGTTCCCTCTCTAACCCCCAAACTCTGATCTTAGCTCCTGACTTTCACATCTTCCCCAAGTGCCACAGATGGATTTTAGAGGTCTTTTTACACCAGTCTTTCCTGTATGCAAAGGAAAAAAGTAGAAGTCAGCTTGTTCTCGGCTACTTTTGTCTTCCAGGCAGTGGCTGTGTCCTGTCCCTGTAAAATACAGGGACAGGACACAGTGAATGCTACTACAGATAGAAATAGAAAAAATGGAAATTATTTCTTGTTCTAATAAAAATAACAGAGTTTTACAGAGTTTTCACTCCTGCTAGGAGAACTACAAAGGAAAAATAGTTTCAACTATCTGGGAAGCATAAAATCACAAGGCTTAGAAATGGAAAATTAAGATGGAAATGTGTATTAGCTCATCCATTTCTCTCTTATGTCAGAACAATAATTTTTCTCTATATTATACTGTCTAGCACTTGTCCAGTTCCAAATAAATAGGTTTTCACCATCCCTAGGCCATCCATTCTAAAGATAAATTAAGCTTAATGTTGGCGGTCAAATTCCTGGATTTTTGTTGTTGGTTGTTCCAATTATTCTTCCCTCCCTTCCTGGGTTTAGGCCTGTTTATTATGGCAGAATTCTTCTGATTTGAGCACTGGATTTCTATCTGAAGTTTACCTGTAAGAGAGTTTTTGTTGTTGTTGTTGTTTTGATTTTGATTTTGTTTTTTAATCTTGAGTATTGCTCTGGACATAGTTTCCATAGGTGACTCCTTTGTGGCTGTAATTGCAACTTCCGTTTAAAACTTTGTGAGTGTACGCACTTTATTTACTTTGCAAAATTTTGCAGCATGTCTGTCTGTGTTGCAGATCTGCAGACTCTGCCATATGTAGGACACTTATTTTTGAGATGCCAAGTGCCAAAACTCCTACAATTCTTTGCTTTAGTTTACTGACTACTGGGTCTGGTAGGATTTTTGTTTTTAAATTGGATGCTTTTACTAGGAGCAGTATTGCAGATTTTTTTTTTTTTTTATTGTTATTATTATTATTTTTAAGTGATAACCACACCATCTACCTTTTCATTTTCTTCCCACTTTTTATATCTAACTTAGCAGGCTGTACACAGTTACTGATATTTTGCTGTGTATTTTATGTGGAAGCTGATTATACTTCAATCATTACTTAAGAATATGCCTTTATTAATACAACAAATATTTTATCAGAGAGCATCCATATAGTTCTCCAAATAAGAAACAGTATATTCATCTTTTGAGACTTAAGTTTTGAGAGAGAGAGAGAGAGAGGGAGTAAGAGAGGGAGATTTTCCATTCTGACAAGCACCAATATCTTTTGTCTATTTTCTTTTGTATAAAGACTATTTATTTCTGTAGTCCTTATCGAGTATAGCTCCCATCATTACACACATAGTATTAGATGTAGAAAGACATCTGTTAGTACACCAAATTCTTTTCCACTGAAATCAAATACAAAGCTGAAGCTTTTCTGGAGACTGATTCTTGAATTCATGGTGATCCATGAATTCCAAGATCCAAGAGATCATGGATTATATTCATTCACAGATCACTGAGAGTGAGGTGGAATACCTATCTCCCTTTGAAGGAAATTTAAAATAATTAATATAATACTTTACTGAACAAATAAGTAAAGGAGGGTTTTATGACAGATGCAACAAAAATGTATCATGTGGAAAATTCATCCAGAGATGATCATCCAGTAGAAAAGACTATGAGCATGTTTACTTGCTGCATGTAAAGATCTGGACAAAAAATAAATAAAACAGACATGAAAATTATGCAAAGAACTAGCTGGGAACCATTCCTCTAAAGTTAACAGATAAACTTTATATTGTACAAATTATAATGGAATTTGAAGTTGAATCATATGCAAAGTGTTTAAATGGCAATAGAACAACAATTAATAAAAATAGGTAAAAACATCTGACACAAAAGTTGGGAATGATGAAGTAGTCAAGAAAGATGGTTTTCTTTGCTCTTGACAAAAAGATAAGACACAAGAACAGTCACGAGCTGTTCTTCCTGTTTCTTCCTGACTCACCAGGAAGAAAAAGAATGTTTTGTTTGTTACAGTAAAGATTAACCTAATGGCTATATCTTTTATGTGTTTTTGGAAATTTCCAGAATTACTTCAAATGTGGCCGCCTTCAGGAATTCTGAGAACACTTTCTGGATGAAGTTAGAAATCAGTGGCAGTTACATGCAGGACCTGGAACAAACTGCTGATTTGAGCCAAGTTCTAAGAAGGTACATTGCTTCTGCACAATTATATATGGATTTGTGGAGCCAAAAACCTTCTAAGCATTGCAAAGGCCATCGTATACATGACCTGCTTTGACATTTCAGTTCTTGAAGGTATGACCTTCCTTAAGGATTGCATTTCCAAAAACAGGAAGAAACCAAGAACAGAAACTTTCCAGTAGCAAACGCAACAGCTAAAGACCTCATGCATTCAGTTACAGTAGGAGACTGCTGATTCACAACACGTTGTCTATGAATGCAAATTTCCTGGATATGGCAGTGCAAGGGATTTTTTGAAGATACCATTTTCCTATGGAGCTTTTCACATTCATTTTCTATGTCTCAAACATTCTGCAAACAGAAGTATGGTGTATGGTGGAAGTATTGATTTGGATCCATACTTTTGGCAACATTCCTGTGTCATTGTCATATTAATAGGCTCTTTTTCCCCCCCAATTATTAATTTTTCTCATATCTGTGGTGGTTTTACTTGGGTGGGTGGCCGAGCTCCACCACAACCTCTCTCTCACTCCCCCTCCTCAAAGAAGAATGGGGAGAAAATACGATGAAAAGAGCTCAAGGGTTGACATAAGGGCGAGCGATAAATATGATAATTACATGCAGTAATTATCGTGACGGGCAAAACAGACTCAGCATAGGGAGATAGTAAGATTTATTACCTATTACTAACAAGATAGAGAAGTGAGAAACAAAGGAAAGAAATCAAAAAAACTCCCCCCCCCCCCCCCAAAAAAAAAAGAAATTCCTTGACTTTTGAGCAATATTTGTTCTTTGTTTAAAATATATAATTATTAAATTATCTTCAGTAATTGAAAAAGAAGAGTACATGAATTACAGGAAGTCTAAGCAAAAGTAAAATCATATGATCACATGCAGTGAAATTTACTTTATAAATACCATATTTGTGAATTCTGTTGACCCTAACTTTTGTGGAGTTAACATGAAAGCTACAGGGCCACAATTATCTATTTATAGCTAGACAGATTGACAGTACTCTACATTATCAAGGACTGCAAAAATATATGGTACTACGCCAAATTTTAGAACACAGTCTCTTTTATCCTCTTCTCCAATAAATATTATTCTACTGTTTATTTTTTAAATTAAATTTTTGTTCTCAACCTATGATAACCAATCAAATCATTTATATGTTACTACATTCATAGTAACTTGCTTGATTTATGATACATAGCTGAAAGATTTTTTCAGAATTACTGTACAAAAATGATAATGTATACGTGGTAATGCGTGCTGAACAATTAAATAAAGGTAAATTAAATATTTTTATGCTCCAAGATGTGGTTTCTGTTTTGGCATGGGTTAGGGAAGTCTGATTCAGTGCATAGATACGAATACCCTATATTTCTAAATAGCTTTACAAATTAGTTCAGACATGCTGAAAATAGGAATGCAACCCCAGAACTGCTGGACTAAAAGAGACCTTCTGTATCATTCTGTGAGACACTGGCACAGGTTGCCCAAAGAAACTGTGGATGCACATCCCTGGAAGTGTTTAAGGACAGGTTGGATGGGGCTTTGAGAAACCTGGTCTGGTGGGAGGTGTCCCTGCCCATTGCAGAGGGTTGGGATTAGGTCGTATTTCAAGTCCCTTCCAACCCAAACCATTCTACAATTCTATGATCTTTTACTATACTCTGTCATTGATAGAGGTGCCTGTTATTACAGGCATCTAGTGCACTGCACTTAGCCGTTTACATCTTTAAAATAGTTACACTCAATATTTTAAAACATTACTGCCCTGGTGATTATTTATCTTTTTCTAATTTAATTCCTTATGCATTTATTTTCAGAATAGAGTACTTTCTTTTTGTGTCAATATTTGACCTTGTTTTAAAGTACTAACTACCTTTGAATTTATGCCTCTGTTGTACATAAAAAGCAACAAATGTTTTCTTTTTCAGCTTTTGTCTAGCAAGACTGTAGAACCCAATTAATTTCGTTCTTATAGGATGGACTATCAACTCTTCAAATATTGTTATATCCTAAAATCACACAGAAGAGGTATGCTCATTATATGACGAGCTAATAAAGCATGCTCTCTTATTTGATTTCAACAGATAAATTTTCCACAAATAACAAAATAATTTTACCTTATTTTGATTAGTTCTTCATTTTCTTTTCATTTCTGTGAATTTGAGTTCTCAGGATGTTTTTCTCTCAATGTGCAATATTCTAATCATTTATCTGCATGAGGCCTTCAAGTTAATGACATCAGCAAATTGCAGAAATGCAGTGTAACATTTATGTCAAAGCTATTAATAGAAACCAACAATATATATATCCCAGCAACTGTACTGGTTAAGCACTATGCATCTGATAAATCAATTTTCAGTACTGTACAATTTTCTTTTTAACTAGTTCCTCACATTTCTCCTTTTCAGATTTGTCTTCCTTAATGCAAAACAAAACATAACAAAGCAAACAAACAAAACTGTTTGTTTGTTTGTTTGTTTTTTCTCAAGGGGCATTAGAACAAATACACCTTTCTTTCAGGTAGTTGTAGAGAGCAATAAGGTCTCCCCTGAGCCTTCTCTTCACAGAATAAAAAACCCCAGACCCCTCAGTCACTCCTCATAGGACTTGTGTTCCAGGCCATTCAACAGCTCTGTAGCCCTTCTCTTGACATGTTCCAGGGCCTCAACGTCCTTCTTGTAGTGAGGTGCCCAAAGCGGAACACAGTACTCGTGGTATAGCCTCACCAGAGCAGAACACAGGGGAACAATCACCTCCGTGGTCCTGCTGGCTACACTGTTCCTGATACAAGCCGGGATGTCATTGACCTTCTTGGCCACCTGAGCACACTGCCAGTGCACATTCAGGCAAGCATCGATTAACGCCCGCAGATACTTTTCCTCTGAACAGCTCTATAGCCCCTCTGCACCAAGCCTGTAGTGTTGCATGGGGTTGCTGTGACCAAAGTGCAGGACCTGGCACTTAGCCATGTTGAACCTCATCCCACTGGCCTCTGCCCATCGACACATCCTGTCCAGGTCTCTCTGCAGGGCCTTCCTACCCTCCAGCAGGTTGACACTACTACCCAGCTTGCTGTCAGCTGCAAACTTATTGAGGGTGCACTCAATTCCCTCTTCCAAATCATCAACAAAGATATCGAAGAGGATGACCCCAACACCGACCCCTGTGGAACACTACTGATGACAAATTGCCAGCTGGATTTCACTTATCACTGTCCTGGAGCTCTAAATGGACAGACTGAGAAAATCCCTTTTCCAGGAGCATGTGAAATTTTTTTTTTTTTTTTTTCCTGAAGACTGAAGCTGTTTCTACGATCCATATCTTCAATAAGATGAACCAATAAAACTCATTCTGTGTATGTGCTACACTGGACTTGCACACCAGATGTTCACCTGCAAATCAAATGTGAAGGAAACACCCTATTTCTTTCCTGTAGACTGTGGTCTTTAACATACTCGGTTGGTTGATTTCTATTTTTCTTGCAGGACAATCCTAAAAAAACCAGCTTTACAGCTGTAGCCAAACAATTTGAAATCAAAATGTAAATACATGCATTTATATACTTCAATATCACTAACCACATTCAAAAGATATGGAGAAATTACAAATTCATATATATATAGATATATTTAAAAGTCTTTATCTTCTCTTATGCTTTGCTCTTGAATGTTAACTGTTACAATGAGCTAGTGCGCTGTGAAGGCTTTTACCAGACTTCAAAGATTACTTTAAGGCAGCTAGACTTAATATTCATTATCAAATGCACATTCGTCTCTTCCCCTCCTCTTTATTTCAAACATTGTTTTACTGCAGAAAAACAAGCAAGCAAATTAAACAAACAATCAAAAATCAATACTTTAATTAGTGCACACCTGAGTAGCAGGTACGTGGGTTTCTCTGCAAGTCATTCAAAGGGGATGAACCAAAGTGATTCTCACTGGGACATAAGCACTGCATAAACATTACCAGCTCAGTGATGTCCAGACTTGGGCAACTGTACACATTTCTAAATATCAGTATCTAGCATGGAAACTGTTCAGTTGTTCATCCCTTGCAAGACAGATTTTGTTAATGGCTTCTGTATCTGAATGTTGAATTCAAATACCTAAAGAGATATGGTTTACTTTCTTTGCATGAATGTAGCCCAAGTCCATTTAAGAGACTGGTCTTTAGCAGCTAAGGCCATTCAAGGTAAGTGGCCATGGTAACAACAGCTTTTGGTGTCTGCCTATGTTTACCTGTGCACTGATATATTCATAGTAGACAGTGAGTAATCTTGATTTCTCGTCTTGATTTTCTAGCTAAAATTCACTTAGGAGAATACTATATTATGGGAGATTATCATAGGAAAATTTCCATTTATTTTTAGGAGGATTTAGAGTGATTTATTGCATCTCATATTGAGTTGCCTTATGAAAGTAATTCGGGGATCTCTAAAACAG
Source organism: Aythya fuligula (assembly GCF_009819795.1). Taxonomy (NCBI): domain Eukaryota; kingdom Metazoa; phylum Chordata; class Aves; order Anseriformes; family Anatidae; genus Aythya; species Aythya fuligula. Next base: position 132,675,307 of record NC_045560.1, read on the forward strand.
CATTATATTTGGGAAACATAAACCACCCTTTTCATACAGTATACTTAGACTGCTTTTCCAGGTCATTAGGCTTACCAAAAACATATAAGAAAACAGGCTGTTTTTACTTCACATCTAAGTGAAACATTCTTGTCTTTTAAAACTACTTTTCTTCTCCTGCTCATTTCTACTATTTACTGCTTCACTAAGTTTATAAATTCAGTTGTCCTGGTTATTGTTTTTTCTTTCTCCTGTATAAATTCTTTCTGGGCTTAAGAAATAAAAGACACTGCTACAAGACAAATACTCTGAGCTGGCGTACGCCTCGGGGCAATTCATCTACATTTTTCTGATACTATAAATCCCTATTTACATCAAATGAGGAAAGGTCAACAGAGCTGCTAATGAAGACTGCCTCATTGCAGTCAGTATTCATTGAAGACACAGAACTGCTATCTGTCTTCTGCATAACTCACCTCATCAACTTGGCTGGCAGCTAATATTTTCAATGATAAAGAGGTTGAAGAGAACACTTTTTTTTTTTTTTCACCAGCCATTTTAGTTCTTCTAAATTAATCTTTTTGCTTTCATTTATGTATTGCTTTATTTACTTGATAGTTTCCATTTTCCTGTCATGAACCTTGTTTTCTGATGTTCCTTTTGGTATAACTGTATTTTTAATAATCTTGCCATCTGAAGGCAATTCTTCCCATTGTGATCATCTGCCAAAAATCAAGCATATCCCATAAGAATTAGCCCTAGTAGTGTGCCTTCAGAAATGACGTATGTGACAGTTAACATGTTCCTAATGTGGCAACAATACTTTATTTACTCCTGATAAACTTTTCTGCACATTACTTGTGCAGAAAACATAGACTAAGCTTTTCTTGTGTAAATTGCTCTTTGAATGACACTAACTCATTTTATTTTCTCATAAATGAGTATATCTCAGATATCATAAGTGAAGACATTCTAAGCAAAGAAACAGCAATTGGGACACTAGATTTATGCAAGAGCATTAATTTGCAGCAATATCTTACTGCTATCCTGCTTTATTGACCACAGCTGAAAATTACTGAAAACTCTGTCTACTTCTATAAAGGGATTTCATTATGCAAATAGCATTGGACTGAACTCATTTTTTCTTCATAGAAGGATTGCTGACTGAGCTAATGAAAATATTGTTTTCCATCATGTCAAAAAACTTGTTTCTCAATCTGCATAAAGCCATGTAATAGAAAAGGACCCCATCTCTTCCTGTGTTCTAGTACCTGCAGATGCAGATGGATATTGAGTGATTTTACACATTCAGTAAACTACATGTAAACTGGTAATGTTGTAACGTGATGATCAAAGGATACCAAGATTTTTTTAGATTCATAAACTGGGCATGTAATTTCTAATGAGACAGGCCATATATCAAAATAGACTACTGTCCACAACAATACATTATTTAATAATAATAAAAACCTTCTTTACATTAAAATGAAGATATAGCATGTCTCTTGTTTTGAAAATTTAGAGATCACAGAATGTTGAGATGAGCTCTTTTTTTTTTTCTTTTTTTTCTTTTTTTTTTTTCTTTTCTTTTTAATTACCATCACTTCTGAAAATATTTGGAAGTGTTTTCATCCTGAAGTATAGAGACATAGAATCATAGAATGGCTGGGATTGGAAGGGACCTTGAAGATCATCTAGTTCCAACCCCCTGCCATGTTCAGGGGCACCTCTCACTGGATCAGATTGCCCAGGGCCTCGTCCAACTTGAAAACCTCCAGGGATGGAGCATCTACAACTTCTCTGAGCAGCCTGTTCCAGTGCCTCACCACCCTCTGAGTGAAGAATTTCCTCCTAACCTCTGATCTAAATCTCCCCTCTTTTATTTTAAAACCATTCCCCCTTGTCCTGACTAAGCAAAAAATTGCTCCCTATCTTTTTTATAAGCCCCCTTTAAGTACTGAAAAGCTGAATTGATTGATAAGGTCACCCAGAACCTCCTCTTCTCTAGGCTGAACTCCAACCCTCTCAGCCTTTCTTCATAGGAGAGATGCTTCAGTTCTCTGATCAACTTTTTTTTTTTCTCTGGGCCTGTTCTAACAGCACCACATCCTTCTTGTGCTGGGGGCCCCAGACCTGGATGCAGTACTCCAAGTGAGGGCTCACAAGGGCAGAATGGAGGGTCATAATCACCTGAAGTAGTCCCAAAACAAAAAACAACCAACCAACCAACTTTTGTTATAAACTCTTAAAATAATTTATAGAATATACTCTGTTATGTCCAAGTATATTCTGTTTTAATATTCACTCTGACTTTTTTTTTTTTATGCTTTATTGACTAGACAAATCTTGTAAAATAAACTTTTTGATAAAATACAAGGAAAATGAACTTAAATTGTCTTCAGAGCAGTTTAACATACTAGTCTATGACTTCAATTTCTGTCTCAAATACCTTCTTGCATTTTGTATACATCCTAGGCTAAGACTTAATTTTCCATGACAAGATCCAGAGAGAAGCAGCAATTTTTGAATGACCCCTTTCATTTTGAATTATGCTTTAAAATTTAAGCAGCAAAAATAAAAATTTATAATCATAGGCTACAACATCTAACTGTGCAGGACAAATTTTAAAAATGGTGTCTTATTTTTTCTTTTTTTTTCCTTTTTTTTTTTTTTAAAAAAAAAATCCATAGTATAATATCTTTCTAAATCAAGAAGAATACCATGTTTTAAGGGATTCATTCATCAATATTAAAAATACAGTAAGCATTTTTATATGATAACTTGTGGTCTATCTTCAAAGGATTTCCCTACTTTAAAACATACTGACACATGTTTTGAATTACCTTATATTTCTTTAAAAATACTTGCAATAGCTCCGCTAGGATTTCACTTTCAGTTTTACAGCTGGTCTGGATCTTTATACTGACATCAATTATAAGATAACTGAATTCCTAAAAAGTAATTTTATGTGCAGCAATATCACTACAAGATTTCCCAGCAGTACCAGAGACAGTAACGGCTTTTTTGCAAAAGAATCAAAACTGAAAAAAAAAAATAAAAATAAAAATAAAAATCTAAATATGGATTTAGGTTTCCAACTCCTTTAACAGTACCTGACTGTGTTAATACCTTTTTTGATCATCAAACTTTTTTTTTTTGTTTAAAAAAAAAAAAAAAGCATGTGAGAGGCTTATTCTTACATGATTTCTCAAGTCAAAAGTAAATGGATTTGAGATGAAACCATCATCTTTTTACATAATTAGTGCCTCACAGCCTTATCTCTCTCTATCAGTTACTAAATGTTGAAATATTTTTACGCTAAGTGGAAGAATATGTCTAAAAGCCTGCTACACAAGGTTGAGAGGGCAATGAAGAGAGAATCACAAAAAAAAAGGAAAAACAGAAGTGGTGTCTTATTAGAGTTTTAAAAAGAGCAGGAGTAAACCAAAAATAAATAAATAAAGTGATTTTAATCCATCAGATGGTACTGAGATTAACCTGTGTTTAAAAAGTTAAGAAAAGAACCAGTGAAGACTGGGGAGCACAGGAGTAATGTTGGAAGCCTTGAATGACTGAAGAGGTAGCCAACACACAGCTGTTTACACTGGTACCTCCCTTGGGAAGAGGAGTCTCTTCTCTTCCTTGTCAGCAACACATAGTGAATTAGTCCAAAGATGATGGATGTGCAGGCAACTATCACCAGATGTTTGTCTGAGATGAAAGTGCAGAACATCTCAACAAGCTGAGCTTATACAAAGACATTTATCTTTTTTTTTTTTTTTTTTTTTTTTCTAGTGATATATCAGGATCAGTGGTCCTCATTACTCTCTGTGAGGACATGATAAAAAGGGAGGCCTCTCAACTTAAGGACATCTATTGAAAAGGAAGTAGAAAAACAGCTGGCACATCCATGCAGCTGAAGTTTATTTTTGCCACACTTGTCAAGTCCAAACTGTCATCCAAGCTAGGATCAGCACCCAGCAGTGAGAGCAAGCATAGGTTCATTGACACATTACCAGCTACTCTCAAGCTGTCAGATCCTTTCAGGCTGTGAATAATAGCTGGGACTCCTCCACATAGCAGCATGGAATCAGCATCCTAAAAGGACATATAATATTTGCTTCTGTTTGTTAGTGATCAGGAGGAGCTGATCCTGGTTTCTTGAGAGCTTTTCTCACAAAATCAAAAGCAGAAAGCTGAAGACTGCGTTTAGTTGTCTGACCTTTGAGGGAAGGAGCCAGGCCAGAACAAGTCTGTGTTTACATTTCCCAGTCAGGGGAGGAATGACAAGATTGGTAAGGGTGTTATAAGTGTGAGAGAGCCTTCTGGTTTATGTTATGTTGACCACTATAGACAGCTTCGCTTTTCCTTCCCTTTTTTCCCTTGAGAAAAAAGTTGTTTGCTACTGAGCAATTACGGAGGAACAAATGCAAGCTGAGAAGAATGAAGTGTGTGTGTGTGAGAGAAGGACTGAGACTGAGTATTTCATAGTATAGGCCCAGCCTTGTATTTTCAGCTGATGCAGAATCAGTGACAGATCCTGATATAACCTTGAAGGTTACGTTGCATTTAGAAATTACTGCTCTCTGTTAATCCATGGCCAACATAATTTGATCCTAACCATGGATGCATGCTGTAAGCCTTTGGGACATTTAATATTGAGAAGAGCTGTGCTTGAGGCCATCACTGGAAGGCCCCTGATATGTCAGACACTTGAGGTGGATCTCAACCTGCCTGGAGTTTTTTCTACTTCTCCCTGTAAATGCCAGATTAAGCAAAATCAAAGAGGACACTAAGAGGCTGCAGCACAATGGCAACCATGGTGGTACCTGACGTGAACTACTGAAAAAGCATTAATCCAATAAAGACTTCACCATGGTCCTGAAAGAATTTGTGGGATAGGGACTTTCCTATGAAATGTAAATTTGTGGCTTACATTAAAAATTCGTGTGCAGTACACCCTGGTAGATAACCCTCTAGAGCAGAACTCTATCTCAAGCCTTCCTGTAACAATGATAGTTAGTTATTTACTTCAGATTTCTACTTACAGTTGATTTTTGTCTCGATCAAGATTACTTAGAGCTAGTTGTTATTCTGCCTCATGTATGCATTGGTGACATTGATTTCCTCTCTGTTCTTTTATAGTTGCTCACATCCCTGTAAGCTGAGGCCTACTACAACTTCCAAGGTAAGCACCAGCATCATTTTGAAATAAACACTCATTCTGAAATAGTATATTTGCTTCTGAAATACATTTTTCACTTTTTCTTTTATATCTCTCTTTTATGCTGGTAGCCAAAACCTTCCTTGTGTCTGTGATTAATGTGACTCATTGAAAGTGCTCTTCCTCTTCTTGCTTCCTTGGAAGCCACATTTGGACAGACTTTAAGGTGATTTCATTTAGTAAAGATCCCCTTTATTTTTAATATTTTCTTTGAAATGTGGTGAAAGAGTTTAGTCAAATAGCCTGATGAATTGTAACAAGAAGTGATTCTCTTTATTTATTTATTTATTTATTTATTTATGAATGAGAATTGTTAATCAGACGAGGGAAATACTAAGGTTGTCACTAGACCAACATGATATTTTTTTTGTGTAAAATCTCCTGGTGAGGTCTTTCAGACTCAAATTCTATACGTCCATATACCTCTACATGGGGCATCTGAATGGGAATCTGTAAACTGATGCTCACATGGCTATCTGAATACATGGCAGTCCAAAAGTACTAGTTTTCAGCACTAAAAAAAAAAATTTCAGCACTAAGGATTTATTATTCCTTATTTACATTTGTTAACAGCTAGTAAGATTATTCAGATCATTCAAGGATCAAGTACACTTTCTGAAAATTCCTGTAAAAATGCAATACCATGAAAAAAATAGTTGAGATTTTAGATAGCAGAAATGTATTGGAAGTAAAATGTAAACAGTGATATAATACCTGAAACCTGGCAAATTAAACTAAACAGCTGCACAGAAACGTTTAGTTCTGTTTCCACACAATGAAATTCTCTGCAATGATTTATGGGCAAGTGTTTCCACAAAACTGCAGCTCCAGTTGTAAGTCCTACTTTTGGTTTTAGCTAAAATGTCATATTAAGTGGAAAACAGAAGGAAATATTTTGTTTTGGATCATGTATGGAGCTGCCTTGGCAGAAGGAGGAGTTAGGCTTGCAAAAAGAAACCTCTGTATATGGTTTATAACAACATCTTCTCCTTGGACTGAAACATCAGCCTGACCTTTTGAGGACCAGGTTCTGGCATGTTTATTTTCCCTGAGCACTATCTATCCTGGCTCCAAGACTGAGTTCTGTGTGGCTGCCAATGGCTACAACTGAGATTAAACTGTGTTTATTAAAACCAGGTATACTAAGTTGGAGTTACTAAATCCTATATCCTAGTTGATACTCTGAAGGGCAGTCATCACTTACAGCTTTCCCTAAATTCACTAACATTTATGAATGCTCAACAGCTACTGGAAATCATCCCATGTAAATTTAATTGCCTAAACAGGCCTTTAGGAACTTAGCATAAGTAACCTGAGTTGAAAAGTTTGACAGTGAAATTTATTTTAATACCAGTTCTTTGTTTGGTTGGTTTTAAATTCCAGTAAATGTGAAGGTTTTCTCACATGCAAGCTATTATTGTTTTGTTCTGAGCGCTTTAACTCTAGAAACTGAATAATCAATTGTTTCAGTGGGCCTGCTGCTCATTTATTTTATTTTATTTTTATCCCCCAAGGAAAAAAAGCGAGTTGTTTTATTTTTCACTCACTAGGAAAAAAGTGGGTTTCAGTGTGCTGTGTTGTGCAGCCTTCTTACTTTCCTTCATAGTAAAATCTTTAACACAATAGCAAGATGAAGAAATGTGAGATTTAATTTTAATTCTAATAAAACAAATTGAGTTTGTCTTCTTACTTGAATATATGAATGGTCTGAAAGTGCCAAAGTTAAGGGCAAATGTTCTAGCTTAGGGCAAATATTTTCATGGTTGGCTTGTGTGGGAGGAGGGAACAAGGAGGAAGGGTTTGATTATCAGAGGAGAAAGGACATTTTAATGTTGCTTCCAAAAGCTTTGAGTCCATGCTTTTTCCTTGTGAATTGGTTGGTGAGCCAGGCTCACCAATGCTGTGACAGAATTCCAGTTGTGAAAATACTCGTGCCTTTTCTGTGATGTGCTGCTGACAACAGGGGTGATGGAAAAATTCTGTTCAAAATTACCACCACTCTCGGCAGTGTCTACTCTAGCTATTGCTCCACCTACATCTGCCCTGCCCAAACCTTGAAGATTTTGTGAGCAAAGCCATGCAGAAACTGAAATAAAATACACCACTAACAGGCCTTCTCACGGGTACTGTTCCAGTCACACTCAGCTTTAGCTGCGCTTCATGGTAGAAGAGGTAAAGTCTTAGTTATCTTCTCCACTGCTTTATTATACAATCAAAAAGTATGAGGACAAATCAGTTGCAGATTCCTTTCCACTTACCTGTGTTAACAAAAAATATTCTGACTAGTGAGCAATAAATTTGATGTTGCTGATTTGATTTTTTGTTGTCCTCTGACTTTGTGCAGAATGTTGGCATCTGCCTGTTTCAATACCCCTGAAGTAAAATTTGAGTAAAATTCCCAGGTTGATTTTCCAAAGATCTGGCTGATTGTGAAATGCTGAGATGTCAGGTAAACGTGACTACTATGAAATGAGGTGGAGATGAGGCAGTTATAGAGGAAGAGGCAGGAAAAGAGAAGGAGGAAAGGACAGGTCAAGTCTGACTGTTGCTATTCACAGCTCTAAGAGGAAAACTTCAGCATAGAGCATAAAAGAAACATGAGGCAGAAACCTGAAAAGCCTATAAAATAACCAAAAAGTTTCACAACAGAGCTGTTTTCTAGCTGACCTCCAATTCCCAACTGAAATGGGACTGAGCGAAGTAGGATCTCCCACCTGACTTCAAATCAGCACACAGAAACATGGTATCTACCTTGTGGGAATGCAGCTTTTTAAAAGCATTAAATTTAAGCTTTTAAAATCCTCCCTCAGAATGTTTAATTCATCATTATGAAGCAGAATAAACCTTCTAAACTGTTTGTCTTGCACTGGAGGTACAAACAAAATAGTTCACTTTTGTACCTTTATTAAATAGCATTATGTTAGAAATCACCGTACTCCTGAGATCTAAAATGTATAATGCCATTTATATGACAAAATAGATAAGTAAAATGTGTTTCTTTGTTTTTGTTTTTTTTTTGTTGTTTGTTTGTTTGTTTGTTTTTTCTTCTGCACACCTCCACATGCGCAAGTTTCCCAATTTTACAGAGGAAGGATGACAGGTTTTGCTTGTTTCTTTTGCATTCACTAGCTGTTTGGGTAAGGTGTTAGTGTTTTTTTGTTTGTTTGTTTGTTTGTTTGTTTTTGTTTTGTTTTGTTTTGTTTCATTTTTGTTGAGGCCCAGTCCTCGCAATAGCTATATTTTCCAAAAAATAAATTGACTAAGAAAAATTTCTCAAATTGTCACCCACAAAACAAATTGTTCATTTCATCAGTAATCATGCCTTTTTTTTCTTTTTTCCCAACCTTTGACTTAAAACTTGCACTTCTTGTTGGCTTAGACTTTTGCAACAAGTTCTCTCAGCTTTCTTTTTCAGCTACTTTGCAAAATTATCTTAGTGTTTCCTCTGATTATTACCTGTGAAAGACAGAAGTAAAAATTACATTTCTCTTTCTTTTTACTTTCTTTCTATGCACAATTGACTTAAAAAATGTATACCATTTACACCTCCTTGGCTTTGTCTAAACTGCTGAGCTGTTGAGCTCTGCAAATTTAGTTTACAGCCCTGGCTCCTTGGGTGCCAGGTCACTGGAGGCATTATTGCTCCCTCCTTCTTGTTTTGATTACTGAGATTGTTCTGTTGAAAGTCAAAGCACAGAGAAGAATAATTTCTACTCAAATCTTACAGTGATATGCTGTCAGGATATGGTCAAAGTACTTATCATTGTCTACAGCTGGGAAGTCAGCTGAATTGCACCTGATTTAGACGTGTGGAATGAAGACAGTAAATAAACTTAATACATGGCCTAGTGAAACACATGACTTCCCTGGTACCTGACAAAACTTGGAAAGGTTATTTATGAGTACAAAGGTACTCTCTGGAAATATCTTGAGGCTGATCAGCATGGCAGAGTTTCTCAATTGTTTGAAGGTTACTTAGGTACCTTTTCCAGGGAAAGAAATTGAAATACTGCAACCCAACAGGTTTAATTAAAGCCAATGTTAAGTAACAGAGAAGCATAGTTGGTTTCCTATCAGTATACCACCATTCCTACTTCTTCCCTCCCTCCCTCTATGTAAAGATTAAAATATTAAAATTTTCAAAACTTTTCCAGACTATTTCAGTCCCACTTTTCTTAAGCATTTAAATGTATTTTCTGAGGGCAAGTGAGATCCAGCCATAAAAGTTGATAGTTAAATATAGGATCTGCAAAGAAAAATACTAGTCTCTGACTTTGTATATTTTTATTTCTCCTGTACATGTGACATTTGGAAGTGATACTCAGAGAAATTGCAAACAAAGTTCATGATCTGGAAACATCATTCCCTTTTACTGTAAATAGCTCCATGTTCTGAATACTGAGAGAAAACTAAATGAGGTGAACCCTAATCAGATCTCTAGATTTCTTCCTAACAGCATGTCTACAAAAAGCCTAAAAATGCTATCTGACAAACAATGAGGAAGTCATGAAATATGATATTGTGATCAACATAACTATAACATTTGGGTGATATAGATTAGACATTGCTCTCTAAATAGGGTACCAAGGGCCCCAGATATTTCAATACGGCTTTCCAATTTTTACTGATTCACTACTGCATGATCTAACACAGTCTCACAGTCTCTTTCACCTACTAACCCTGGTTTTAAAAAATTTACTTGCCAGGTTAGTCTCAGATGTCAAGGAGGCTTAATAACTGAAGTGTCAATGACTTTTTAGCTTGAAACAATATGCTTTGACAACAGAAAACATGGGAGAAACAACTTCAGCAGTATGAATGGTATGTTTATTCACATTAAGGCTGGGGTTGTTCAGCCTACAGAAAAGAAGGCTCCAGGATGACCTCATTGCAACCTTTCAGTACTTGAGGGAGACTAATAAAAAATCAAATATTGACAGGATGAGGGGGAATGGTTTGAAAATAAGAGGGGAGATTTAGATTAGAGGTTAGGAGGAAACTCTTCACTCAGAGTGTGGTGAGGCACTGGCACAGGTTGCCCAGAGAGATTGTGGATGCCCCACTCTTGGAAGTTCAAGACCAGGTTAGATGAGGCCCTGAGCAACCTTATCTAGTGGATGGCATGCCTTCCTATGTCACGGGATAGAACTAGATGACCTCTGAGGTCCCTTCCAACCCCAGCCATTCTATGATTCTATGATTCCTTAATGCACAATTTATCAGTAAGATATTTTTCTCTTACATTTTAGTCATATATTACAAAGGGAATTAACTTTTTTTGTTTGTTTTTGTTTCTAACTGGCTTACCTCTGCTTAGTCTTTACCCTTTTCCTTTTCCTTTTCCTTTTCCTTTTCCTTTTCCTTTTCCTTTTCCTTTTCCTTTTCCTTTTCCTTTTCCTTTTCCTTTTCCTTTTCCTTTTCCTTTTTCTTTTTTGTTTTTCCTTCCTTCCTTCCTTCCTTCCTTCCTTCCTTCCTTCCTTCCTTCCTTCCTTCCTTCCTTCCTTCCTTCCTTCCTTCCTTCCTTCCTTCCTTCCTTCCTTCCTTCCTTTTGTCATCTTCAGCTCACTGATATCAGGGAATACTTGCAATATTTGGTGAAGACAGTGATTATTCCTCCTATTTGTTTGAAGAGCATATTAGAGACAGATGATGAAAAATACCACAAGATTTCCTGATCAGGAGAAATGGATGAACATTACTTTGGTGCTTCCCTGTGGAAATGCTGATATTTAGAGAGCTTTCTGTGTAATAAATGTAGGAGATAGGAAAATCTCTTAGAAGAACATCAAAGCCTTTAAAATTGAAAAAGAAACCTCTTTTAAATTGATTGTTCTGTGTCTGGTCATATCAGGGAAGCTATTTATGCCTCTCTTTCTGTCTCTCTCTCTCTCTCTTCCTCCCTCCTTCTTCTTTCTTCCAACAGTAACTGAATCAAGACAAAGGACCTTGGCAGAATATGGAAGGGCAGAAGCCATTTTGGGTATCTTGTCAGAAACAAGATAAGCAAAAATACTGCAGAATTCTGGGTTGCCAAAGTGTATCAAAACTGTTGTTTTATGTTAAACTTCAGTTTAGCCCTCGCCATTAAGCTCATTGAACTGAGAAGGAGACATTTTACTCAGTGAATGTAAGGCTGCCACAGTTTTCCCTTATAAGTAGTGTAATTGACAACTGGTTCTCAGATTACTGAAATGGTATTTTCAAATCAAAGTTGACTTTTAATGGTGAGTTGTGGTTGCCAGATATATGTGGATGGCCTGTCCTTTTATCTGGTACTGTCTCTCCAATTGAATTCTTCCTGTATACATTCTTTTCATTTTTTTCACCCATTTGCTGGTGATATTTCTCATTACTGTTCTGTCTTTGATGGTACTGCTATATTTTGTAGGGTCCTGGTTATTGTGGTTAGATTATTATAATATAGACACTGGATTCACTGTTTACAAATAAAGGTTCTGTTTAAGTACAAGTAAAACAATTGTGCACTGCTTACTACACATTTTTTTGAAAAGAAAAAGAAAAAAAATAGACATTAATATTACTGCTGATAAAATTGTATATAGATTGCTAGTCAAAAACATTGCTGTGACAGCACTGAGTGTTTAGCTAAAAGCCCCCGAATTGTTTTGCTAATGCTTTTGCTATCCACAAGGGATCTCATAAGCCAGACAGTAATAGTTCCCCCTGTTGCTCTTCTTAATTATGGCTTCTCACATGAATATGCCCCCTAATCAGAAAAGCTTTTAGACAGATTAGATTGGATACTGATTACAACCGCAGTGACTGTAAGATATTTCATGCAAGTTTTTCTTATTTATGCTTGTACTGTAACTTGTATGCTTTATGCTTGTACTGAAACTAGGCTCAGACCTCCTGTGTCTAAGGGGCTCTGGGTCCCTGGGAATCCTGCCTCTGTTGCATCATCAGTTTTCAGTTTAAAGAACTACTAGCAGGGGGTAGAAATAAACTCAAAAACAAATAATAACCTGAGTATTTATCCAACTTCTTGAATGTATTTTAGACTGCAACTAATTTCCATGCTATTGCTGCATGGCTCACAATGCCAAAATTCTTTAGCTCAAATATTCCCTAAAAATTTTTATATTTTCTTGTGATAACAAAAGACTGAGAATGATTTCTGTGTTCTCTTGCTCTTCTTTGTGTACAGGTGTCCTTTCTTCAGGAAGGCTCAGGTAGCAACTTTGACACACAGTATATTTCCCCAAAGACTATGAAAGTTGGTGACCATCCGTAGGGAATATGTATGAACTCCAGAAAGTTATAAATACTGTTAAAAACTGAGACACTATTGTTGCTTCATATGATGAAAAATATAGCTTTCCAGAAATAATACCTAATCCCTTACAGTCACATAAAACACAGAAGTACGTACCTTTAAGAACATAATCCATATAAAAGTCTCAAAAGCCTGCAGAAGCCTGGTTTGTAAACAGATATCAAACATCATGCTCAGATTGCAGAGGCAATTTATTAAAAAAAAATTGTCATTTTAAAGAAACACTAATTCTGGAATCGAGATTAAAAATATTTAAATATCAGTGAAATTTCTAAAGGAAAACTGCAAAGGCTATCATTCAAAGCCAAGTGGTCAAATTAAGATGTTGTCTCAGTCCAGCCCATGAGACATGCTCATAGAGATCATCTGAACTAACTAAAAACACACTTCTGTCTTAAAATAAATGGGAGGAAAAAAAATGTTCTTTAGTGTTAAGAGAGACATCAAAAAGAGTTTATTGACTTTCTGAAGCATAATGAAAAAAAGGAATGGACATTCAATCAAAAGATCCTTCCAGTCTTCTGAATAACAGATAATTCTAGAAGTAAGCTGCTGGGTAAAACTAAAATTAAGAGTTTAGGATTTTGGGGCAATAGACCAGTTTCAGCAAGAAGAAGCAGCTGTGAAATCTGGGAGGTCTCCACCTCAGTCAAAGGAAAACCATGGCAAAACTGCTCAGGAGAGTGTTAAATTATCACCAAGAGGAGAAAGTGGAAATGTAATTAGAAATAATAAAATTTCTTTTTATTATTAGGATCAAAATATTGAGAAGGAAATGGATCAAAGCATCACAGAAAGTGAAAAGTATAAATCCTGTGCCAGGGAATGTTGTGGTATTAGTTAACTATTAAGTAATTTTCACTGATGTGTTATCATTGACATTTTTTTTTGGAAAGATTAGAGCCATCACTTGTTCCAAAGGGAGGATGGTGGTATATTGTCTTAAAAAATGGTACTGTCTGACTATGTCTATACCAGTAAATTAAACAATGCTGGGGAACTTTTCTGTGCATTGGAACATTGTTGTCCATACCCACTAAATGGCTAGAATAATCACTGATGTGATTTTGGCCTGCATCAACCAGCATTTTTTCTAACTATTCTCTGACACAGAATGGTTGTTAATGATAGACAGGACTCCAAATAGGCAGTTTGCATGTGGTCACCCTGTTTAGAGGATAAAAATAATTAATAATTAGAACATGCCTCCTGCCCAGCTGATGAAGTTTTTGATTTCTAAAGGGAAATGAGAAAAAGAAAGCAAGCTGATGTGAGCCGTAATGAAACAAAATTGAATATAAATAGAAGAAAAAATGAGAAGGGAAGCAAGAGGACAGAAGATGTGTCCATCAAACTCAAGGACAACATGAAATGATTTTAAAAATGAAAGAAGAATAGGAGCCATGAATAAGTGTTAGTGTATCAGTCAGTAGAAAAAAAGGTAGAGCACATAATATTAAAGCAAAAGAAGGTGAGTGAATATTTAATATATCATCAGAGGTGAGCGAATATATCATAAAGGTGAGTGAATATTTAATATATCATCAGAGAAAAAGGCCAGATAGAGTGGTGGTTTTTTGTTTGTTAGTTTTTGGCAAATAGTAATAATGCAATTCTTATTACAATTTAAAAATCTGAAAAAGACCCAAAAGAGTTGAGTACCTTTGAAATTACTAGAAGCTGACAGTCTGATCTAAGAGTTTTGGAAGAACTGTAAGATATTGCCTTGCAGTTCAGAGGAAGTTCAAGAGAATTGGGTATCTTTGTTACACAGAACAAAGGTAAAATGTACAAAGCAGGTACAGAGAATCATCTGAGTAACGATCAGTCTGTGAAGATGACTATGGTCAGAATGAGTCAGACCATAAATCCATTTTTGCTGTGGGATATACTGTCTCTTCTGAAACAAATATAGGATATGGATCTGGGGGTTTTATCAGTTGGCTTTGGTCACCAAAAGGGACTAAGCACTGTAGCACTAAATATTTTTAAGAAATATCCTGTCACGGTGTTTTAAACTCTGACAAAGTAGAAAAAATAAAATTGATACTGTTAAAATATGTATGTATTGGAAAGCATGGCCTTGTGCAGCCCACAGATCAGTAATACAAATTGATTGGACCATTCAGTTCAAGACAAGACTTATTTAAAAGGACCAAGTGGAAGTCATTGATTTTAGAACATGTAAACTACACTTGGAGAACAGAGTTGCTAAGCAGGCACTGGCTTCTTGAGGCCTTCCTGAATGCTGTGTCCAGTTCTGGTGCCCTCATCTGGTGCCCTCATTTCAAGGATGTTTACAAAACTGAGAGTCTAACCACAAAGTTATTTAAAATAGATAAATAAATGCCTTATAATAAGAAAATCAAGGAGCTGCACTTTAACAAGTAATTGTTAAATAAAAATGTGGCATTTCAGTCACAATGTAAATGTACTAGCAAAAGGATCTGATATTTAGTAATACGGTGTCACAACCTGTAATACAAAAATGTAATGACTGAAAATAGAAGCTCCGCTAATTCAGCTGAAGGATATTGTTTCTACAACAGCAAGTAGATAGAATCTGAGTGATTTAGCATCACAAAATTGGTGGCAGCTTTTCCAGAGCTGGAAACTTTAAAACAGAGTTGAGGTGGGGATTTTTTTTTCCTATTGTTTGTTTGTTTTTCCTATTGTTTGTTTGTTTTCTGTAATACTATCTGCTATTTTACCACTGCTTCAAAAAAATGATCTTTCACAGGATGTCAGATTAGCATGTCATGCAGAGAAGCGCTGTAACCTCCTTCACAGGACCTCTTTGTGGATTGCTGGAATCAAAAAGGGCATATGAGGAAAAAACTCTCTCTTGCATCTTTGACCTTTTTCTTTTATTATTTTCCGAGTATTTGCTATTTACCATTGTCATAAACAGGATACTGAGCTAGATGAATGATTGGTTCAGCCCAATACAGTTGTTCACATGTTCTTACTATAGTAGTCCTTTTTGTCTTGAACTCCTACAGATGTTGTCAGAGATTAAATGTATTCCATTACACATAATTGTTGTCTTTTGTAGGCTTGAGTAGAAAAAAATACTGCCAACTACTCAGGAAATTGCATAGGTCCTGTAATAGCTGAATCTGTAATTATATACTGATGCCAGATTACCACAGGAATAACTAATAGCAGCAACTGTGTAACACCACAGACTACACACCTTTCTTTTGAATGAAGTGTGTTAGTCTGGATATAGCACCAGCAAGTTCCTCTCAATGCAGATTTCATTGAGGCTTTAATCGCTTACTCCTTTCTAGGATGCTCACACCTGATTTTAAGATTGTGAGCTATTGTAGTCTTATGTACAATCTATTACATCTGAGTGTTATAAAGCCCGATAAATATGAAGCTGCCTCTTAGGAAAATGGTATTTTTCCAGTGTCAGAGATTACTTCAGAAGACATTTTGAGCTTTTCAGTAAATTGGTTGCAAATCATCGTGATGTTTAGAGTGCTGGGTGCATGGATTGTGACAGGTTCTGACAAGATAGAAAGTGGTGTGGCATTATCAGTAGCCATGGAAATGGTCTCTAAAAGGAACGCTACAGTACTTCAATGTTAAAACTGCCATCGAGACTTTCATAATCTGTTCACAGATGGCTTATAAACAGAAAGGTGAAATCAGCTGAAAAAAAAGCTATTGAGTAAGAAGTATACACACACACTTCTTGCCTGAAAGTATGCTCAGGTGTTCTGTCAGCCAAGCAACAATCGCATTTTGAAAAGAAAACAGAGAAGCAATGTTTCTGAACTGACTGACAAAAAATTCCTAGAGAAGAAATATGGTTAATTTGAACAGAGGTTTGAGTTAGGGTGGAGTCTAAGGAGGAGATCCAAATTTGGATCAGCCATCTGGTCCTCTTTGCTCAACACCCATGCATACATTGCAATCCTATGCTATAACCCTACATGTCTGAGGAAATTTTCTAAGGGAGAGGTCACTACATGACTAATCAACTATAAGTAATTATACAGAGAAAAAAAAAACAAAACAAAACAAAACAAAACAAAAGGATTACAAACATTATGAGAAAGAGTAATATGAGCTTTGGTTCTGACAAAAGCCTGATGGGCAGATGATAGGGTTACAGAAAATCCCCCTGGGTGAGAACAGACAGTTACTGTATGGGGACCCCATTAGTGCCCATGCCCTCTGTGCTGCTCAACTTCTGCAGATTACCCAGGCCACTGTCAGCAGCCAGACAAGGGGCTTGGTGCCTCTTGTTTGTCCTTGAAAGCCTCATTTGCACTTGTTGGAGTGCTTCTTCCCTACTGACCAGCTGATACTAACATCCCTGTTATTCACTCTTGCTGATTGAGGAAGAAACCAAGGGTCATGACACTCCCTTTGGGTGACAAAGCCTGATAAAGGTGCTTGAACACTGATAATCACAGAATCACAGAATTGTCTAGGTTGAAAGAGACCTCATCGAGTCCAACCTCTGACATAACACTAACAAGTCCTCCACTAAACCATATCGCTAAGTTCAATATCTAAACGTCTTTTAAAGACCTCCAGGGATGGTGACTCTATCACTTCCCTGGGCAGTCCATTCCAACGCCTCACAACCCTCCCAGTAAAGAAGTTCTTCCTAACATCCAACCTAAAACTCCCCTGGCGCAACTTTAACCCATTCCCCCTCGTCCTGTCACTAGGCACATGAGAGAATAGACCAACCCCCACCTCGCTACAGCCTCCTTTAAGGTACTTGTAGAGTACCTTAAGGTCGCCCCTGAGCCTCCTTTTCTCCAGGCTGAACAAGCCCAGCTCCCTCAGCCGCTCCTCACAGGACTTGTTCTCCAGACCCCTCACCAGCTTCGTCACCCTTCTCTGGACTCACTCAAACACCTTGATGTCCTTCTTGTAGCAAGGGGCCCAAAACTGAACATAGTACTTGAGGTGTGGCCTCACCAGAGCTGAGTACAGGGGGACAATCACTTCCCTAGACCTGCTGGCCACAGTGCTTCTTATACAAACCAGGATGCTGTTGGCCTTCTTGGCCACCTGAGCACAGTACTGGCTTGTATTTTAGACAACCCTGGTAAAGATGCTATTTCTGTAGACATATACTTGCAGTACATAACAGGGAACATTTAAGTGATATTGCATGTCCAGTGCACCAAGGCTCTATCTTTTCAATATTTTTCCCTTGGAGTGAAGCTGGCTTCAGAGGTTCTTGCCCATATCCTCCTTCCTATTCAGGAGGCTGTGCATTTCCACATCTTCCATTTCATACCTGTAGGATGGGTTGTTAATCAGATCATTAAAATATCCCGAGTTAAACCAAGTATTTTTGGATGTCACTTTCTAAGTTAGATGACTCTTGACTTATGACACAATCCAATGTAGACAGTTGTATCAGTGCAACCAAGAGATAGGTAAAGAGGTTGGAAACAAGCAGTAGTGCATAAGAAAGGAACTGTCTTAATACAACTTCTATCTCTGATGGAAATACATCATGGAACAGCTTCCTTGCCCCTGGCATTTCAGGATGCCAGGAGCACAACAGTGCAAGCAGCATGTGCCACTCTACAGACATGAATTCTTAGTTCTTGGTAGCAAAGCACACTTCCCCGTACACACTGGATTAGCCATCACATGTACATTAAAATATAAAGAAGATTTTTCTTTTCAGTGGTTATCTTGCGTTTTGTTTTTCTAGAATGTATAGTAAAATTAATTGAGATGCTGGTTTAACTTGTTCAGAAAAACAAGCTTTGTTCTGTCTTTTGAAAAGCAGCACTGAAGCTTTCATTCATCTGCTTTTCATCCAGTGTTCTTTTCTGGCCTGCTTTCTGCTTCCTGCCACACAATGCAAAATTATTATGAAAGCATTTAAAGTAATGACAACTATATTAAGAACACATCACTTCGGAAAAAATATTAACCATTTTTCTCTGTGTAGGCAAAAAGGGAACAGAAGTTTGCTTGAATTATAAAGGCCACACACACACCGGCCAAGTGCCACATGATCTCTGAAAATTAACTAATAGAGCCACAGCTGGAGACAGTCATACATAAATGTAATGCTCAGAGTGCTTATGAAGCTGTTTTTGGCTCTCTACACCCATACAGTTTTTTTTTCAACTAGATTGCTAAAACAGGTATCTTACAGGATATTGAACACTATGGCAAAAGATATATACTTAGGATATCAACATTGATAGGCTAGTCCATGAAGGCTTCCTATGTATATTCCATGGAAGAACAGAGAGATGCTTCTTCAGAAGCAGAGTCGGATAAACTAGTAGGAGCTTAATGTGTGTGATTTGTGTGATTTAAATCTCTCTTTGTTGTTTTCCACTCCCACCCTACCTTCTCTCTCTCCTCTCCCTTTAATGAAGAATCTAGGGAAAGAATATCTAAGGTAGAAACAGCCACTGCCTTACTAAAGATAAGCCTTATTCCAGGAGAGCATATAAGCACATAGTTAATTTTAAGTACACAGGTAGGCACTGGAGCATTTTAAATGCATTAAAGCATGTCTGAGAATCTTGTTAGGTTGTGGCCAGTGAACCAAACTTGAGCAGTGACAATCTTGCAAGTTATTTTTTCTGGGCACCCAACTGACACTGGGGAATGAAGCAGTAACACAGGCTTCTGCTCGTCTGTGTTCGGCCTGAAAACATGGTCATAATGTCTGATCTCAGGCCAACAGAAGTTGATGGGAAGTTTATACTTTGAAGTAGACTTATGGAGCAGTTTTTATATTTCTTGCCCAGCTATGGGCCAATAAAATGGCCAAGGAATGTAGGACAGCTTTCAAAAACATTACAAAGAATATATGTGTGTCTTTGTGTGTGTGTATGAATGAGAACTACTGGGAGAAAAAGATCTGAGAGTCTGGGAAAATTACTTTCAAGTTAGAATATTGTGCCATGTATCTGACTCTGTGAAGTTTGTAACTATTTACTACTGCATTAAAAATAGTTGAGATACAAACTAACCACAACAGGTGTTGAATTGACACTAGGAACAATCAGATCAGATACTTAATATTGTTAGCCAAAGAGGCTATTAACCCCGTGTAATAAAATTATATCTCCACCATGAAATGGCTAATTCTGAATTTTAAGGAAGTGTAAAAGTAATGAGAAAAATTTGGAAAATGCTTTTTTTGAAAGGGAAAAATGTCAGAAAGTTTCCTGTTAGTATTTGTTATCTTTATAGTATTTGTTATATGCTCTAGCACACACAAACATAACTCAAGGCTCAAAACACTTTTCTCGTATAATGGGATATAATGAGTCTTTAAAGTAAGAATCAATCTGTTTGAATAGGAGGTACCAGATGTGTATACACTAAGATGAAAGAACAAGTTTTCTCTCATCAGCACGTGGAAGATTTATGTTTCTAATTCCTCCTAGAGGATGGAGAAGAAATATTCATGAACAGAAGGTAGGATACCGTATGGTCTAATGGATCAATCTAATGCTGAAATCCAAAAATTCCTGTGCTCATCCCAGCATTATTATAATGTTTTGAGACTCTTTTTTTTTTTTGCATTGCAGTCCCCTCAGCTGTAAAACCTATGCACTCTAAATCTTTTATGGGGAAGACTAATTAGATTTTAATATATAAAATGTGTAAGGTTAGGAGTTAATGGGTAGGTTTCTTACAATTCTTACAATCACTTATGATTGTAAGAATTCACTTCTGAATCACTAATTGATTCTTACAATCACTTGAGATTCAGACTGCCCAAGAAGGAATGTGGAAGATACATGGAATATGCTAAGTACATGTAAGCATCCCAACGTATCCTGTATTGTAGGTTTATTTATGTGTATTTTAGGATTATCAGAGTGGATGGTTTCACCTACTTATTCCAAATAAAAAGACTTCTCTTCAGAAACTTTCTTTCCTTTTGCAGCCATCCATTGGAGGCAAGGTACAATATAGTATAAGATCTACTTATTCCCATTTATGCTATAGTAACTTTCCATGAAACCAAAGTTTAGATCATACACCTTGCTTGTGTGGAAAACAGGGCTGAATCTGCCTCCTTTCAGGGAGAGTTAAAGATAACTGAAATGCTTTCTAACCCCTAGGAGTCCAAAGGTGAGGCACCTTGCCTTTAGAAGCTCTCATGGAACAAGACAGTTTCCACTGGGAGATCTGTATTTGAGCTCATTAAGGCCAGGATTTCATCCCTGTGCCTATGTCACTACTGGAAATAAGACTTTGGATGGAAAGTCATTTATGTGCTTCTAATATCTGGAATGTGTAGTATTTTGAAAAAAATACTCCTTTTACTCATCCATCAGCAGCAAAATGAGACACAAGATGAATCTGAACTGAATTATCTTCTGCACTTAAACTGAAGGAAAAACCAACATTTTATAAACATTTACAACTTTAGAATATAAAAAAGTCAGGATATATGCCAGATCAATATCCTTGATTTAGATTTTTTGACAAGTAGTTACCCCCCCCCCCTCAATACACACACATACTCTTTGCTTCAGCTTGCCCCCACCTCTCCTGCCACATTTTAGAATTTGAAATTAAAAGCATAAATTATACGTTGTAGCTTGGAGCTAAAAAAATGATTCTGTCTCTGAATGTTCTTTTAGAACCACAGCCAGCCAAAACTAATTCAGCACAGTCTCACTGAAGTGCTTGGAGCAGTCTGTCTAAACAGCACAGGCCTTCTTAATTTACCAAACGCTCCCACTGCCTCCAATTAGGATGAAAGTGACTGTGCCATTGAAGAAAAAAGTAACTTGACTCTTTCAAGCAGCAGTTGAGAGAGTTTGAAAACTTACACGTAACAGGCTTTCAGACTCAGGTCAGCTTGATACCTTTGACCTTCTGGAGGGCCTAACAAAATGCCAGCGGGAACAAGAAATCTTCCCTGTTTGTATAGCTGCTGGATATCATACACTTCATCTACCCTTGCAGAGACCTATATTTTATTACATATCAAAGTCACAAGGTGGATCATTTCAGAGGACTGACTCCTGCATTCCTTTTCAGGTCATTTCCTTGCGCAAGCCAGAGGACATCTGAACTCTCCCATGCTCCACTTGAGCTATTATTCTCATTGTCTTCAAAAACAGACACAGGCAGATATTTCATAAAAATGAGCCTCAAAATTTCCTGTGTACGGCCATGAAACAAAGTGCATCATACAGATCCTTAGCAGGAGAAGACTCATTTGATTGTTGTTAACAGTTAGGGTTTTGTGCTTGACTGCCTTTTCACAGTTCTAATGAAAATCTGTGGATGCAGAATTGAGATCTAGAGTGCTTGAATGTGGTATTGATGCATAGGCAGGAGGCACTGGAATGATGATTGCTTCTGCTTATCATCTATACATGAGGCCATAATGGTGCATTAGATGAGTCAACAAAGAGAGAGAATGTAGATATAGAATTATTGTCTGTAGCATATGTTGACTGTGCAAGGAAAAAAAAAAAAAAAAGCAAGTTTGCATTTTCCAGCTTTTGTGCACTTGACTTTGCAACTTTAGTAATACTCTTTTTAAATAAGTATATATATTTTTTCTCTATATAGTATACACAAAAGTCATTCTTTTGTTTGGAACAAAAAACACAACTATGGCATATAATTTTCTGCAAGCTATGTAAACAAATTTGTCATGAGCAGCCACTTTATATTTGTAATCTATTTGATTATTTTTTTCTTGGGCCACCAGTATATGAAAATCAAGTAAAAACATTTTATTGCTTTTGTTCTTAAATTATGCCTGTTCTGCAAATAAATAAATAAATAAATAAATAAATAATCATTTGATGTGGACTACTGGAATTATTATGTGAAATTTAAAGTATTTAGAAAGCATATATATATATATACACTATATATTGTATTTTCAGAAGGATTTAGCTTAAGTGTGAGATAAAAACTTAATTGGCATTTATTTAATCTGATTTGGCTTCCCTGTTACTAAATCTAATTTTATGTAATTGAAGAAGTAAGAGTAAGTAGATCTCAGAGATTTAAAAACTCAAAATAAGCCTAGAGGAACATGAATTCTGTATAGTAATCACATTTTTCTCAAAGTATATAGCTCTTAAGAATGTTGAAGGACTTAAAGATAAGTATATGAAATATTGGGCTCCCTATTCCATTGACAGGTTTTTCATGGGCTTTTTTTTTTTTTTTTAATCCAACTTCCCTTTCAAATACCTAAACAGATGAAGCAAATTGCAACTATCAATAAGTTGCAAAAATACATATTTTACAGTGATAATAATATACAAAAATAATGATGTGAAATTATTTTGTATTTCATTCATGTAGTTGAGAGGAATGTCATCAACAAACATCTCGGTGATCCATCAAATAGATCTACTTCCTCTGTCATACGTTCCCATGGAAGTGTTAGCCTGGAATGAGAATGGGGAAGGGGAAGGATGTAATTTTAATCTTCACAAGGGAGTCAATTTAAAATATAGAAATTTCACAAATCAATAGTATTAAAACAGTTATTGAATTTAAATATTAATAGGATGGGAGGTATTGATGGACTGGAACCAGAGCTACATAAAGTGGAGCGCATTATATAGCTAAAGCATTAGCCTGAAATAGGAAATCTAATTTTCTTTCAACTAATATACCTATGAATTGGAAATATACCATTGTGACTCTGATCCATAAAAGTGGAGACTTAACTCAGTGAGTGCCATGTACAATTTATCTCTGCTTTTTGGCACTGTGGCCAAAACTTTATTGTGGCCACTACTTCAACATTAGGCACAAAAGAACCTCTGATTAATCTACTCTCAATGAATTACATATCTTAAATACATACACAAAATTTAAATGAGAAGTCTGGTTCTGTACTGCTGAAATCATGCTGGCTATGAACTACACAGTAAAATTCCTTTCACTTTCCTATCTGTCATATTACTAATCATGTTACTGCAACATAAAAGATGTTGACTTATCATTTCTTTCCATACTATAGCAAAGGTTTCATGTCATTGTGCTATGTCACAAGACAACATTGTTTATTGAATTACAATTTGAGTGAGGCAGGACTTAAATTTTTACTCTGACAATGAAAGTCGTAAGGTGAATATCAAATAAATTTCATAGAGGTACTCTGAATGTATCATGTCTGTAGTTTATTTCCTTGACTTCAGATTCCTTAGAATTTTTTGGCATTTTTCCCAAAGAACAAATTACAGAATACTGTTTCACCTTCTTTCAGGGAAGTATTGTTCATTGAGCATTATTTTTCAGCACGCAACTATAAAACAGTCTTGCATAACATGAAACAGGCCTGTGTCTATTAGAAGCTCATTTGAAAATAGACCTATTACAAGAGTACATTACGAGCATGTATATGGTAAATAGCTCTCAAGAATATGGAAGTAGTTTGAGAATTTATTTGATCATTAAAATGTATTGTTGTACACTGTACTCTTAACTTGGAATGGTAAGATCTTCAATGAGAGCAGGTTTACAGGTTTTATTGTGCCTGATCTTGCAGTAATTCTTCATATTTATGATGATGCATGCAGCACTACAGTTAACAGCTTTTGAATCCCTGGCCTGAGAATGTTTGTCATTCCTGAAGTCTTTCACAGCCTTAACTCACACCTGGATGCTGAAAACAAACTTACCTCAGAATGAGACACTCATCCACATACAGGATGAGTATTAAATTGCTTGTCTGCTTTTTCTTTGTTCCATTATTTTTATCCTTTTTTTTTTTTTTTTTTTTTTTTTTTTTCCTTCATTAGTATTGTAAGATTTAAAGGCTATGAGCAATATAATGCATGAAACACTGTTTCTCAGGGATCAGAGGAACATTTCCTCATTTGTGAGCACATACACAGGATCACAATCTCACCCGAAGTGGGGTAGTGTTATTATTTACCCATATCAGTTGCATTCTCATTAGGGCAGAAGTACATCTAGAAAGTAGAAGCGGTATATTTTTGGCTTTGCTCAGTACTCAATAAAACACCATTGCCAGTGATTGGCTTTGTCATTCTGTGATGAAGTCAGGTGAAAGGTTTTGGTGAAATTTACACCAAAGATGGAATCTTAACTACACTACACTAAAGTGCTGGATATATTGTTGTTGTTGTTGTTATTATTATTATTATTTATTAATAATAATAATAATTATTATAATAATTGTCGGTGTTGTTGTTTTGTTGTTGTTGTTATTATTTCAATTTATTTACTCAGCTTCTCATGTTTGTTAGAAGTACATACTGATACAAAAGCAAGGACAATCATGATTAATACTGTATTGGCTGTAGTGTTCAACACTGAACTTTTCTCTTTCTGTGTACCCTTTCTGTGATTTAGCTTTACATTTCCATCAGGTCCCATTGAGCCTTGTTGTTATTTATTATCTGAAGGAATAAAATTCCCTGTTATGCCTAAATTTATACATTTTAAATTTTGGTATTTTCTTTCTAGAAGCCTGATAAATTTTCCTCACTAATGCATTTGGTATTTGCATCATTATCAGATATTTGTTCCTTTTTTTTTTTTTTTTTTTTCTTCATTATTATGGGTTCTGTTTGAATTTTAACATATGGAAGGAGATGTGTGTGTGATAATATATGAAGTAATGTACACTTATATCCTAAACAAAAAGTTAGAATGAATATTGTTATCACTTGACTATACAATAGTGCAGTAGATGACAAGATTAATATTAATCACCCTACATTTAGAATAGCCTGCACTCATAAATAAATCATTTTGATAGACAAATGAAATGAAGTAAACAGATTATGATGCTCATGCTCATCAGAAAACTGGAATAGATGATATTCAGAAGGTAATAACAGAAAAAAAGGGAGGGGGGGGAAGCTGAAGTAAAAGACTAGACAGTCATCCAAGGTGTCCATGAAACTGGACAATGATTCAAAAAATCTCTAAAGTTTCCATTTTAAAAGTACTTTTCACTGTTGGATATAAAAGGCCATTTGTTGCTCCTGCAAAGCTATCAGTCATTGTAAAAGAATATCATACCGTGGGAAGAAAAAATATGAACATTTATAATTTGCAACCACGGTGATAATTTAAAGCTTAAATATCAAAGAACAGATCAATGAACAGAAATTACAAGCAAATGAGCTCAGTCCATCCATAGTTGTCTGAGATGAGCTGGATTATGACAGCTCTGAGAGGATGGGGATGGATTCATCTTGAGAGAAAACACACAAGTAGCAGCTGCAGCATAGGTGTGGCTTGTGGGATTTTTGTTAGACACACACACAGACACACAGAAAGTTCCCTGCTGCAGCAGAAGACATCTCTGCTTATATGATGCTTTAGGACGAGCTGTGTCAACCTTGTTGTGTAACTGATTAAGTGAGCCACATATTAATACCATCTCACATGTATCTAACCCAGTTTCTGGAAACATGGCTGTGAGCATGAGTGCATATGTTCATGTCCTGAGCAAAGTTCTCTGCAGCCAGTACCAGAATCACCAGACTACAGTAATTATAAGATAAAGTCCTATTTACTTGAGCTGTAGAAGCTCACTACTTTGATGTCTTAAGTCTTTGGTGCAACCCACATGACAGCTCAGATGACAGTCATGCCATATGAGTCAGGCAGGCAAGATTACACTTCTGGTACACAAACTATTTTAATTGCAATAAAGAATTCATAATAAGCCCAGTTGATCTTTGTTGTTTTGTCTGTACCAGAGTGATTAGTGACATGGGTAGGGTTAGATTGTTTAGCCAAAAGCAATTAATTTTGTTTTGCCAGTTGTGGGGAATTTTAACCTTAACATCAGAGTGCCTGTGTCACTGCCGATGCATGCAATGGATCAGCATTTAGCTTTAATGAAAGCTAAAGGAAAGTTGGGGGGAGGGAAGGAATTACTGACAAAATCAGTGTTACAGAATACCATATCAGACAAACTGTAGGCTTTTCAGTCCTGTTTATCTTACTTCAGAGTATTGATTATTTGCAATCAGCAAGACAAAAACTGCTGAAGGTGAAAGTCAGTTGAATTGAGAATAGGTTATTTATCATGTTAGCAAAGAATTCTTCTATTTATTTTTTTTCAGCTTTCCATTATTATAGCAACTTTCCTTTTTATAAGAGGCTGAAGATGTCTGCATTGCAGCATAATTGGTTCTGGCTGCTAGCCACCTGACAAAGTTAATTATTGATTGTCTGTGCATTGGTCCTGTGAGAGAATCCAATGTCTATACAAATTAGTTGGAGACAACTGTCTTGTAAAATAGTCAGAATAAATCCTTTATACCTTCCTAAACAGAAATGTGATAGATTATTGGCTTTTTGAGGGAAAGGGCAAAGTTTAGTACTAGCTTCTATTCATAAATGACGAGGCTTCTTCACTGCTGAACTCAATTCCAATCAAAGGGTACAAGCATTAAGGAACTGAATTCACAGATGAGTCTGAAGAATACTAATTATTTTCAGACCCATCCCACTTTAATAAATTATTGGTGATAACTGGATTATTTCAGGTTTTGAAGGACTGTGATTATTGTATGCCTGTTATTTTATTTCAGAATGTATTCCTCTCATTATATTTTGAGTTAAAATCAACAGATTTTACTATATGCAATCTCACAAAAGTTAAGTTCATGTTGCTTAAATATTTAAACACTGAATGCTTATAGATTTGGAAGAAGAAAATTAAGTCTTCAAAAATAAATAAATAAATAAATAAACAACCACACAATATTCTTGTGAAAGCAGATGAAAACATCTTCCATTGGATGAACAATACATAGGATGAACAGTGTCATCAGATCCAGATACATTCATATTAGCACACACACAAATGCAAGAACCTAAATACTTGTTTTGGCTAATCTTTAATTAGAAACGTGAAAAAAATACTTTTCTTTCCCCCTGCATTTATTTACTCATGGTGAATCACAAGACATAAATGAAGAAATAGAGACAAGCTCTGAGCTTTGGTGGTGAAGCAAACTTCAAAGAAGTGGAGAAATCCCTGTTTAGCAAGGCCTGTTGACACATCATTTTACTCCGTGTGCTGAAGTTTCTGTTCTCACTCCCCCACCAGTTCTTTGCCACTATCCCTTTACACGTAGGTTACCACCACTGGAAATCAGCAACTCATCCAAACCTTCCCTGCTAAGATTCAATTCAAATAATGTTGGGAAGCTTAAAGTGTTGGTCTTTAGTAGCTTATTTCTCTTTTGGACTGAAAGTGATTAGGGAGTATTCATACAAACAACTCTGCTGGTAAAAAGGCAATAGAGGCAACTGGAGGCAGGCTGGAACAATTTTTTTTTTTTTTTTTTTTTTTTTGCCTGCACAGCTGCAGTCAGAAAGGGATGTGTGAACAAGCCTTAAGGCTCCACAGCTTCTTTCCAGAGTTATGGTAGTCTGGTCTTCTCCTGCTAATTCAGATAGCTGCTATTGCACAAGAGAAACTGTGGGTGAGGAGGCAATAATGTGTCTAGCAGGAGATCCTTTGATCTTTCCTCTCCCTGGTCTCCCATGAAATCATTTAGTTCTCCCTGAGCAGAGGCTTTGTGTTATATTCACTGTGCAGGGACCATCCAAGAATTCAAACGTTGAAACAAACTTTATGAAATGCCTATTTATGAAAAAGCTACAAATTTAAGAATGTATTTTCATGTTGAACACAACTGAGGCACAAATCTTCTTGACTTTCCCACACATACTTCAATGCTGTTGTTCTTCAACTGTTGAAAGAAATGTGTCTCAAGCTTACAGGCAGAACCCTGAAAACATGACCCAAATCCTTTGAAATTAGACAGGTAAGAAAAATCACCATAACTGTTCGCTTTTAATACCCCCCAGCCCAAAGACACACACACACACACACACACAATTTTTAAAAGAAATCTTATAGTATTGGAATTATAGCAGTTATATTTCAAAGATGAGAGTTTGCAGTCTTATAATGATCAACATTTTACACCAATGACTATAATTGTCTGCCTTAGTTTAATCTGGCACCAGGTTCTAAATAAGAGAGTTGCCCAAGGGAGTACAAACTATGTTGAACAGAAGTAATTTCTTTTAGAAAAAGAAGCACAAAATTCACTTCTGGTCTCATTTCACTTATGTCTATCTTGCCGTCATTACTTAAATCAGTGAAATTGCACTGACATAAAATGAGAATAAAATCAGCTCTACTGCATAGATGTAATAAAATCTAGTGCATGTATAAATGTTGAGATCTCACAGGACGGTGGCCAGGAAGCCTTGGTAAAGATTAAATATGTTAAGTAGTGTTCAAATATTCATTTATGTTATTGACATGAAAGTTCCTCTTTTAACCACTCTAAATCTTATTTCTCATCTTGGTTTTTTTTTTTTTTTTTTTTTTTTTTTTTTTGTGTGTGTGTTTTTTTGTGTTTTTTTTTTTTTTTTTTTTTGGGGGGGGAGGAGGGGTCTTCACATCCTAGTTTTCTCTATAACTTATGCTGGAATGTAGAAAGAAAAAACAACAACAACAACAACAACAACAAAAAACACATGCAAATAATTTCATTCTGCAAAATAAATAGCAAGACAACAACAACAACAAAATAACATGGAACTATATATATAATATTTGTATATTATATTTAGAGTATGAATAAGTTTTAACACTTAGCTAAAACTCTAGCCACTGAAATCTTTAAACTTCTGCCATTGAAACAAACAGGTCAGTTTTTCACCAATATCATTTTGTGAAAAACCTTGAAAACATGCTGAGCAGAGTTAAGCAAATGATATTTAGAAACTTTTAATATTCACTTGATTCTGTGTTTTTTTTTTTTTTTTTTTTTTTTTAATGGGCAATCTTTAAAGACCAGCTGTTCAGCTTATTTTCCTGGCTTTCTAGTCAAACTGGCTGATTTGCCACTATATGCAAATACTAGGTCCCTCATAGGACAGAATGACATTGAGGAAGATTAGCAACAGGACAGAAATGCTTTCTGGACAGGCACAAGGTTTTAATATATACATTTGTTTATACACACTAGAAATCTAATATTTGTCATTTGTCATCTACCTTCAACAGGTTTAGTATGGATAGCTCAATGCTATTACCTAAATATAGTCAGTTGCTTAAACTGCTGCTTAAAGGTACTCTGTGGTATCAGAGACATATATGCAAGGATTGTATTTGTGATGAAGATCCCACAGGAGATTCATAACCCTCTGGTCTAGAAGCTGAAGGTGTGGTGAAATACTGAGGGTATCTGAATGGCTCATTCATGTTTGATAGTTAATACATATACTGCCAAACAGAAGATTTTAAAAACTAACCTTCAGTTCTAACTAAATGTAGCTCCATATGGGCCTGAGTCTCATTTCTTACTGATTTCTTTGCTCTGTAACTCCAGTAAAACCAGAAATGCATTCTATTTACACCACTGTAAGTGATTATAAAATCATTGCTTCTGGCACTATATGTAGCAGGATAATATGGAGAAAAAAATGTTTTTCTAGCCTACGCCACTAGATCAAAGGAATGCAAATGAAGCTAACCATAAGCCAGCTGACTCTTGTATTTCAGAGATACTTTTAACAATGTTTAATATTTTCCAATCTCATCTTCTGAAAGGTTTGTATGGTAAAGGCAAACAATTTGCTCCTGTAGTCAAGACTTCTGCTTTAGTTGTTTGAGAAGAAAGTTAGGTGGTTTAGGTCCTTAAAAAAGTTAGAGCAAAATAGCACCACTTTAGGTTGTTTACTGATACTGAAAGGTACCTACGAAGCATATTGTTATATTATTGAACTTTCTACAAAGACTTAGTTCTTTTTTTGCCATTAGGTAAATCATTTGATAATACAATGGCTGTGTTTCTTACTGTGAGGTTCACGGGGCGTTCTTGCTAATACAGGAGTCATCCTGTTTTGAGACCTCTTCCTCCGCAGCCCTTCTTCCCCAAGGTGACTGTCACTGAGCTTTGCAAGAGTTTGCTGCTGTGAGGCTGTTACGGACCTAGCATCCATCTTAGACGATCAATATGTATCCTTAACAGCTGTGGAGGAGAAGAAAAGAATACAGTGACTCCTTTCCAATGAGCTGAGGCACTATGCCAGCTCATACTGGCATTATATCTTTGCTTGTTAATTTAGCTGTTTGAGAATCAGATCTGTAACTGCCACAGAACTGTCACCAGGGTCTTACATCACACAGGGAGTAAAAAAAAAAATAAAATAGTTTACACTCTTTAAATCTAAATCCCAGCTCAAGTCAGCCAAATGGAGGGAATTTTAGCACTGAAATATGCCTTTCTATAGTTGTGACCCTAGTTCTAATTTTTCAAATAGTTAATGATAACAACATTAGATCAGACCCACAAGATCAAAGCAACTGGGAAGATGGAAATGCAAGAGATAAAGACAGATGAATAAAAACAGACAGCTTACTGCTGTTAAGAGTTACTACTGTCTAGCAGCTGAGCTCTGGTAAATCCATATTCCCAATGACAAATGAGAACCTCATAAACTCACTAACATAAACCACCATTATGGAAGGAAAGAGAGGGAGACTTTAGAAAGAATCTACAGTTTTGGTTGAGATGATACTTTTAATTTTATCTTCATTTGCTTGGGTTGATTTTATTACACCTTTACTGGATCCTGAAGCAATATAATTCCCTATATATTGATCTGCTAATCTTTTGCTTTGTACATTTTTATACTTATTCAAGGAAACTTCTACTTTATTTGTATCACTCAAGGACTTAAAAATACACAAATTTGAACCTTACAGTAACTTCATGGACATATATGTCTACCATACTAAGGTAACCAGTCTACCATACTAAGGTAACCAATGCAAAAATCAAGCCCACTGAATATACTAGTGGAGAAGTATAGGAGAAAGGAACTAAGGAGGAATATAATGAATTATAATATTGGCTGGATCATAGGCAGAAGATAATCTGAAGGGATGTATTTTGGAAATACTGAAATATGTGAACAGGGTTGATGGTCAGTTTTGTCAGTACAAGTGGTAGAATTAAAAAACATAGGGCTGAATATGTTTTATTTTCTGTTGTATTCTTGGTAACATGAATCAGTATGCAGAAGTAATTTAACCAATGAGCTCTCAATTAAGCAATCTAGTCAGTCATACTCTGCAGTAAAACTAAAGCTAGGCTCTTCCAACTGTCTTCAGATGCACTCTTTTTGAGCACAAAAGCTCACTGAGATAACTGCTTCACCTCTCATCTGGCATTTATGGAGACATGTCAGCTTGAACAAATTCTTAGAGTTTTTGGGGATGGAAAAAAATACATCTAAAGCAGCTTTAATACTATCAGCAAAATCATTTTCTGTCTTTCCTTCAGTCATCTTTCAGACACTTCTGAGAACAGACATATTACTTGAACTTGAACTTTTTATTTTAAAGAATACAATATGATCTTTTTAACATAAGCTATTTTTCTTTTTCAAAATGTTTTGAAGTTATATTTTTTTTTTCTTTATCATATATTTATTTATATAAAGACATTTTTTAATGGCAGTAGCCTTCATACAGTGCTTGTGGTGATGTTCATATATGAAAACCATTTATTAGGGCTTGAAGCCCTAACAGCTCCAATGCCTCATAGCTCAAAAACTGGCCATACCTGTCTTTGCTATAACACAGCCTAGTAGAGACTACAGTCATTATTAGAGGTTATAGCCAAAACTACCATTCAAACCGTTCCCAGCTACTATCAGTTGATGTTTTATAAACTTTTAAATTAACGAAAAGTACTTTTCTGAATATTTAAGTGCTCTGAGTCTTTTTTAAAAAAAAAAGTTTTTATTACTTTCTTCAAAGTTTTATAAGCTTTCCATAAACTTAGTGACTTGTTCAAGTATATTTCAGACACACTGATCTGTTCAAAAGGCAAATTCAAAATGGAAAATAACAGTCAAACTGGGACATGGAAATCTTAGTGCAACATAGTATGCAAGAACTAACAGCTAGTATTACTGACCCCAAAATACTATATTTCTTTTTGATATGAGTTTTACTTGAGGGTTCTGAATATTTTTGGTTTGCTTAGATGACATTAAAATGAACTTTCTGTTGAGTAACAAGCACTGAGGTTTTATGTGAGGCTGCCAGAAAATCCAATCCAGGGATTAGTAGTTTAAGTTTCTAAATTATAGTGCATATGCTTCAAGTAAATTATAAATTGAACGGATAAGCACGATGATAAATTAACTCTTAACAGCCATTTTTTTTTCTGAATAGCATGATATATAAGATGTGTATAATACAAGTCACAATAGCCACAGAAATTACATTACATAAGCCTTAATTTATAGTGAAATTATAATGAGAAAACAATTTTAAACAGTTTTTATATATGGCAAAGTCTATTCATAATCCAATTCAACTTTACTTTTCTCCTTATGCAGCATTAAATTGCTATGTCATCACAATTATTCCAAAAGTTTTATTTATTTGCAAAAATAAATCAACATAAAGCAGAGTAAGTCCAGTAAATATCTATATCTGAAATGCTTTATTTGATCTGGAGTTTTCAAAAAGTGTAAATGAATTATATCATTTTATTTATTCATTTTCATTGGGAATTTAGCATCTAAATCCCTTTGGCTTCCGTGAAAAGCCTACTTAATATTCTTTGCATGGTTGCTTCACATAGTTATGAATGTATAATGCATTACTTAAATGTCACTGGAAATATTACTGAATGAAAATAAAGAGCCTATGGTACAATAAAACATGTACTTTCTAGAGATAATATTCCTTGCTTTCTCAGTGGTATCAGTAGTACTGGAATCTTGCTATCCCATGATAAGGATATCTCCTCTGTAAAGGATATATGTAATAGCTGATGATGAAATAATTCATCTTTTGCTAAGAGCCATTTGGTGTTCAACATGCCATTTGTCCTCAAACTAGACTTTAACTAGAATTTAAATGGCGGATGGCCTCTTGTTAGCTCTTTACACAACTGGGAGAAATGGAATGGATCTGGGAAAAAAGATGGTTTTTGTTCACAGATTGGAAAGGGAAAAGTATTCTGTTGTACCTCTCTGCAGGGAACTCTGAAGCTCAGGTGGGCTGAGCTAGTCAAACTTAGTCAAACAACCTAGAGCAACCTCCTTTTGTTGTTATAATCTGCTCACCAAAGTCAGTTCCACCAGTGAACAGTTGATGACTGAAAATTAGAGAATGATTAGAGAATGAGAGTAAGACAGCTAAAAGCTTTCTTAGTCTAATTAACTCTGCAGATTTTCTATCTGAAACTTGGTGTTTATCAGTTGTCTTTGACTTAGAGAAGGTATATGTATATTAAAAAAAAAAAAAAAAAAAAAAAAAAGAGGTGTAAAAATAAAGGAATCTGCAATAGTTGCAACCATCAGTGTTCTGCTACTTTTTCTCACAGCAGATGCCACAGAGGAGATACGGGCTGTGGCCCATGGAGAGCCCCCACAGGGGCAGGGCCCAGGCCAGAGCTGCAGCCCATGGAGAGGAAACCGCACAGGAGCAGGGGGTCTGCGGGGAGCTGCCACCCATGGAGGACCCATGCTGGAGCAGTTTGCTTCTGACAGATGGACCCCGTGGTATGGACCCATGTGGGAGCAGTTCTTGAAGAGCTGCTGCCTGTGGACAGCCGCCACAGGATAAGTTTAGGAAGGACAGCATTCCATGGGAAGGACCCCACATGGAGCAGGGGCAGAGAGTGACCATGAGTTGCAGAAACAAAGCATTACAGACCAACCACCAACCCTATTCCCTGCTCCCTGGCACTGCTTGGGGGGAAGTGGTGGAAAAGGCTGGATGGAAGGGGAATGTTGTTTTAGTTTTATTTTGGTTCTCACTGCTCTAGTCTGTTAGTAATAGGCAATAAATTATATTAATCTCCCTATGCTGAGTCTGTTTTGCCTATGAAAATAATTGTTGAACAATCTCCCTTTCCTTATCTCAACCCTGAGTCCCTTCCATCATATTTTTTCTCCCTTTTCCTTTTATGAGGGGAGTGAGAGAGCAGTTGTGGTGGAGTTTAGCTGTACTTCAATTTGAAACCATCACATCAAGTGAAACAAACATGGGTTGGAGGATTCATAATCTGCATTCTTGGATAAAAATAAAATGTCCTTGTGGAGAATACTATTACAGAGCCAGTGCTCAGTCACCTGCACACTAAAGAAGTGTTGCCTGATGAGCCTCTTGGAGCCTCTGGGAGCCTCTTGTTTTTTCAGTTTTCTCCCACTTACTCTTGTCCTATCACTGGGCACCACTGCAAAGAGCCTGTCTCTGTCCTTTTTGCACCTTTGTTATTTATATACATTGATGAGATTCCTCCCGAGTCTCCTCTTCTCTAGACTAAAATGTCCCAGCTTTCTCAGCCTTTCCTCACAGAAGAGATGCTCTGGTCCCTTCATCATATTTGTAGCCCTTTGTGGACTCTATCTAGTATGTCCAGGTCTCTCTTGTATTGGGGAGCCCAGAACTGGACACAGTGTCCTCACTGTGCTTGAGCCCACTAGGGTGGCTTCATCAGTGCTGTGTAGAGAGCAACACCTTCTTTGACCTGCTAGCAATTCTTCTAATGCAGCCCAGAATGCCTTCTTTGTGACAAGGGCACTTTTCTGGCTCACATTAAACTTGGTGTTCTCTAGGACCCCAGCAGGTCTTGATGCCTGGGTTTGTCCCTCCCTGTGAGCAGGACTTTGCACTTCTTGTTGAACTTGGTGAGGTACCTGTCAGCCCATTTCTCCAGCCTATCCAGGCCCTTCTGGAAGACAGCACGTCTCTTTGGCAAAACAACCATTTCTCATAATCTCTTTCTCATCATCTCCAAACTTGCTGAGAGTATACTCTGCTCCATTGTCCAGATTATCAATGAAGTCATTGAACAGGACTGGAACCAGTATTGACCTCTGGGGTTCTCTGCCTCCAAATAGACTTTGCATAGGGAAAGAGCCTGAAGAAAAGCTGAAGCTGAAAGACCACTGGAGGGAAGCAAATATAACCAGCTCCTGGAAGTGTGGGTCCCTTCCTAGCAATCAGGATGTGTTTTTTTTGTTTTGTTTTGGTTTTTGTTTGTTTGTTTGTTTGTTGTTTTGTGGGATTTGCAACTCCATGCAGATGGGATGCACAACTGTAATGAAAGGAACAAATACCAAGAATCACATTAAGCCATGTTGTTTGTAAAACAATATTTTTTTATTATTTTTTAAGTATTTCCATTGTTTTACTTAGTAACTTTGAGACTTGTTTTAGTTTTAAAATATTTTGATTAAAGTTTTATTTAAATCTTCCTTTTTCAATTTAAACATTTTTTGAGTCTTTCTAGAGCTAGGAGGTTCAGTTTATTTCTCAAAGACATGGATGACTTGGAATGATTATGTCTCTTCTGCTTAGCAATATTTTACTAATGATCATCTGGCACTGCCTGCTCTTTCAAATGTTAATTTTTCTCAGCCTATGCTAGCTATTCTTTACAGTCTCCTCAATATTGCTATGATTATCAAATATCAGTAAATAATACACCTAGATAAATAATGTTTTGCTAATGTTTTATCACCAAAATACTGGATTCAATTGTGGATCCCATTGTCAATGCTATAAAGTGGCACTGGAGAAATGGAAAGGGGGAAGAGATGTTTATAAATCTGGAAAAATAATTAATTCATATAAAGAATCATATCAGAATTGTATTCTCTTTTACATTTATTCCTGTGTCTTTGTAGTTCAATCATTCAATTCAGGAGCAGAAAATAATTAACAGACAGTGTACCAAGGATGTTTGAGCAGCTAGAGGTAAATTAAGCTTACCCTTATTGAATTTGGAAATAATTCCTGGGAACTTAGCTTATAGAAGCTCCATATGAAGCTCCATATGATGGTCAAGATGTACTCTCAGGTACTTCCATTGCTCCATTTCAAAAGACTGCTCTTCTGACTTAATGAATTTTTCTCATTCATCGTATATCACAGTAGAAATCTCTATCAGTCAAAAGAAGTTGAATTTTGAAATGCTCAGCACCTGTGGCATGTTGATTAGTTTTATTGTGTTCTCTGTTCTGATATTTTAAATATAGAAAGTGAAGTAATTCATTCAAAGATGACCACCTGAAAACTGAGACTGTGTTAGTTAAGGTCTGTTACAATGCACTGGAATGTGTTATGTCTTTCTACAGTTACTCTAGCAATAATTAATGGTCATCAAGTAACTGATTGGTATTTCCACTTTTGCTCTGTGCTCTTAAGGTCTGTGTTATTTTCCTCCTTATATCTATTACTAGTGTGTTAGTAAGTGCTTCAGACTTTTGCAGTACCCTGGACCCTTATGCCTTTTAGCCACTCCAAGTAGTACCGTCTTTTCACAGTTGTAGCTCAAATAAAGTATCAAAAGATTTCTGATGAACTCTTACTAAGGTTCAGATCTAAAGAAAATATCCAGAGAAAGAAACTATTAGTTTTTGTTGTTGTTTGTTTTGTTTTCTGTGAGTGACATAAAGTTCAGAAACAAGGCTTTCAAGGTGCTTGATTAAAAGATAGCTACTTGTCAGTTTGAATATGGAGCTAAAGGATGAAAAGAAAGCTTAAAATTGCCTGGTACAGGAAATAATAATAATAATAATAATAAAGTTATTTTCTTAATAGCAAATATAGGGGTGATTAAATCTGCCAGACCAACAGTCCTGGCAGTAAATGCCCTTCATCAGTTCCAGGTTCTTTTATGCCAGAGCAGCCTATCAGCCATGATGTAGAACTGCAGTTATTATGCCTGTGATATTTAGTCTAATGACTGCACTGTCATTCAGTCTTGTCTGTGGGGCAAACCATGTCTTGGGCACAGAAGGAAAGTAGATCGGTAGATTATATTGTAGTAGACTTTTGGCAATATGCAGTGTGCAGGAGCTCAGATCTGTCTCTGTTGTTAGGTCCTCTCTTTGTCACTCTTGTTTTCTACTGTCCTTATGTGCTCCTTTCTCTTCATGCATTGGGTAACAATTGTCCAGTCCTTACTAAGCAACAACTAGAGTTCTTGCAAATTTGTTACTGCAGGAGAGGCACGGCTCTTTAACCCACCCAAACTCAGGTTTCCTGGTTCTTAGGACATGTCAGTGCTATGTAGTACAGCATCGCACACTGTAATAGAAGCATCAGATGCACTGAACCAAGAAGGATGTAACTGAGCAAGGACAAATATCATGCTTCCAATCTGCAGCGCAGACAGGCCTACTCAATTGCATCTAACTCAAGACATATTATTCAGTGGGTCGTATTATCGAGTGGGTCTTGCACTGTAGACTTAGTTTCACTGTCACTGAGCCTGAAGTATGCTATAAAATGCTAAGCAAAGGTTTGTCCTCAAAACAGAATCAAAAGCTGCAGTTTGAAAGATGAAATCTTGTGTTACTCTAAAAGGCCTTACCAGAATGCCTCATCTTTTATCTTTCTTTCCTGTTTCCTTAATCATTTTAGGTTCAAATTAATTACTATTAGAGAACTTGAGGCACAGTTTTCTCAGATAAAGAAATGTGTACAGTGAAAGGTGAAAGACCATCTGGAGCTTGGATTGAATGATATTAACAATCTGACTAATGGTGTAGTGTCTAAACTAAAGAAGGAAATACCAAGCCAAGCCATTAGGCAAATGTAATCCATTACAGTAACAGACAGTCCAGCGCTTCAGGGAGATCTTTGTCTTTCTCATTTCTTTCCATCTAGCTCTTTAATTTGTGTTTTGTAGCTATCTGTCTTCAGTTTAAAAACTGCATTGTTGTCCATTCCTAATCTTATAATCATGGTTCCTTTCCTCTTGTTACATAAACTTCAGTAACTGTTCCTCCTAGCTACTTTTGAAATAGTCTCTGGGTTGAAGTACTATAGTCTAGTTTTAATTGCTTAGGAACTACAGAGTAAAAAAGTAGTCATGTGGAAAAAAGAAAAAAGAAAAAAGAAAAAAAAAAAAAAAAAGAAAAAAGGAAAAGAAGAGCAAAAAAAAGAGAAAAAATGAAAAAAAAAAAAAAGATAAAAGAAAAAAATAAAAAAAGAGAAAAAAGAGGAAAAAGAAAAAAAGAAACGAGAAAATAAACAAACCAGAAACCAGAAAACAAAAACAAAAGCAAAAACAAACAAACAAAAAACACCCTGCCCTGAACTAATAACCCAATAAGCAAAAACAATGAAATTGCCTTCTAAAATCCTACTGTCTCTATTGCTCCTGTAGGCACCATTATTCTCTGAGCATTTTGGATTGTTTTCAGAGAGAAATTAAAAGAATGGAAGAAATTTGTAGTGGTTATGGGCTCTTAACTAACCATGCTACAGAAAATTTGCAGGACTGAGGGCTTCATCAAGAAATTACTCTAACAGTTGATGTGGTTCTTCTGCTCTGCTCTACTTGTTAATATTTATTAATGGCCATTTTCAAAATTATAAAAAGGGACCATGTAGGAAAGAATGAAAACAGAGAAGTGATAAAGCAGAAAAGCGAAAAGAGTAATACAAGAAAAGGGATAGATGTATAATGCAAAACAAGCAAACAAATTGGAGCAATAGTATAAAACATTTGCAAAAGTATTGAAGAGAGGGGCAAGAGAAAGAGGCATGCTTGTCTTTAACAGAAGGAAGAAAAAAAAAAGATGAATTCATTTATTTCTTTGGCATATTAGAATGGTGCCTTTTTGTAGGAGAAGGTAGGTGTGGAATTCAGACAAAATAAAAATTATCTCTACATTAATATTTGACCTACTTTTATTGAAACAGAATGATTATGTATTACCTATACAACATAATGTGTATTTATGTAAGTAGCCCAGTTTGAATAAAATGCATTAGTTTCTGTCAGCAGTGTTATTCAGGACCCTTCAAGCTGCATGTTCAGAAATGTCTAGTCAATCTCACTTGTGCTTTTTTTTTTTTTTTTTTTTTTTCCACCTAGGTTCAAAGGATTAAAACTTTAGCATCAAATCCTTCATGAACAAGACAGAAAGAATTTTTCTGACTCTTTTACCTCCAGTAGATCAGCTGGTAATTACACACAAGTCTGGTCTGTGATTGTATTTACACAGATTCAAGACTGAAGAAAGTAAACGAAGTGTGTGTGGTTACTGTGCATTGTACATAAATCAAGATCTACAACGCAAACCACTGAAATCAGAAGATGTTTCATAATAAATAGAAGGAATTAAATGTATTTCTATACAAAGCCAAGCTTAAAAATCTTTAAGAGCTTAGATTAAATGATAGTTATACTTTGTGCAGGATGAGTTCACCATGATGAGATTCACCCAAACGCAAGCCTTCTTGAATTAAGTGAACTATACACTGAGAACCAAGCTATCAATGAAAGGTTTGTCTGCAGCATCTGTGGTAGTAGAATCACACCAAGAAAATTATTTGTGTTATTTTTTTTGTCCTAGGTTTCCAATGTGTCTATTTCCATTTCTGTGTATGAATGCAGGAGTTCAAATGTATAGTAGCAATCATCTATGAGGAACAAGTTGGAAGTTAGATTGCTTTGGGGATTGTTATCAGAAAATTTTAAAAGTCCCAAACAGAGGAGTGATATGAACTCCCTAGATGAAAAAAAACAATACTTTTCTTAACCTGTTTTTTTTTTTTCACAGATGCGATTCTCAGGAAAACAAGCTAATCTTTTTCTCTTTCTCTCTTTCTTTAAAAATACAGAGCTGTGGCAGTCATGATATTTATTAATTATATTTTCTGCCAATAAATATAATTTTTATTTTCATAAAACTGCCCATTTTGATCTGTTCCTAACCTTGGCAGTATATGCAGTACTCTTTCCTATATATTCTTCTTATTTGGGCTCTTTTTCAAAGGCATCTAAAATGTTGAAATGCATGTGGCCCCTTTGGCAGCTGTGATAGTAAATTTGGAAAGTTCATTTTCAAGTGGACTGACATGTACACATAATTGAACTGAATTAAACAACTGTTAGCTTGAAAGTATGGTAAAGGAGTTATATTTTGCCACATGCCTACACACAAATCTACCCACATCTACCATACATTTAGCACAGTTACTGTATTCTTTTATTTATTGGTATTATAGCTGGGACAAATATTCCACTCAAAGAAATATTCCACCAAGGAACTAATTTTGCAAACAGAGTACAATATGTTCTACACAATTTACAATGTGTATTCAGTTAAGGTTATTGATTTTTTAACATAATTCATACATTTTCCTAACATTCGGGATGAAAACCACTTCAAATATTTTCTCTAAATATAAAATCTTTAATAAATTAACTTACAAGATAAGTCTGGATGTTTCCACTTCTAATAGTCATGTGGGAATTCTTGAAGATTTGGTGGAAAATGAAGTATGGTGATGTTGGACAAGGAGGTCGTTCATTAAATCTTGTTTCTTATCTTCCAGGTCACAATGGAGAGATAAGACAACATCCCTCTGTAAATTTCTATCCACTCAGTAAAACCATAGAAAAAAAAATAAATAATATATACACATTTTTTCTTTCTATGTCTCTTCTTATAGCATTTCTTCTATGGAGTTTTTTCTACAAATATAATAGCTTACTGCAGATCTCTTCAGCATATTTATTTTAACCTTCTGTATTGTTACTGTCACAGCACTGTCAGATAAATATAAAACCTGTTTTTCATTAGCTGTGGAAATTTGTCTTCCACCTTTCTAACTCAGAGGTTCTATTATATATGCTACTTTTGCAACAGGTTATTAATATTATTTATGACAAAAATAAATAAATAAATAAATAAATAAATAAATTGCTCACTTTACTTGATCAGCAAGATCACTGAAAAGTACTGTATTCTCACATTAGTTCTGATACTTGAAACAAAATACAAAATACATTTATATTTCAATAAATTTATCCATTTGGCTTTAGAATTTTAAAGTCTTTGTACGATCAAAAGTCATCAACATCATCAAAGCAGTGAAGAAATTTATAATTACAAAATTTATTTGGTAGTCTAATATTAGTAACACTGCAGGGTAAAAGCTGGCTAAATAGTTTCATGAATCTTTCCTTCTTTCAGGAGGTCAGGATTTATCAAACATCCTGTTCCCAGCTCATGTCTTTCAAAGTCTTTCCTTCTCTGTGTCTCTTTCTGACTGAAAATGAAGAAATGCGACCGAAGAGTTAGTCTGTCCATGAGTCATATGAGACAGATGAGAATTAAACCTAAGAATAAATTATAATAATTATATAAACTCTGCATCCTTTAAGCCAAGACAATTAACATGCAAAATGTGGTAACCTCCTGCCAAGACAATTAACATGCAAAATCATGGTCATTAAGGCCAGCACCAAGGGTAGATGGCATTGGAGAGAGGGATTCTTGCCTGCAGCATTAAAATATGAAGGTGAAACAAGAAAACATAATGAAATTTGTGTGTGTGTGTGTTGGGAGGGGTATAGGGGTAGGAAGGTGAAGCAGAGACTAGCTTCATATAAGAATAAGCAACTGGAGAGGCATAATATTCACTGAGTAATACTTTGAACAAGACAAGTTTAAAAAAATAATCTTGCCAAATAAATGGTTTTATAAGATTTGACAGAGAAAATGAAAATAATATGCTAGCTACTTGAAAGGCAGAAGAAGAATATTTCTCTGACTGACTGGCTAGACAAAATGGTCAAAGATATGAAAAGGAGTATAACCACATGATGATGTAATATGTCTGGTTTAAATTTCTCTAAGTACTGTACATACTATATTATGCAAATTGTATCTTATTTGAAGCTGATTAAATCTATTAATAAATGCTGTTTTTAATTAGACCACTTAAATCATTGGATTTCTCA
Organism: Aythya fuligula; assembly: GCF_009819795.1. Lineage (NCBI taxonomy): Eukaryota > Metazoa > Chordata > Aves > Anseriformes > Anatidae > Aythya > Aythya fuligula. Next base: position 132,717,575 of record NC_045560.1, read on the forward strand.
GGGAATATTATACAGACTGTTCCAAAGAGATGAAATAATGTTAAATGTCTAAGATGATATTGTGAAGTAACTACGTGGTGATGTGGTGTTCTCACCTCAAGTGACTTGGAAATTGTATCATGGAAGGCAAGAAGTTAAAGAAAAATGTCAAGTGCTATAGGCAAGATTTCCCAAGATTCTCAGGATAAAAGAACAAGTCACTGGATGTCATACCTGCTCCTTTTTTTATATATATATTTTTCCTCATATCTTTGATAAGTAGGAGGAAAAGATGATAAATGAACAAATACATAAAACAAGTGCTAAAGAAGAAAAATGAGGAAAGGGATGAGGAAACTAATAACAGTGAATAAAAGGGCAAGTGCAAGGAAAGACAGGAAGCAAAGATGAGATAATTGAAATTATGTTACAACTATTTGAATGATAATGAAATCCATTACTTTACTGAAGTGAGCTTCCTTGCTTGCTTTGCTACAAAGCCCTCTGAAGTAAAACATTTTGTGTTCGGGCAGCAGAATGTTCTGGACCCTGAAGGAAGTGGCTCCAGAGGGTAACCACAGAATTATAGAATGATTTGGGTTTGTGGTGGTTTTACCATGCTATGCAGCTGAACTTCACCACAACCACTCTTTCACTCCTCTTCCTCAAAGAAAAAGGGAAAGAAAATATGATGGAAAGGGCTCAAGGGTTGAGATAAGGAAAGGCAGATTACTGAAAAAATATTGTCGCAGGCAAAACAGACTCATCATAGGGAGATTAATATAATTTATTGCCTATTACTAGTGGACTAGAACTAGAAACTAATAGAAAATTTAAAAAAACCTTCTCCTCCACTGTGGCAGGGACATCTTCCACTAGATGAAGTTGTTTAAAGCCCCATCCAACCTGGCCTTGAATACTGACAGGGATGGAGCATCTGCAACTTCTCTGGTAAACCTCTGCCAGTGCCTCCCTACCCTCTGAGTAAAGAATTTCTTCCTTATATGTAATCTAAATCTACCCTCTTATAGTTTAAAGCGATTACTCCTTGTCCTATCTTTACACTCTCCAATAAAAAGTCTTTCTCCTGCTTTCTTGTAGGCTTCCTTTAGGTACTGGAAAGCTATTATAAGGTCTCCCTTACAGAGCCTTCTCTTCACGCTGAACAACCCTAAATCTCTCAGCTTGTCTTCAGAGGTGTGAAGCCTCAGGGCTCATTCTAATAGGTCTATGTCCTTCTTGTGTGGCTGAATTGCAGCACTCCAGATGGGGTCTCAGAAGAGCAGAATGGAGGGGGAGAATCGCCTCCCTTGACCTGCTGTTCATAATCAACCCAGGATCCCTGACCTCTTGAGCCTGTCATTGAGCCTGACCAGCTCAATGCTGGTATGAAATAGGGTTCTTACTTTTCACTGTTTTTCTTAACCCTTCCCCTGCCTGCAAAGTTCATTACGCATGCATAATGTACAGTTCTCACCTGGATAGTCTCCAGCAACAGAATAGCACTTTTTCCATTCATTCCAAGATCAAATGGTACAAATATCATTCAATCTCATGAAAAAAATCTTTTGTAGAATTCCAGAACGTGGAACAAAACTCAGTTCCACAATCCCTCCATGGACAGTATTTAGATAGTTTTTGGTGGTTAGTTTTTGCCTCTTTGCAAGTTCCTTACTAAGATTAACTATCTAGCTTCTATGGTCCTCTCAAATATTATAAGTTGCCTGCTTCTAAAATAGATTTCTTCATTGTTTTCTGGTTGTCCTTCTGTTTCCTTTTTTTGTCCTTACTGAACTTCTAACTGTCTTTTAGGACTTGAATGTCACCAACATGAATGTCATCAGTGTTTATTCCCTTTTTTTCCAAATCATTGACAAAGACACTAAGAAAGACTTAATCTAAGATGAGGCATTGCTTTCTAACTCAATACTTTCCTCTTTATCAGTGAACTTTGTTTATGATCTTCTACACTGTTTTCAATCAATATAGCAATGTTTCTGCATCTCAAAAGTGATCTAAATTAATTTCCCAGGTAAGATTTCATTATTCACTTCATCAAGTGCTTTACTAAAGTATTTCACATGTAGTGCTTTATTTCATCTAGTGATTTTGTAATTCTATTTTAAAAAGCAATCAAGTTTGTCACTGTGATTTATCCTTTAGGAGTAAAATATTATCTTCTTCCCTGATAGTTGTAAAATGATTTTTAATATAGCAAAACCTTCTTGCATAGCAAGACCGGTTGTGCTCACCTTCAACACCTTATGAGACTGGCTTATAGACAAAACAAACAAACAAACAAGCGAACAACAACAACAATAAAAACAAACAAACAAACAAAAAAGAAATAGAAATAAAAATGTACCAAATTGAACAAGAAACATATGAAACATTTTGAGCTAGACGAAGTGAATATTTATACTAATAATCACTTCTGACAGTAGCCAGAAAGAGGAAACAATTTAATCCTATTTACCATGTATATCTTGTTTTATTTGCCTCCCCCCTCTCTGCCTTCATGCTTGAAGTAGTATTTGGTTCAGTGAGTTCCCATCTCTGAGATTGACAGATGTTACTTTTATGAATTAACAAACTCATGCAGCATTAAATTTCACAGTAAACTGATTGGTATTGTGCAAGTACCAGTACTGTATACTGTTACCAGTACTTCTTCCAGTATTTCAATCACTTCAGTATTTTTTTCTCTTTTATATTGTAAGAAGCCATCAGTAGAATTTCTTTGCTCACCTTTTCCATGTAACTCATGATTTATACCCATGTATCATACCCACCCTCATACATCGTTTTTTTCTGGATGCAGATTCACATTTTAATCTCTCTTTTAATGAAACTATTCCATACCTCTGATCACCTTCATCTCATGCAGTTCTTCTTTAGATGGAATTAATATAGCTACACATAGAATTCAAGGCACAAGTATATTTTGGGTTTACATAGTCCAATAGAGGCAATTCCAGTTTTGTTTTCTGTGTCCTGCCTAAATCTTAACATTCATTTTGCCTCTTTTATGGCTGTAAGTATTCACTCATGTTTTTGCAGTATATGGAATAATAAATTTATCCACAAAAAATCCAAGATATCTTAAAATGTATTTTGAATGACAGTAGCTCATCTGAAGCCAACATTTTTTTCAGTATAAAGGGTTATTTTTCCACTTCTGAATCATTTACATTTATAGACAATGAACTGCATCTTTCATTTGTTTTGAGATAGATCCCTGACTTGCTCTACCATAAAACAAGGACACTCCCTCAGCTTCTCTGCAGTGATTAGTAGTTCAAATAATCATTTAACTTTTCTTCTTTGACATTCATTACTTTGGTGAGTGTGAGAGGTAAGGTGAGGAAGAACTAAATGATCAAAAAGACAGCTAGTACTGAAAGAGGAAATAGCAGGAAAATGGAGAGGAAAAGAGATAAGAAAAACAAATTGAAGGAAGCCATAAAGTGAGAAAGGAATTTAAGAATGAGGAAAAAGAATTCATAAAATCTGAAATTACCTAGACTACTTGAATGATAAATACAACCATTTCTATATCAAGACAGGAAATTCAATATTATCCTGCGGTTAGCTCAGGTCCTTTGCCCTAAACATCCACAGTGGAAGTCTCGCATACAGATTTGGATTTATGGGTCTGAAACAAATATGGTACAGTGCTAGTGGACATTAACTGCAAATATTCTTTCATCCATTACCTGTGTTTTATACCTTCCCGAGGATAGGAGCATCATTGTCTTCAGCATAAAAATCTACTTTCTGAGGTAAATGTGACATTTCTTTTCTTGTTTATTTGGCAAGGGAATGCCTGGAGGTGGAGAGTTTATCATGCAAATAGAGTCGAGTGTGCTGAGTCACCGTCCTTTGGCGCATGACACACTTTCTACAAAAGGTTAGAGAAAACTTTAGTCTTTCTTCCCCATCCCGGTACAGAATTGAAATCTCTCTCCATCTTATTAAACTCCATCTGATGTCATTTATGAATTTGAAATGTCTTTTTAATGACCTGAATTTAGTCAGTTTTAAATGCATTGTACATGGAATTAGTTATGGTGCTAGGACTCTTTTTTTTTTTTTCCTTTTTTTCATTAATGGCCAAACTGCTTATATAAAGTTCAGTCTAAATATAACATAATTTTGTTCTGAATATGCCTTTTTAGAATGTTTACTTGGCATTTGCTAGATGAGCCCTCTAAATAATCTAATTCTAGGAAAAGCTTCATCAAAAGGTCATTTTCTAATGATGAAAAAGTCATCATGATTTGCTTCTGAAATTATCTCCATTTTCCATCTCAGACTATTGGTGTAGTGTCCTAGATCTGCTTAGGTTCTCTTTTGTTAGGTGTATTTGAATGCTAGAAGCGATATTTCTCAGCAAACACAAACTAGGAAATAGCAGCAGAGACATGTCTCTTGTGACAACCAGATTCAATTGGCTGGGATATGGAGTGTGATACAGAGGCAGTTGCTCCAGAGGTATTACTGATGCACAGGAATCCTTGCAGCCATTCAAGACACAGGAAAAAATGCAGTCACTGACCCAGAGTCATTTATTGATTTCCTTCCTACACAACTCTGACTTCTCTCATTTGCTTAGAGGCAGCAAGATTATTTCCTGATAAACATACAGCTGATCCTCTATAGCATAATAAGATTGACTGCTTGGATGATGCTCATGAGTTAGTACTGTAGTATGCCTTCTCTTTCCCACTCCCTATCCTCTCTGTGCTTCTACCACAGCCTTTTCTTTGGGTACTTTATGCAAGGTCCTATAGAGTTAATACTTTGTAAGTTAACATTATCACAAATCTGACACCTTCCATTCAGCTGTCAAATATCTCCCTCTCCATTTCCTCCAGTTTCCTTCCTCCTCTTTTCTCCCTTGCTTCATGTAGATGTTTTCTCAGTCAGGGTTACTTAAATGTGAGTGGAGAATTTCAGTGGAGATTCTGTCTTTAAGTGATTTTAGGGCCAGACTAAAATGGTAAGGAAGACTGTACAATTTAAGAAGTATATATACAGTGAGGATTCATAGTCATAGTTACAGTTATTACAGTAATAGTCATAGTCATTGTAGTAACAGTTTTTTGTTTGGTTGGTTTGGTTTAATAAAAGCAGAGAATCATAGAATGGCTTGGGTTGGAAGGGACTTCCAAGGTTCCAACCCCCTGCCAAAGGCAGGGACACCACCCATTAGATCAGGTTGCCTAGGGCCAACATCTAACCTGGTCTTGAACACCTCCAGGGATTAGAGTATGATTTTTAACATATGATTTCGTAGAACTAATCTACCTGAAATTAATGTCTTGGTGTAATTGTGGTGGGTATTATACAAAACTGTGATATAGATGGATTATAGAGTGCAATAGATATAGATAATATAGAGTGCAATAGATAATAATATAATATGGTTATACAATAAGACAAGTCTGCTTTTCAAAGTGTTTACCAAACATATAGTCAACTTTCATGCAAGAACAGAAAATAATGGACTTTATTTTAGTAGAACATACTAGTGTTTTTATTTTTTTTTTCCTGTTAGTTGTGTTATCCTAAAACCAGACAACCAGTCACCACACTTCTTAAACCTTCACCATCCTGATCCTTTCAACTGTGTTTTGTTTGTTTTGTTTTGTTTTTTAGTTTTTGTTTTTTCCCACAAGTTAATGGAAAGGGATTGAAGTTGCTCTTTGAAATACAGAGATGTCAGATGTGAGACTGCTATCACATGGTTAGCCTAAATTTATTTTTAAAAATTCATACTAAGCAAAACCCTTAGTCCAAAAACAACAGATTCTTTTAATTGGACAGTCTCATGCTATAGATAATTTCTGCTGTGGTCATTTGTGGTCAGTTTCTTGTGGTCAAGATTTTGTCATACTGCATACTGTTTTTTTAAGTACATGTTGATTTTCAAAACATGTAGACAGAGAAAAATAAAAGATTTGACTTACAAACTGTAGAATCTTACCTGAATATGGTTTGATAATTCATTATATTTATGTTAAATCTCTTGTTTGGTTAAGTGATTTCTATCTTTCTTAATAGACATGTGTTTTGCAGAAATCTACTGAATGATGCACAATATGGACCCTTAGTTATCCAAGAAGCATTCTGAAACAAAACCCTCTGATTTGCTTAGGAATTAATACTAGTTTTACTCAAGTATAACATGTAACATCATTTTAGTTTCTTCTTTATCCCTCCAGTACACAAGTGCTATGTTTCTCTCATCTGTGTCAGATAATATCCTCTTCATTTAGAATGTGTAATCTGTTTTACTTGGCTCCTATTTCTGAAGTGAAACGAAGATCTAGCATGGCATAATCCCAATTGAATTGACATCAGCAGATCCCACAGCTTTATTTTTTACATGGCTAGAAATAAAAACTGTTGCTTCATAGCAACAATTTCATTTTGAAAATCTTAACTTTCTTTTTGCTCTGATACACACAGTAGAAGAATTTGGAAGCAGATAAGGTGAAAGCACATATTATCATATGTGCTTTCTACCTATCTACAAAAAAGCAGCTATCTAAAACATATCTACAAAAAGCAGCTCAGCTGGACTGATACCACCAAAACTAATGTATGAAAATGAACATCCTGTATATTATCTCTCAATTTGGCTTGCCTTAATGTAAATACATTACATAAGTCCAAAGTTCTTAATTCATTACAAGGCACTTAATTTTCATATTTCTTTGTTTTACAAATATACTAAGTGCAAAGTTTAGTGTTTTCCAACTCTCCACCCCCCCAAAAACAAACAAACAAACAAACAAACAAACAAAAAACTAGGACGAGAAGCATGTGTTTCAATTAATTCCATTCACAGCGGAAATTAATTCCATCTGCACTCCTTTAGAAAGAAGTAAAAGTTCAATAGAGCATTTAGTAAGTAGGTTAAATATATATATATATATTGAAATCTTTCTAGTGTAGCTTTTTCTTGATGAACTCTGTTTCCAGCATGGATGAGTATTTCATTAACATCTTGTCCTCAGGGCAAAATTTAAGGCTGCCCAGGTTAGTAGGAGCTACCCACATGTATCCAAGCAATCGAGCAGTATGGATTTGTCAGGAATAAATTGTTTTAAACCAATTAAATATTTTTTCTTTAGTAGGCAACAGACATCATGAGCTGAAGATAAGTCATAGATGCTGTGCAGATTGATTTAAGGAAAGCTTTAGATATTTAGAAATGGAATAAATGTGGTATAAATTCAACTACTATAGCTGGAATGCCATTCTCAGGGTACCTAGTAATGGCTTACTGACAAAATGGAAGAATGTACTGACTGGGACTCCGTAGGGATCTAGACAGTCTGGTGCTGTTGAAGATTTTCATTAGTAATCTGGTTGATTGAATTTGCAGATGATGGAAAGAACTGCAAGTACATTGGAGGATAGGAATGAATTCAAAATGATCTTGAGAAGCAGAAGTATTATCTAGAAGAAAGGATATTGTGCAACAAAAGTAACAGCACTTAGGTGGGGATCATCAGGGACAATACAGTATCAGGAACAAAGAAGGGATAACAGGCGATCACAGCCTGACTTGAGCCAACAATGTCTCGATGTCATGAAAAATGCAAATACAATAAAATACATATTTACATTAGATACATTATGTGTCCCTAGGACACAGAATAGAAGTTCATGCTGCCAAACACATGAAGTAATACTTTTCTCACTGCTCAACATTTTTAAGTCCTCAAATTGACTTCAGTTTTGGGCACAGCATTCTAAGTAATAGCTATATCAATCAGAAAGCAGCAAGAATAGTCTAGGTCTGGAAAAAATTAGGAAAATTTTTTTCAAATGCGTAAATGTTTAGCATAGAGAAATGTTTTAGCATGGAGGACCAGGATTCCTGTTCTCAAGGATGAAAAAAGGCTGCTGCAAAGAAAATAATCTATTTTCTGTGTCCATTGTATGTGACAAGGGAATATGATGAGAAGAGATCTATATCAAAGAAGATTCAGTTTAAATATTGGAAAAAGCTTTACAGCAAGCGTGGTGAAGTACTGGAAGAGGCTGCTTAGGGGAAGCTACAAATATCAGTGGTGTAATTAAGATCAGGCTAGACAAGCCGTTTTTATTACTGGGGCATGGGGGTGGTCTTGAAGGATTTCCTCCCTCTCTGAGAACCTTATCAGATTCTTGTAAAAAAATCTCTTCAGCTTTTGAATAATAACAAGGAGCACTAACCAAATAAACTGTTCTTTTGCCATGATGACATTTAGTTGAGAGAATTTTTTTTTCTGTATAATTTGTTTCTCTTTATTTTACTACAGTTATGCCTTATTTGTCTTTCTCTTGCTTTTGCTTTTTCGCTCTTCTTCGCATTTATCTCTTCATGTTTATTTGAATAAACCTGATTTCTTATGAGGAAAAAAAAAGTCTTGAAATTTATCCTATCATCCACCTTTCTGTCAATTCCCAGCTAATAATTTTGAACCTACAGGCTAATTTCAAGTAGCTACGCAGTGGCATAGTCATCACAAAGACATCAAGCTCTTTAGTGTTTTGGGAAACTTGCATCTGGACAGAGGTAAAACTGGCAGGTGGAACTGAGATTTTGTTCTGATAATCATAGCTGGCCTGTTGATCAGGAAAGCCACTGTTTTGGCATGAGGACTCTACATCTTGCCTCTTACTCTGGCAAAGAGAAAATAAAATCTTGTAATGCTACAGTGAGGAGGCAGGCAACAAAGACAACCAAGAAGACAAGAAGGGAAAGTCCAAATTCATCAGTGTCCCTATAAAAGTACTGCTGGCCCATGAGAGACTCGGCATGACAGTCTGAAGTGACAGTTCATCACAGGAACATATCATACTGATGTCATCTGCTGGGCAGCAGGAGCCTATCCCAGCACTGGGATTTCCTCAGGGACAGGACAGGAACCAACTACAACAATTTTACTGACAGCAATCCAAGCATTATTTTACTCTTCCATCTGTTTCTCTTTGTAGTCTACTATTTCAGTTGCATACAGAGCGAGGTATTCTTGTCTTTTCTTATATTTAATTATTAGCTCTGGCTAGAAAGGCTATCAAAAATGTTATTCTTCTCCTTCTTTCAGTATATTTCTCTTTAAAATATATGAGAAGAAGAAGGTGCTATACTGAAAGAAAGTAGGGGCTTTTCATTTCTTGGCTTTGGATTAGCCAGATAAATACGTTCTTTTTATAAAATACACAAGAAACTGTTCTGTCCCATATAAAATAAATGCCTACAAATAAGAAGCAAGTCCACTGGGGGTGGGGGGGAGAATACTTTAAATCTGGAAACTGATTTTTTCCCTCAAATTCCTGGGGGTAGAAGAAAAAAGAATATTCATTCTAATTTCTTGTTGGCTCATATTTTCCAGCTCATTGGCCTGCTAAATGTGAGACCCATAGGCCAAATTTGGGGCAAGTTTAGATACAATTCTCATCACATTTGCATAATATATCTCTGAGAATAAATCATACTGTTTTCAGTATCACGGTGTGGTATCTAGGCCCATGCTTCTGTGAAGGTCAAGGAAAGTCACTGCCTTTGCTGGTGTAGGATCGAGCCTCAACTGTTCCCTCTATAAGCTTGCTACAATAGAACTGACATTTTGAGTAGGACTTTGTTGTTTCAAACAACCTTTTAAATATTGTAGATGTGGTGGGTTAATCTTGTCCAGCAGCCGGGGACACCCACCCAACCAATCAGACACCCTCGACAGGGAAGTGGGAGAACAGAGGATGGAGAAGACTGTGGATTGAGATTTATTCTTAAAAATGTTTTCCCAGAGGTGCCACCACCTTGGCTGACCAGGCTCAGCTGTGCCCTATGGTGGGGCTGCAGGAGCTGGCTGGAACTGGCCATGTTTGGTATGGGACAGGCCCAGCTGCTCCTCACAGAGGCCTTGCTGAAGCCCCCACTGCCAGCACCTGGGCACCAACAGCCAATGCAGAGGGTATGAATTTTATGACTCACCTTCAATATTGGGAAAAGCTAGGAAAAGGATAGCCCTAATTTGTCTCCTGACACAGACAAGGTGAGGAGGATAACGGATGATATTATGTCGCATCATTTTTTTCCGTAATCTCCACTTAGAGGATTTGTAGTGATAGCATCATTATACCTCCTTACAAATAAGATTCAAATATTGAAGAACAGGGCTGAATGTCTCTCTTCCTCCATGACTAAAATAACAGAGGAAGAGATCATTTGGTAGAGAGATCGATGGTAGAGCTCTACCATAGCTCTTTTAAACCACCAGTGGTCCTTAATCACATCACTCGAAGCAGGGACAACTATATAGCTTTTCCACTGCTCTTTTATAACACACAGAGGCTAATGGTAGGGATGATATTTTCAGGGGGTGGGGAGTAAAGTCTAAGTCTGTGAGATGATGCAGACAACCCCTCAAAGACTTAGATGTTTTTCCATTTTGTAAAACCTGTATTAATTAGGTCTCCTTTCTTCATCTCCAGGCACTCACTCAGCTTCAGTAGTATGCCCATTATCTCCACAACAGCTGCTGAGCTAACTGACTATTTTCACAAATACATGCTTGCATGCTATTAGCTTTATTGGCAAAGTCCAGATTTACTGGAAACCTGAGGTATCTTCTGGGCTTTCTGAGTTATTTCAGGGTTATTCTTAGTGCAACATCTGAAGCTCCTTGGGGAAACATCTAAACTCAGAACTCAGCCATGTAGCAATACTGCTTCCTTATCTCTTTCAGCAGTGCTAGTACCTCATTAGTACCAATCCCCTTCCTCTGTCACTTTTGTCATCCTACCATGTGTTAGCAATAGAGAAAGCACTTTTTTTCCCTGTGCTGAGGATTATTTTTTTTTCTTTATCATAGGTGCTTTCAGCTGTTATTTAGTCCTCTGATTTCTTTTCCCTCTCATATTTTCTGCTTCCAGCAGAAAGCATCACAAAAGATGGTCTCTCTGATGGACCTATTTCAGTAAATGTCATCAAATGAATGATGAAATTGTGGTGGTTTTACCGTGCTGGGCAGCTAAACCCCACAACCGCTCTCTCACTCCCCCTCCTTTAGATAAGGAGGGGGAGAAGTAAAGCAAAGAACAACTCACGGGTTGAGATAAGGATAATTTAATTAAAGGGAAATAATTATAATAATTAAATAAAGACTACCATGAACTAAACAATTTAACTAAGGGGAAATAAAAGGGAAAGGGGAAAAAGGGAGGAAAACAAACAAACAAAATAAATGAAAGCTATATGGAAGTGCAGAGGAAAGAAATTACTCTCTACTTCCCACAAATGAGCGATGATTGACCACGTCCTTGAAGCAAGGCCTCAACGCACGCAGCCGGTGTTCGAGAGGAGGGCCGACGTCTTCTCAACGAGAGCCCACCCCTCCCCTCTTCTTCCTGTTTCCACCTTTTATTGCTGAGTGTGACACCACATGGTATGGAATATCCCTTTGATTGGTTTAGGTCAGCTGCCCTAGTGATGTTTCTCTCCTCACTTTTTTGCCCACCCCCTAGGAGGGTTAGAGAAAGGCCCAATGCTGTGCCACTGCTGCTCAGCAGTAGACACAACACTGGTGTGATAACACTGCTGTTCCAGCTACAAGTACAGAGTACGGCACTGAATGGGCTGCTGCCGGGAAAGTTAACATTCCAGACAGACCCAGTACAGAAATTTGTTCCTTACAAATTTGTTTAACTGCATCTGACCAGTCCAAACTAACTCTATGCCCTAGTAATAGCAGCTTGTTTTAGTTATATATTCGGATGCTAAGGAGAAGAGGAACATGTCTCTTCATTTTGTGTCATTCAACCAGCTTTCCAATGTTGTCCCATAAAGTGATCTATAAAATCATTACCAGTAGTTATGACGTGCCATCACTACCATGTATGTTATGATTGTGCCACCTCTATGGCCGTATGGTCTGTAATGGTCTGATAATACTATTTCTTTGGCTTGCCTCCTGTTTATTCTTGGATCACATGACTTTACTACCAATAATAGTGCCACGCCATATGTTAGAACTGTCTGATGTAGGAGGTGAATAACTAATCTATATAGCACAGCTAAGGTATCACTGCCCAGTATTATAATCAGCTGAAGGAATTCTCCAGCTACACTCATGTATGATAAACTGAAGTCTTTATGTAATATTTTTTAGAGCTAAAAAATAAGCCTGGCAGTCATCAACAACTATCATCACAGAATCATAGAATTATAGAATGTCCTGAGTTGGAAGGGACCCATAAGGATCATCAAGTCCAACTCATGGCACCACACAGGTCTACCTAAAAGTCTAGACAATGTGACTAAGTGCACAGTCCAATCGCTTAAATTCAGACAGGCTTGGTGCAGTGACTACTTCACTGGGGAGCCTGTTCTGGTGTGCAACCACCTTCTCGGTGAAGAACCTCTTCCTGATGTCTAGCCTAAACTTCCCCTGCCTCAGCTTAACACCATTCCCGTGGATCCCATCATTGGTGATTACGGAGAATACCTCTCTACTCCACCTTGCGAGGAAGTTGTAGTTGACTGCGATGAGGTCCCCCCTCAGCCTCCTCTTCTCCAGGCTGAACAGGCCCAGTGACCTCAGCTGCTCCTCATATGTTTTCCCCTCTAGGCCCTTCACCATCTTCATCACCCTCCTCTGGACACTCTCCAACAGTTTAATGTCCTTTTTGTACTGTGGTGCCCAGAACTGCACACAGTACTCAAGGTGAGGCCACACCAGCACAGAGTAGAGCGGGACAATCACTACCCTTGGCCGACTAGCAATGCCGTGTTTGATGCATCCCAGGATATGGTTGGCTCTCCTGGCTGCCAGGGCACACTGCTGGCTCATATTCAACTTACTGTCAACCACAACCCCCTGATCCCTCTCTGCAGGGCTGCTCTCCAGCTCATCACCCAGTCTGTACATATAGCCAGGGTTGCCCTGTCCCAGGTGCAGGACCCAGCACTTGCTTTTGTTAAACTTCATATGGTTGGTGATCACCCAGCTCTCCAATCTGTCCAGGTCTCTCTGCAAGGCCTTTCCATCTTCATCTGAATCCAGAACTCCTCCAAGTTTGGTGTCGTCAGCAAATTTGCTCAAAACACCTTCTAGTCCTACATCCAAATCATTTATAAAAACATTGAAGAGGACTAGCCCTAAAATGGAGCCTTGAGGAACCCCACTAGTGACCCTCCGCCAGCCAGATGTGACCCCATTTACCATAACCCTTTGAGCCCTGCCTGTCAGCCAATTACTCATCCATCATATGATGTTTTTGTTAAGTTGTATGCTGAACATTTTGTCCAGTAGGATCCTATGGGAAACTGTGTCAAAAGCCTTGCTGAAGTCCAAAAAGATCACATCAGCTGGTTTCCCTTGGTTGACTAGATGGGTGATCTTATCATAAAAGGAAATCAGACTTGTTAGGCAGAATCTACCCCTCATGAACCCATTTTTGCTGGGACCAATGACTGCATTGTCCCCCCGGGTGTGCTTCAATAACTTCAAGAATCATCTTCTCCATAATTTTACCAGGCACTGACATGAGACTGACAGGCCTGTAATTGCTAGGGTCTTCTTTTTTACCCTTCTTGAAAATTGGAACAACATTTGCCAGCTTCCACTCTACTAGGACCTCTCCAGATTCTGAAGATCATTGAAAAATAATTGAGAGAGGTCCTGTGATGACATCAGCCAGCTCTTTAAGCACCTTGGGATGAATCCCATATGGACCCATGGACTTGCATGGATTCAGGTGGAGCAGTAAATCCTGCACACGTTCAGGGTCAGTTGGGAGTTTGTCATTCCTACCGTCATGGTCCACCAGCACCCTGGGTCCTGAAGCCCATCATCAGTGTTGAAGACAGAGGCAAAGAAGGCATTAAATGTCTCTGCTTTGCCTATATCATTGTCTGTGAGAAGACCTTCCCCATCAAGTAGCAGACCTATGTTTTCTTTGGTTCTCCTTTTTCTGTTCACATATCTAAAAAAAACTTTTTTATTGTCTCCCACAGACATGGCCAGCTTCAACTCTAGTTGGGTTTTGGCCACAGAAACTTTCTCCCTACAAACATGAACAGCATCCCTGTATTCCTTCCACGTCACCTGATCCTCCTTCCAGCAGCTGTACACTTTTTTTTTGGTCTAAGCTCCAGTAGAAGATCCCTGGTCAGCCAGGCCGGCCTTCTGTCCCACTTGCCTGACTTCTGACATTTTGGAATTGCCTGATCTTGAGCTTTTAGGAGGAAGTACTTAAAGATTGACCAGCACTGATGGACACCAATGCCTTCAAAACCAGTTTCCCTGGGGACCTTGCTGACTAGTTCCCTGAGCAGCCTGAAGTCTGCTTTCCCCATATCCAGGGCTGAAGTTTTGGTGGCAGTTTTCCTTCTGTCTCCATAAATTCTAAACTCAACCACTTCATGGTCACTATGACTGAGATGGCCACCAATTGCCATGTCTCCCACAAGACCCTCTTTGTTCTCCAGCAACAGATCTAGGAGGGCACCTTTCCTAGTCGGCTCCCTTAGTACCTGCACCAAGAAGTTATCATCTAGGTGCTTGATGAACCTCCTGGATTTGCTTGTGTGAGCCATGTGGTGATCCCAGTTGATGTCTGGCAAGTTGAAATCCCCCATAAGGACAAGGGGAGTTGATCTTGAGGCATCTCTTAGTTCTGCAAAGAATAATTCATCAGCGTTGTCGTCCTGGCCAGGTAATAGACCCCCACAATGACATCACCGTTATTTGTTCATCCCATAATCCTTACGCAGAGGCTCTCAACTTTGCCATCACCAACTTGAAGTTCCACACAGTCCAGCCCATGCTTCACATACATCGCCACCCCTCCACCTCGCCTACCCTGCCTGTCCCTCCTGAAGAGCCTGTAACCATCTATTGTAACACACCAGCCACAGAACTAATCCCACCAGGTTTCACTTATGCCAATGATATCGTAGCTGTGGGACTTGGCCAAGACTTAGGGATATGGTTTAGCTTAGGGATATGGTTTAGTGGGGACTGTTAGTGTTAGGTCAGAGGTTGGACTCGATGATCTTGAGGTCTCTTCCAACCTAGAAATTCTGTGATTTTGTGATTCTGTGATTCTGTGAAGACTTCTAGCTCATCCATTTTATTCCTCATACTGTGTGCGCTTTAGTGTAGAAGCACTTCAGATGTGCCTCCCTACATGCAGCACCTTGTGGGGCCGACCAAAGGACCTCACTAACACACGGTCCCTCTGATTCTAGTGCACCATCCCTTAGCTCATAACCAGCATGCTTGGTTTTATCCCCTTCCCCATTCAACTCTAGTTTAAAGCCCTATCTATCAACCCTGCCAACTCCTGAGCAAAAATCCTTATCCCTCTCTGAGAGAGGTGCATCCCATCTGGTGCCAGCAGTCCTGACATTGCATAGACCTTCCCATGATCGAGAAACCCAAAGTTCTGCTGGTTGCACCAGTCCTGAAGCCACGTGTTAATGTGATGAGTCTGCTTGTCAGCATCGATCCCCCTATCAGAAGGACAGAGGCAAACACAACCTGTGCCCCTGACCCTTAAAGTAGTCACCCCAAAGCCGTAAAGTCCCTTTTGATTGCTCTCGGACTTTTTGTTGCTAGCTCATCATTACCAGCCTGAAAGACTAGTAGCGGGTAGTAGTTGGTGGGCTGTACCAGGCGCTTGACTTTCTTAGCCAAGTCTCTCACCCGAGTCCCAGGGAGGCAACAGACGTCCCTGTGGGTTGGGTCTGGTCAGCATATTGGACCCTGTGTCCCCTTCAAAAGGGAGTCCCCCATGACAATAACCCTTAAATAACTATTAAATATATTCCATGCTTAGTTTAATGTGAACTGGGAGTAATATAGGTGAAAACAGGTATAAATGAGAAGAAATACAGTCAGAAATATTTTTATTATCATTTCCATTATACATGACTGGAAAAAAAAAATAAGGAAGAGGAATGGGACTGGTTCTGGTCCCAAACATCTATTAAATAATACACTTTACTGAAGTGTAGGTAATATAGTTATGAAAGATCACATGTCTAAATTCATGAACAAAGGACCAGAAACTCATCCTCTATATTCCTCCCAGTGGAGTCTTAATAACCTGCTTCTGCAAGAACATTATACAAAAGAAACAACTCAAATGTATTTGGAAGCAAACACAATGGAGGAAATGTCTCTCTCGCTGTTATGAGAAACTATGAAAACCATACTGAAAAGCTATATAATATTGTATTCAAATCACAGGAGGAATGAAAACATCAAAACAAAGTAAATTAGAAAAGAAACTAAACCCAGGAACCCAGAGGTACTTTACAGACTCTTCCAGAACATAGTGGCCAGAAAATGCTCTAATTCACAATTACTGTTCAGCAAACACCAAAAGAAACCCTTATATTTTTATATATAAACCAAAATACTGTTTTTAAATCAATGCTGAAATATAAGCTTGGAAAAGTGCTTGACTCGTCAGATTTATTAAGCTTGGTTATTGTTGTGTGCCTTAAAATACCAGCAGTCCAATCGTCATTACTAAATTTCAGGAGTTAATGGGAGAATGCTGCAGTTTCTGGGGGAAACCTGATGCAACTGAACAAAATCCAGAGAAGTTCATGACATCTGTAGCAAGTATTTAAAGTTGATCTTTTCAAAATCTGAATTGTTTAAAAACCTACTAGGACCGGAGTAGATGGAACCAGCAATTTTAAGCACCAAATATTAAACACCTTGGGATCTGAATGGACTTAAGTATATGTAAGTCTTCACTTAATTCTTCCTCCAGAGCAAATTTAAAGGTGACTTTTTAGATAAGTTATGAATTTCCAACTTTTCCAACTGTTATGTTTTCTTTGCTGCAAGAATAAAATGTATTTTTCTCTCTGTGACATTTATTTATGTGAAGAAGATCTACAAGACACAAACATAAATTTCTGTTTTCTGAAATTTCTATGGAAAAGATAGAAGGGAAAAACACAAGCACTCTAACTGCTTTCTTTAAAGGATTCTTGAAGTGCCCGTACAACAGATAGTAGTGGAGCACATTCTCTCTGTAAAAGTACTATCTTTTTATCCCCAGCAAAGGGAAAGGGGGAGGATACAGAATCATCCAAAAACAACAGATTGGAGATGTACTAAATCACCCATTTCCCGTGCTGTTTTTTATCCACCCATAAATGATAAAGTAACTTATATATCTTATCACACCACCCTAAGAGTCCTTTACCCAACGTGGCTTGCAGACCTCTCCTTCCTGTTCTCTGCCACTTAGTAAGTGACCCTAGACTTCCCTAGCTGCATACTGCTCTCTCTACTCATCAACAGTGTCACCTAGGACTATTAATCTGGGATTTTTCCTATCTCACATTTAGGGGTCACCCCCTCCTCACAGGAGTGGTGAAGATATTCCAACTCTTACCTGAAAAAGATACCTTTCTTCAGAAATTCCTAGAGATACTGCTAGGTGAAGACCCCTTTGTCTCAGTTAAAGTCACTGTATAGGTTCTGCTGTTGTATTGTGATCAGAGCTTTGTCATCCTGGTATTCTTCTTGGATAGTCTTAAGCAGATAAATACAACTTATAGCAAAAACCAATGCATTATACTTCATTAACAATACTGTAGTAGAGTATGCTACAATAGTGGTATTAATGACTGCGTTCAGGTGTGCTTTCAGTTTGGGGATAGAAATAAATAATGCAAAAGCTGACAAACACATTAGCCACTTGTTATTTATGTTGAGCAGAAAAAATTGTTTCATGAGATAGCTGGAGATCCTCTGGAGGTGGAGCTGTGGGAAACACTAAGGGGATTGCTCAGTGGCAGCTTAAATTGATCTCCATCCTGCCTGAGAGGGTCTCTCCCTCCTCCTTCCATCAACCCTCCTTGGGCCAGCTCCATCTGAGCTGATGCAGAATGCCACGTCAGTAGAGAACACTTACATCTATTGTTTTTAGAGTTTTGTGCTGACTGACTGTGCTGAATGCAAGGCCCCACAGGTGCTGGAGCCAGTGCAAGGAATAGACTGGAATACATGGCTGGGGATGACAAGACGAAATGGCAGTGTAGCAACCAGTAATTAGGTTGGCTTGCAAGACATTACAATTGGAGCCTATACAGTGTCTAAAGACAGTCTGCAGTTAAACTATATGTCCTGTGTGTTCAGTATATTGCTGCACTGATTACAGTAAGATGTGAATGTGTCAGGAACAAAACATTGACTTGCAGCAACAAAAGTAAAAGAAGGTAAGAAAGCCAGGGAAATAACTGTACCTTAAATTAAGTTCTTTGGGAAACTGGTCTGGTTGGAAAGACATATAAGGATATTTTGAGTGGACATAATGCCTCATGTTGTTTTCCTTATGCTCAGGTAAACAGAACAGTTGTATGTTCTTTATCAATATAAACTAAGCCAAAAGGTATACTTCTGTCTGGCATCAAGCTCATCTTCTGTTGAAAATTGCTTGGGAATATGCGAAATATAAACTATATAACCAGGTTAAGGATAATAAACCATAACACCGCTGGAAGAGTATTGATCAAAGTATCTACTCACTGTGACTATTTAAGTGTGTTGTCTTCATTAAATTTAGACTTCTAACGCACTTAGAATATTGAACATCCTGATATGGAAGAGAACTGCAAGGATCATCAAGTCCAATTCCTGGCTCCATGCAGGACCACCCAAAAATCAAACCACATCTGAAAGTGTTGTCCAAACTCTTCTTTAACTCCAGCAGGCTCCGTGCCATGACCACTCAGCTGGAGATCCTGTTCCAGTGACTGACCACCCTCTCAGTGAAGAACCTTTTACTAACACCCAATCTGAACCTTTTCTGTTGCACCTTTATACTGTTCCCTTGTGTTCTATTGCTGGTCTCCAGAGACCAGAGCTCAGTGCCTCCCTGTATGCACCCCCGTCATAAGAAAGCTGCAGGCCGCAATGAGCCCTCCCCTCAGTCTCCTCCTCTTTAGTCTGAGCAAACCAAGGGGCCTCAGCTGTTCTTCGTATGTCTTCCCGTCTAGACATTTCATCATCTTTGTAGCCCTCCTTTGGACACTCCCTAATAGTTTCATGTCCTTTTTATACTGTGGCACCCAAAACTGCACACAGTGCCCAAGGTGAGGCTGCACAGCACAGAGCAGAGTGGGACAATCCCTTCCCTTGACTGGCTAACTGTGCTGGGCCTGAGACACCCCAGGGTGGGGTTGGCCTTTCTGGCTGCCAGGGCGTGCTGCTGGCTTGTATTCATCTTGCTGTTTACCGGAACCCCCAGATCCCTTTCAATGGGGCTGCCTTCCAGCTCCTCGTTTCCAAGTCTGTACATATATTCAGGATTATACCATCCCAGTTGCAGAATCTGGCACTTGCTCTTGTTAAATTTCATACTGTTGGTGATTGTCTTACTATCCTTGTGCATGGCTTCGTTATGGCATATGCATAAGGTTGGATGGGAGTAATACTTCCTTTTATACAAGATCGAGAGAAACTGTCCCTTGTTCTCACATCTGCACTGTTGATTAAATGTTTTTCACCTCTGATTTTGTGAACGTGAATGGCCAAGCCCACACAGCTCCTATAACCCATGCAATGATACTGCCATGCTGGAATGCTCTAAATTCATGCTACATAAATGCAGCTCATGCCTGTGCTCTCCATTTTTGGATCACTTGTGAATTGCTGTTTATAATAAGGCTCACTTAAACCACCATCTCCTTGTGGCATAGACGCAACATGTTCTTCCTTCAAAGAAAAGTTGTTTTGCTCACAGTGGCAGCTTCTCAGTGTCAGGATCACTTCTTTACAGGGACTCCCAGACATGAAGATAGACAAATTAATAGAAACAAATGAACTGTCACTAGCTTATATATTGTTACTCCGTAACTACTGGATAGGGCACTTCTCTGTTTACTACATCTGTGGCAACTTGATCAGGGCTTGTGATGCTGTTTTCTTTTCCAGGTTGAACTGCAAGATATTTTTATGTAAGATGGAAACAAACAAACAAAAACACCACCACCACCAACAAAAAGCCCCAGGAATCCAGCTGTAGCTTTAAACACTACTGCTGTAATTACCAAACAACATTGATTGCCTCAGCAGAAAAACAAACAAACAAACAAAAAACTTTAAATAAATATCAATATTTTTCTTTATTTTTTTTTAAACAAAGCAAAATGCTATGCAATGGCTGAAAAAAAAAAAAAAAGCAATTGAAACACAAACAGCAGAAGAGCAAAAGGCATTTTCTTTTTATGGGATGAAAGTAAAGAAAACCTTTTCTAAATGTGCTTCAGATAATGCACTTTGCAGAGTCAATCTTGTCCTTTCAGTCTTTATCATTAATTATTCAACAGGGCAGTAAAGAAAGCTCCAAGCTGCAACCAATATGACAACTTGTTAGTTACACAAAACTCAGAACCAAGGTTTGGTTGCAGTCCCTTTTACAAGCAGTACTAGTCAAGGTGCCAGGATTAATTTGTAAAACCATGCAGCATTTAGCAGAAGCTGTTAAAATAGTGAGGCAGAACAGGTCAGGCATGATGTCTAGATACTTTTGCATGCAAATATTCCGGATAAATTTGTCAGTGCCTTATTTTACAAAATTAGCCAGCAGCCTTATTATTCCAGAGCTGTAGGTACTTAAATATTCTTTGTCTCCATATTGTTGACTTAGACAAACTCATAGCCCAGTTTGCATGCACACCTGGACACAGCTTTTAATGATGAATTTTCCATGTCAAAGGTACAACTCTCACAAGTCTGCCTAGAAAGGAAGCTGTTGAAAGCACAGGGAAAGGAGGAGAATGAATGTTACAATTCAGAAAAGCAGAGAACAGATCTGGAAAAGGGAGCCAGTGAGTGGGCCTCAGAGCTTTATCCATGGGTGTGTCATGGGAATATAGTCTGCCAGGATTTAATGTTTTCTGTCCTGAAGTCACATGATCTTAAAAGTTGTTCTTCACTATAAGGTTATCCACTACTTACTAATTTTGCTACTTGTTAATAGCTTTATTGCACAAGTTTGTTCAATTGAGCATTTTTCACAAGTACCCTGAAAGATGGTTGACATAAGATATTAATGTTTCACATAATCAAGAGCATATATAAGGAAAGCATTTTTCGGGATTAATTTCTACAGTTGAAAAATTATTTTTTTATAATATCAGTTCCTTCAAATCTTGGATTAAAAGAGTAGACAACAGTCTAAAAAGAAATCACTTTTGCAAAATTATCAACCAACATCAATTAAAGTTATTTGCAACTTATAGGTGCAGAAGTTTATATAGTTGAAAAGCATCACGCATAATTTCAATAAAAAACAACATTAGAAACTCTAAAAGAAAGTAAAGAGTCTTGTACTTATGAAGACAGGACCTATTTTCTTTATTTATTATCATGCAATGGTTTCCTCGTACAGCATCACACAAAGCAACTATGATATTCTCTTTATATGTCAAAAGTTATGCAACAGCTAAGAAACCATTGCATATAAAAGATTTGTTTTTACTATTAACTTCTTTCACATCTTACTGCCTTACAAAGAGTCCAAGAGAAAATAATTTCTGAATTTTTCCTTGCAAGTTCTCTTGTACCTCAAGAGAAAATAGTTCCAGAAATTCTTCTGCAGTATCAGCAATTGCATCCA
This sequence comes from Aythya fuligula, assembly GCF_009819795.1. Lineage (NCBI taxonomy): Eukaryota > Metazoa > Chordata > Aves > Anseriformes > Anatidae > Aythya > Aythya fuligula. The sequence continues at coordinate 132,739,208 of NC_045560.1, forward strand.
GCAGGCACACCAATTGAACAGGGAACTACAAAATCATGCAAATACTTTTCAGCCAGAAAGGATTCAGTCTAATTTTGATTTGTGCCCAGTGAAGTCTTACTTTAGTGTTTTACATCAACAGGCAAATATAATTCTATGTTGCCATTTATTAATAAAAACATCCCATGTTTTAATGCTCTTTGCAAGGAAAGAAGATTATTAACTGAAATGCTTCTTGCCAAATAAGGTTAATAAAAACTCTCAGAACCAAGTGGGATGACTTTTACTGTGACCACTAATGCTTGGACTTATCAAGAACATCTAAACTCACATTTAATAAAATGGATTGACACCACACCCAGATTTCTTGGAGAAAAACAGAAGGAATATGATTGTGAAGGAAGACAGACAGGTGTAACCCCACAAATATTTGGGTCTGACACATGCTGTATGTAATGCAATTTTAGCAGCAACTTGTCTCTCTATAAAATGTCAACATTCAAAACACAGTCTTGCTAGAGGTGTCATGTAAAGATAGGTTTCTGCTTAAAACTGATGGGAAATCCTGAGTAATATTTCTATGCCAGGGATACACTGGATAAATTCCACCTACTTTATCAGTGAGAAGGAGATAGTATTTAAAGCAAAGTATATACAGTAAATATGAAATATTGCTAGGTTAATATTCCTAGGTATTGTGTATGCAACATCTACAGATTTTAGGGAATTTACTTTTGTTTCATGTTAAGAGTCACAACTTTTAATTGTTGAACCATCTACCTGTCATTTTTTCTTTCCCTCTCTAGGCATAAATGGTGATTAAACTTGGAAAGTTAAGCTTTGTTGCCTGAAAAACATACTTTTCATTGGAGATTAAATATTTTTTATTGTTTTCCTTGGAGTGAAAGTTTAATTCTTATTTTCAAAAATCTTCTTTTGACATTTCAAACATTAAGTGACATGATAGCACAACTCTCACACAGTGGTGGAGGTAAATAGGAAATGTGAAAAAGAGAAGCTAAAGATATTAAGATATCCCAACACTGATTAAGCACTGCAGGCAGAAGTCAGCCCTCAGAATGGGGGTCTGCTTCATCACCAAGTACGTGAAAGGGAAATTGAAGAAGATAAAACTGTAGAGAAACAAAATGATTTTTTTATATCAGCCTTTACTCTTAAAGATAAGGAAATTCCTGTTCAGAGGTTATTTTTCATGGGTAATCAAGGTGAAGTACTAACAAAGACATATATCTATGCAAGAGTTGTTAGCTGATCACAGGAAACAAAATAGCTGTAAATCACTAGAGGCATTCACCTACTCAAAACACTAAAGAAATTAAAAAGAAAGCACATGAAAGGCTAAAATAAAATAAAATTAAATAAAGCACCAGTTGTTGAGGACTGGAAGGTGGACAGTGCTGTGTACATATTTTTCTCATAAAAGGAGTGAGTTGTAATAGGAAAATTGTGAGACAGGAAACTTTGGTTAGTTTTAATGCAGTAAATCTGATGCGAGATTAAAAAACAAAGAAAGTATCCTACCTCTTGTCATGGCCAAAACACATTGCTGAGCAACCATACTGATACACTTGAATAAACAAAATAATGTGCCTGCAAAACCCCCATGGGTTTTGTGAGGCATTTAAAGCTTGAGATTGGCTTGCTGATACCGCTTGTTAGCCTTCTGCAGACAAGCCTGACACATTTGTGTCACTGAGGATGGGAAACCTGAAGTGAGGCTAGTGCTTGTCACAACTTGAAAACTAGCCCTTGTAAAGGGTCACCCACTGGCAGATTGGGTCATTTGAAGGGACTTGGGCTCTTTGATGTCCCAGATTTACTATCTTCCCCCAGCCCAATAGACATCAGTTGAGTTGCATGGGTCAGTCCTAGGTCTTCTAAGATTTAAAGTATGGATTTGACTAATTTCCTGCATCAAATAAAGCTTGACTGAAAGGGAGATCTATGGATTTTAAGACAATAAGGATAATAGCCTGTTGTGGCCAATTTGGTTAAAACAGGCTGTTTACATAGGACTAGTCGGGTTAGTGAAATTATGAGAATATGAAGGAAAAAGAGCAGAAGGAGAGCAAGGGATCCATCTGTCTATATTTATGGAGTGTCAAAGCAGAATAGATCAAGTCCTTGCCTTTTGTTATTGTGTCACCCCTTTTGTGTCACTCTTAACCCAGGCAAACTTTCACTGAAATCAATGGCAGAAGAGCCATTAGTCCTAAGCCAGCAGAACTGCAAGATTTGGCTTCCACTTCTCGTTCTTTATTAACACATGTTTTTAAGTAAAAGCTGGGCAAATCACATTGGACACATTATTTTTCAAACTGAAATTGGGTCACTTGTTCCTAAATTGTCCTGAGTCCATTAGTACAAAAACATTCTGCTTTTTTTTTTTTTTTTTTTTCTTTGCTTTTCTTCATCCTTCTAACTAAGGCATTTCTTTGATAAACATATTTTTGCTATTGTTTTAGTCCTAAAGAGCCTCCTGTAGGTGCTCCTGGGACTATCCTGCTAAACTAGTCTAGATCTAGTAGGTCTAAACTAAACTAGGATTTTTAGATCCAAATTTTGCATCAGTAAATAGATATGGCAAAATATCAATAGAGCGGGATCAGACTGTATTTTTTCAGTTCAGTGTGAGAAATGGTGTCCTATCAGAAAGAGGACTCAAGAACTTTCTCTGAATATACAAGTAGATTTTAAGAAAAAGAGTGAAAAATACTACGTCTCCGCTTTCCTTGAAAAACTAGTAGTGGAGGCTGGTGCCTTTTCCATGCAGATATGTTTAATTCCTGTATTTTTTCCTTTTGCAATCCCATTAATTCTTAGGTACTTTTGATTCACTTTAATGGCATAGGTCTACAGTGTGTCTGCCATAGGCAGATGAAAGCCTGTTCCACAAGACTCAGTGGGATATGTGTTTACTTTGCCTAGACTTTGAGCTGGTGCAAATTCTTTCTGTCTATGTCTTAAGTCATAGCCAGAGACCTGACTCAGAGCTAATGAGCCCAAATGAAAGCCTACATAGTACCTATCTCCTGTAGCTACATGTATTTTTAGAAACAAACTCATGTTTACCAGTAATTTACCAAGTGCAAGACTTGGAGATCTGGGGAGGTACAACTGTCCCATACTGTGTTTTTGCTGAAACATCATCAACAGCAGCTCCTAATTTGAGATCCACAGCTTCTAGGCTTATTATCCAACTTCTTACAACATCTTACTACACTTACATTTTAAAGATATTTTTAAGTCACATTGTAAGACAGATCTGATTCACTTTCAGAAATGAGAATGTTGGCTGACCCAAACCCTTCCTTCAGAATTCTGTGTAACCATTCTCTGTGATTTGATATTCTGCCACAGATCTTTATAAATGATATATGCATGTGTACCTTGGCATCCTCTCTTATGGCTTTCTTCTTCCCAAAGGGGAATAAAAAAGATTAAATGTTTCCTGAAAAGAAATACTGTCAAAGTTTTGTCTTTTGCACTAGTGGTTAGGACTTAAGTATCTATACCACATAAACTTTTAAAATGGCATATTTCTTGTGTATAAATAAAATATAATGCAATGACTTAACTGCACAGATTCATTTGACACCAAAATTCCACTTGAGACATTCCAAAAAGTTATTTTCTTCTTCACCTGTGAAAAATGTGTAAACACGTATGCAAAAATGTTCTTTGGGCCCTAGTCTGCCATAGTTTTGCTAAAATAGAGAAGTCTATGCATATTGCAAAGAGAAAAAGGAGACTGAAAGAGAAAGTGTCATTAACTTTTACTGTGTGAAAAGTTGCACTCACTACTAGAAATGGTTTAAGCTAAAACATCAGAATAACAAAAGCTCTCTTTTATACCTTTATAGTCGACAGCTTTCAAGTCTTTAAATAGTCTATTCTGTTCCAGCCAAATATCTTGCATTAACAGAGGAATATGGGAGAAGATTCTTGTTTATGCTTGACTTATCTGGGAAGTAAGAAGGACAGAAAGTAATAAAAAGAAAAGGAACAGGAAGCTTCTGACAGAAAACCAAAGAAAAAAAAAATGGAAAGGAAAAAGACCTGTTAAAGAGGTCTGCCCAAATAGAAGAAAGGCAAGGCAAACAGAAAAAAATCCATTGTCAAATGGATTAAACCTAGATTAAAGCAATTTAACCAAGAAGATTAAAGGAGACCTGAGACCTGAAAGCAGCAACAAGGTTTGAAAAGATAAGAAGAGCAACAAAAAATGGGGGGAAACAAATGCTGTAGTTGCCTTCAAGAACCAGCAATGTTGAGTCTGATGCTAGCAAGGGTCTAAGGAGCCAGTGTAGCTTGTGGGAGCATAACCATATAGGCTTTAGCAGTTTGGTTTGGTAAATTGCTCAGGTTACACAATTGCAATGGCTGTTTACTACTGGCTAAGGGAGAATCTCCTCTGTCTCCAAGGGTCTTGGTAGTATTCAGACTTGCACTCTCCTTTCAAAGGCTGAGATATACTTGAAGATTGTCATTCTGGAATGCAGAGCAGATTACATTTTTTTTTTTTCTACAGAATTTTTGCTCAGAAAATTCCCTTAGTGGCAAAGATACATGGAATCTCAGTAGCTTCATGCAGAGAAACAAAGTTAATTGTTCATAGGAATATTATTCTTAAAAGGGATGGACTCAAATCTTGACTAGTCTTTATGCATAAAACGTTGCTACAGGACACCTGTCCCCTCTAAAACCTGTTAAGAAAAGTTAAAGAAGACATTCTTCCTCTTCCTTCTCAACATGAATAGTGAAAGAATGGAAATGAGTACCCATACTGGCCTCTAGTTTTCTCAAAGTGGCTAGTCTGAGCACTATCTCTTAACATCATTAAATGCACATGTGAATCCACTTTTAGGCTGTTCTCTCATACCATCAAAGTGGAATAGGATGGCTAAGCTGATAAATCCTCATTGTAAATCCAAACTGTTATGGCTTACAAGATATGGACAAAGCTGTGCCTGTTCCACCTCTGCCAGTAGATATTTCCCTTGACTAAACAAAATGAGAAACTGTAATTGAGCTATAGCCAAAATGTAGATGAAATATGTGGATGTGTAGAGTTAGGCACATTTTATTTTATTCTCTCAAGCATGTTCCTTATATTACCAGTTATGGCTAAACCAATTTAATAATAATAATAATAATAGGTTAAATTCAACTTGTAAATTGTTAATGCAGTTCCTAACATAGTTCTGATTCATGTACATGTACTTTCATAGGAAGTACCCATGTACAGTTAATATGGTCCAGAAACCACTCCCAGTGGACAGTTTGAATGAAGCCTTTCTGTTTTGGGAGAGTTTAACTGTGGGAACATGAGCTGTGCTGAGCCAGAGATGAGTTGCTGCCTTGTATTATTTACTGTTCCACAGAGGTAACCATAGCAGTCATAGTGGTTACAGGGTTATCCAAACTCCTCATATTAAAAAACAGCTATAACTAAAATGCTTTATTTATGGCTAGATAATCTATTTGCAATTATTCACCAGTGGGAAGACGGGTAAGTAGCATTTATTTTTTCAGCAAAACCTAGGCTGAATACAAAGTCACAGAAAATAAAGAGGAAAAACTTTCAGCTGCCATTAAGAATTTGGAAGACCTGGCCATGCTCTCTGCACTCTGCTGTGGATATTCTGTTCCAGAATTTTTGAGTACTAACAAGATATTTAAGGTCATTTCTCCTAGTTGTGTTTGCTATGGCTGCTTTTCTTTCCCTGATTGCTGGAAATGACTGCTTCTACTAAAAAACAACCCCCCTCTCAGTGACAATCATACTACAGAGAATCTTTTAAGTGGTAAGAGGCAAATCACAGTAGTGAGTCAGCCAATCAGTCAATCAAGAAAATAGTGAATTAGAGAATAGTGCAGCAATCTCATGCATACATATTCCCCTTTGCATCAGTGTCAAATTCAAAATGCAGGTGCATAAATTCTCTTTGATGGCTGCACAGACAGTCATCATTACATACTTCAACCAGTTGATAGGTATGCTCAGTAGTGTGAATCACTATTCAGATTTCCATCTCACCAGGGGAAGTGTTTTGTTTTCAGACTAATTTTTTTTTCCTTCAAGTCCAATGTTTTTGAAAGAAAATAAGAAAGATGGATGAATGGCATGGGGATTCAAGTCTACTGGAATGAGAAATCAGTTTAAGAAACCTTTTTCTCATTTTCTCTTCCTTCTTGGTCCTCTTTTCTCTGTCATTCATGTCTTCTCCATGGACAGGGGCCTTAAGAATAACCCACTTTTAGTCATGACGATTGATACTCAGTGAGATCATGCAAATGCTCAGTCTGCAATTCTAAGCACCCAATCTAGGTATTCACATCAGGATTCTTGACATTCTAGACTTCAGAGAGAGGAGTTTTATTTTTATTTATTTATTTATTTATTTATTTATTTATTTATTTATTTATTTATTTTTCCAAAAGACAGTTCAGGGCTTATGTATCTTTTTCCTTTTCTAATTAGTTGTGAGGAAGTATGTGTTTCTCTGGGTTATTTATGTCAAAGTCTGAAGAGACTGATTTTGTAATTTAGCCATTTAGACTAGGTGTCTGAAATTAAATACGGAAGTGCATCTTTCTAACATTCCAAAACTGTTGAAGCCAATCTAAGTTACTGTTGTAACAACTTGTCCTGTGAAATAGTCACTTGTACTCTCTTTTCTGGTGTTCCCTGACACTGGAGCATAGCTGTAACTGGACAGCAGTTTCAGGGTGCTGGCATCATGTAAAATTACCTTTGTGAAAAATGATCTGTTCTTTTAGCTCCATCGGCTGTAGAGCAGTTATCAGTGTGGAAAGAAAGGAAGAAAAGTAGAGAATGGAAAACAGAAGGGGGAAAGAGTGGGTCTTATATTGTTTTCAAACAGTGCCATGAAGCCAAAATCCAGAAGAATTTAATATACTCAGGCTCAAAGATGCAACAAAAATCTAACATGCCTGATTTCCTGAACTGATTGACAATGTTGACTCAGGCAGCTATGCTTCCTGGCTAAAGACGCCAGTCCCTTGCATAACAGGTAGCAATGGGGCCACACCAGGGAGGGGAAGAACTTAGCAGGTCCAGGCATTTCACAGCTGCAGGGATATTGCAGCATAACATGTCCCTCTGGTATCTTATACCCTCTGTTCCAGCTTTTGGAGTTGGGCTATTATGTGTCCTCCGGCATAAAATTCTGGGGCGCAGACAAAAAGAAAGGGTCCAGGAAGGAGCTATGTTCCGGGTCATATCTCCTTGCACATGAAGAAACAGATTCAAGTTGCTCTGTGTAAGCTCTGAGGCTGGCTACATGAAGCTATTCTGACCCATAAGCCACATAGAAGATTTGCTATGGCACTATGCCTGACCTGGTAAGTCAATGGCTTATTAGCTTTGGCACAGTATCAGCCCAGTGTGGCTAAGCAGTTTCTAGTTTTGACCAGCTCAGGATACAGGCAGAACAAGAGTAGGTCTGTCTGCAAGTGTCTGCATACGTTAGGTGTTACAGCACTTGATTAAGTGGTGAAAGTTCTTCAATGCTGCTCTTTGAGCTTTATTTAAGTATGAATATCAGACAGTTACAGACACTTAGAGGAAGCTGGAATCACAGTCCAGGGACTCCTCTTTCTGTTTGAAAACTCGACTTTCCCTTCTACTTCTCCTCAACAGTCTTAGCCTAACTAGGTAGCCTAAGCTGGAAATAGTGTGAAAGAAAGGAATGGGAAGATGTTTTAATACCCTAAATGAAGCTACTTAATATCAGGAACAAGAGTTACAGAGACTGAAGAGCAATCAACAAAGCTTCAGGGAACCAAGTATATGAGACCAAACAATGGCTTTCTTTCTAACTGACTCTCACTTTGTCTCTTTCTGTCCCTGTGAGACTCTTGAACTCCCATTGGAACAGAAAATCAGCATCCACCCAGCAGAGCATATACTTTCCCGGGCCATGCAATGTACATGTTGAAATCAGCAGCAGATAAGGTATAGAGTACCTAACCCAAAGGTCTTCCACTTCCTAGACAATTGTGGGGAATGCCCTTATATCAGTATTATGCCTTCCATATTAACTGTAGATCTCAGTAAGTCTAAATACTTGGTGTCTTTAGGATTGGGATAATTGTCAGTCTAAACATGAAGTGCAGAAGAGTTATAAGTGGAAATCAGTACCTATTACTTCAGAAGAGGCACTTCTGAATCTGCTTATATTTTTAAGACTAAATTATTTCAGAAGTTACAGGTTAGATAGTAAGATACATACTGAATTTAGGCACCTGAACAATTAGAAAAAGTTGGAAATCCAGCTACTTGGGATTTAAAAGGTTTTCAGACACTTAAATAGGTAAGGCAGACAAATCAAGCTTTAGTCTCATCACTAGATATGGAGAGATTTCTTTCCCCATATTCTCTTCATTCATTTTGCATCCTAAGGGGTGCAGAGGTCTTTCTCCAGAAGCTGGGAAGGGTGACACTTGCTTTTCAGCACTTAGAAAAGCTCTCAGCCTGGTGCTTACAGGCAATCTCCTCAAATGTGAAGGTTACTAGTTCAATGCACTTTCTTCTGACTCATTGAGGAGTAGTATCCCATTTCTAGATAGGGACCTGCTAAATCAGACTGATATCAACATGGACTCTGTGCTTGGAACTAGACACTGCCATTTTAGATTGAGTTTCAAGCAAGAGGGTGTTTAATGAATGGGAGCACAGAACTGCCAGGCTTCTATATCAGAAGCAGACACAGGTGAGAGACAGAAGTGGGGCACAAGTACAACTGTAGCACTCCTGAGCATGTACAGAAATATAATTGTAGGCACTTGAAGGAGGTTTTTTTTTGTTGTTGTTGTTTTTTTCTTCCTTTTTTTTTTTTTTTTTTTCCAGGAAACATAAGCAGCTTAGTGCTTTTAAAGGTTATATGTAGGGTGACAGTGAGTTTTTGGATAGCTGTTCTGATCTGATTTTTTTTTAAATTCAGTTTAAGGTGTTTATGAAGTATTTTCATACTCACTTTTAGGCCTTGTGAAAAATTTACCTCAACTTTTTTTTTTGCTTCAGCTTTCTGCTGCTTTGCTGAAAGCAAAAGTTACTTTTCTATAACCTTGGCATACCCCAATATTTTGCTTTTTACATGAAATGTGTAATTTGTGTTAGAAGTGGTTTGGCTCATTTTTCTATTGTGTGTTGTATAAAATGCCACCACTAAATGTACTGTCTTTATTTTAGAATTTGTGTAAGTGCAAAATTGCTAATTGCATATTGTTTCCATTTAAATTTCTCCATGTTAGATCTTCTTACCTTATAATGTTTTCTGGCCAAAATAATTTTGTGTAACTTGGAAACATGGAAATGAAAGCCAGGGTAGTTTTATCCTCCTCTAAATCACTTAGGTGCATATTGAATGTATCAATATGAATTCTCTAACTTTTGCTAATATATTCTAGGCCAACCTCGTTCAACATTATTATCAGCGATCTGGATGCAGGAGTGGGATGCATCCTCAGCAAGCTGGCTGATGATATTAAACTGAGAGGTGCTGTTGACTCCCTGGGGGGATGAGAGGCCATGCAGAAAGATCTAGATAGATTAGAATATTTGGCCATCAGCAATGGCATCAAGTTCAAAACAGAAAATGCCAGGTGTTGCACATGGGACAGATTAATACTGGACACAGTATTGAAGGGGGCTTATAAAAAGAAGGGAAGTAACTCCTTGCTCAGTTGGATAATGACAGGATAAGGGGGAATGTTTTTAAACTAAAAGAGGGGAGATGTAGTTTAGAGGTTAGGAGGAAATTCTTCTTCTTTCAGAGGGTGATGAGGCACTGGAAGAGCTTACCCAGACAGGTTGTGGATGCCCCATCTGTGCAGGTGTTCATGATCAGGTTGGATGAGACCCTTAGCAACCTGATCTAGTAGGTGGCATCCCTGCCTATGGCAGGAGGGTTGGAACTAGATGATCTTTAAGGTCCTTTCCAACCCAAGCTATTCTATGATTCTATGAGAGGGGGGTGTTGGTCTCTGCTCCCTGGTAACTGATGGTAGAACATGAGGGAGCAGCACAAAGCTGCTCCAGTGGAGGTTCAGACCTTAGGAAGGATTTATTTACTGTGAGGGTGATCAAACACTGGAACAGGCTTCCTAGAGAGGTGGTTGATGCTCAGCATTCAAGAGACATTTGGACAATGCTCTCATTAATGTGTTTTAACCTCTGGTTATCTCTGAAGAGGACAAGCAGCTGGACTAGATGATCTTTGATGATCTTTGAAAGTTCTTTCCAACTGAACTGAACTGAACTGTTCAGTTTTATTTGATTCAATTCGATAGCACTAACTGTGGAAAGACACTTTTGTTAATGAAGATATTTAACCTTGCCATTGCATTGTGGCTGACTTTCACTATCTTACTGTTACTGTAGTCTGTATTTCAGTTTGCTCTTCTAAATTTTAGTCAATTTGGTCTTAACAACTTTTATTCTATTAGTTAATACATGTATATTAGAATATTAGTATTTCTGTATATTTTAAGATGTTTATCTTATTTTATTTTATTTTTGTTTTGTTTTGTTTTGTTTTGTTTTCCCTCTCACTTCTTTTAGCCAGTGCCTTAACCAGGGATACAGACTAAGAAACATTTCTTACATGGCATGTTGAATATGGATCTTTGTTTACAGGTTATTCAAGTTATACAATATTGCTTTTGGGAACTACCGCAACAAAAGAAGTCTATGATTGCCTAATTAAAGAATGTACATGGTCATGGAATATATGTATACTCATCTTTGCTTTAGCAAATCTAAGACTTTGCATTGATTCACTGTAGGTCTTAAATTATCTGTGATTGAATCTGTGAATTATCAGTTGAATCACAGACAGACTTTCCATTTCCTAGACAGAAACATAATTAGTGTTCACAGTAACCACAGGTAGAAATATATTCACCAAATACTTCCCTTGAAATGAGCAGTTGATACGGATACAATGGAGAGTAACTTGGAGTTACATGATATCAAATGTTATGCCCTGTTCCAGCACAGGAGTCCTATTACCTCTCAGCCCTATTCTTTAGATATTCCCATTAAAGTCAAGCAGTGTTCAAAATGATGAAAACATCATAAAGAATTTCTATCCTATTTCTTTCCCATCTACAGTATTTAAAGAAAATTCTACTCCTCTTTCATCCAAAACTATTAAAAATGTTGTAGGATACAACTAATCAGAAACCAGTTACAAAACATAATTATTTTGTAATTATGAGCTGAACTTTTCAATGAAAGTTTAAAAGAGATTGCATACTGTGATAAGTTAAATGTTGGCTAGCAATATCATTTTCTTAGTATCAGAACTTTAAAAGGAAAAAAAATATAAAATAGGTGACCTTAAAAGGAAAAAAAATACATTTCTTTTGCTTTGGTATTTGATGAGATTTATTTTAAAGGGCTATGGACTTAGTAAAGATAAAACAATTGGAGTGGAAATTTTATCTGTTTCAGTTATCCTGAAATACTTAGGTACTTTTTCATGTCTGAAGAACTAGTGAACTAAAGATATTAGAATGGTACGATATTTGAGTGGCAGAGAGATAAATTTTAACCATAGCCTCTAAACCTCTGTCTGATTGTTAGTTTTTATTCAGATTTACATTGACAAATTAGTATATTGTAAAACTAATGTCCTGCTATTAAATCTGTCTTCTCTGACAACATTCCTTGAAGAAATTATTCAACAAGAACAAATTAATGGAGACCCCAAATGTCATAGTCTGCATACTTTTACAACCTGCAAAAAAAAAGCTTGCTTTACCTTTTCCTCTTATATTTGAGGAGAGTGAGGAGCGAGACATGTATAAACATATACACATGTATACATATCCATATACAATTACATACAAACATAAAATCTAGAAAATCAAGAAGTACTCTCTCAAGCACAAAAAAGCACAGAGCTCTACAGACAAAATTAAAGAAAAACAAATCCTTACAGGACAAATAGAAATTATAAACTACCTGCCTTTTTCTTCTAGAAACCTCTTACATTTAGTTTGTTAGAGGTGCTTTAAAATTTAGTGGAACAACAGAATAGGCAGTCATTTTTCACTAGGTTTGTGGACTTTGAATTATGTCATATATTCATGTGGTAAAAAAAAAAAAAAAAAAAAAAAAAAAAAAAAAGTTAGTGTTTATTCTAGGTCCTTATGTTCATACTCTGAAAGCAAACACTTTTTAAGAAAGCCATTCCTTCTGCATACCAGTATGAACAGTGATAAAATTGTCAGGAGGCCCTCCCTCTAAGGAGAAGGAATGTATTTGTAGAAAAGGCTATGTCATTTTATTTATTTATTTATTTATTTTAAGTTTGAGATTGCTTACCAAAAAGCCCATATAAATCAAATTTATGTAGTGTGTCTAGGCCCCTGAGCATGCCAAGGCCCCTGAGCCTACTGAAGCTGAAATCCTTTATGAGCTTTCTGGAATTTGCTATTTCACTCAGACACTAAATGTTGCTTTGCTTGGTGCTTAATCTAGCTAAATAATGAGGGATTTCACACACTTAGCTATCACGTCCAAAAACAACTTTCTCATACTGTTGGAACACAAACATTGGCTTTCTTAGCTGTCCTGAACTTGGTGTGTGCTATATGGAATGCAATCACACTTTGATGGTTGGCTTGAGAAATTTATCTTTTCCCATGTTAATTTTGCCAGTGATCTTACCAAAACCCCTGTATTTTAAATGCTGAATTAATGCATACTCTCTTTGGAAGGTCTTTTATGAACACCTGCTGCATGTATGTTTAAAAAAAATAATTAAAAATATCAATAGTAGTACTTATAAACACATGTAATAGTGGATAGTTGTACTCTGATTGATTGTCAAAGAACAATATGGAGGCAATTTGTACAGAGCTTTTATAACTTTTCCTAAAACTTCTGGTTCAACTGAAAAGGCCCACAAGCCCTGTCAGCAAATGACAATAATACAGAAATAAGAATTTGGTCATTACCAATCTCCTAAGTTAATTGTGCATTAAAAATATATATTTTCTTCCCCCTGTGAAAATTTCAAGCATCACAGATACCTAAGCTTAATTTCATTTTACGATATGGTAATAATATGGTCTATCATATGTATTTCTAAATTTATGAGGGCAATTGTGTAAGATGACACATGGACAGTAATGCCTATCAGCCTCTTTTTCTAGCTCATCCTCTCTCATCTAATCATTCAGCCCTCCTACCACTTCCTACTTTCTTATTTACAGGTCTGTGAATTTGTAGGACACACATGGTAACAAAGGGCTGCCATTGCAGTTATGTCTGAGTGGTGGCAGTTTGTCTTTTTCCTCCTTAAGTGGTTCTAGTTTGCAGGGCTGGAGTTGCATTAGTCCTTCCGTTCAAATTCCTCAAGTACAAAACTCATTTTGTTTCTGCTTTTAGCAGTGAAAGATTTTATAGGTAGATATGTTTTCTGATGACAGCACAATATTCAGTATAATCTGTGGTGACTTATCACCTTTTTAGCAACTGTGGACTGAAACAGGCAATTCTGGAAGAAACGTGCCCTGGCAGTTAAATGAGTAATGGTGGCATAATCTGATTGTTTCAGATTGAAATAATAAAAGAAACAATTGCAAAATGTCATGTATTAGGAAAAAAAAATAAAAAAAAAAAAAAAAAGAAAAACAAAACAAAACAAACAAACAAACAAACAAAACCACACTGTTTATTTAAATATAGGTTAAATCAAATACCCAAATAATTTGCACTAGACATTCAGAGACAGCCTGCATCTGGGATGACTGGTATGAATGTTCTCCTTTCAGGAAAGCACTGATTAAGAAAATAAACTCCTAAAAGAGTTAGCATTTGTAGTTTATACAACTGTGAGTTTTATACAGAACCAGAGTATCATCATCATTTCTTTAAATACCATGACCCTAGAAGGTACTTACCATTTTCCCTGTGATCAATTGACATGTTTCACTAGGAAGCCTTAGATAGGGTAGGGTTCAGTGCTGATGACTATACCAAAAATAGCTATTCCTATTGGCCTTTTGCCACTGACATCGTCATCATCCATGAAACAGTCTCCTGTGTCACACCTATGCACATCTTCTTCTTCTTCCTCCTTTCTACTGTCAGGGCCCTGAGTGTACTGGTAGCCCCTAATCACCTTGGCCGCCCTCATCTGGGACAGCTACCCACATCCTTGGGCCCAGGGCTCTGTATAAACTCAAGTTATTGACTTGAATTCTTGTCTGAATTACACAGGAAGAGTACCTTTCTGCAGCCTGATACTCCAGATGGACCTCGGACCCATGCTGTGCATAGATTATATTCTGGATGGGCCTCATGTACCATGTAGCTTTTCTCCATCCCTGTCTCTGGCCCTGTCTCTGATTGTTTCTGACTGGACTCCTGGTTGGCCCTGGCCCTGGTTCAGCCCCTTGACCTGGTGCTGGACTGACATTATGACCAGCCCCCTGCTCTGTCCCTGTGCTCAGGCCCTGGGGAATAGTGCCCTGTCAGTGGTTCACCCTTGGCTCCTGGCTCCTTGTCCCTCCGAGAACAGACAGCATTTGCTGCACCCTGACACCAAGTGGGTTTTCTTCCTATTTGCTGTAGCTCTGTTCATGATCTAGTTTGAGTTACAATGAGTAGAAGGCAGTCCTGTGAGGAATTGAGAGGTGTGACCCAGAGCTTGGAATCAGGCCATTAAAAACTTGATACTATTTGGAAGAGTTCAGTTACAGGCGATACGAAGATAGGCCTGGTCTCAAGCAGAAGGGTCAGGGATTTATTTACAGGAGCAAGATGCTGTGCATTCCTAGGCTAGATACACTGAAATTTTACTCAAGATTTGAAAAGATAAGTAGCACATGCTTTCAAGTGAACAAGCTTAAAAATAAGCAAGATCTCTGAAGTCAAATTACTTTAACTATTTCAATTCATAAGAGTTTATTGGAAATGGGGCCTTAAGTGTCTATGAGGTTGTGAATTCAAAAACAAGCTAAACTTGCAGATCTTTGTAGTGCAATTAACAAAACCCTTAGGGACAGAGTTTGAAACATGCAATATGTCAGACTGAGATCTAAACATGGAATATAAAATATTCCTAGATACTTATAGTAGTCTCTAAAAACACTACAAATAGGACTAATTTAAGTAATACAAAATTACAATGTGATAGTAACATCATTCTCAGTAGGCTCAGTAATAAAAGGGGAAATCGTATATTTAGGACTTAATTCTCTAAAGATGGTTGGATAGCTTCTGTACAGAGTGCTGTATGTGGTGTATAATTTTTGTGCACAATACATAGAGAAAAGTGCATAACTATAGAGCAAAAGCAACAAGGAATATTAGGTGAGAATATATAATTTTGTAGATGATATAATCTTACAACTAGGCACAGATGGTAAGATGGTAATAGTAATAAAGAAAAGGCATGACTGTTCAAGAAATATTAATGTTCTATAATTAGGAAGAAGCAGAATGTTATATATACATCAGATGAGGACAACAAAATGCTTTTCTTGCCCATTACTAGCCCCAGAGAACAGTAAAAATCTTCTGCCATAGAGATACATATTTAATCAAATTGTCTGAAAAACATGAACTAAAACATCCTGGAAGAGCTGGTTGAATTTGTCTTGCTTATGCTTTCAATTTTCAGAAACTTTGGGATAACAAAGGGAATTTAGAAAACTAGAAGTTGTGATGAGCCAGTAACATAACGGGCAGAGAAGGCAACTGTGGCAAATATAGTCTAGTAGGATTAAAAAAGTGAAGCGATCCAATTAGGTATCAAAAATATCATAAGTTCTTACCGTCTGATTAGAAAAAAACAGCACTTGTCAACAACAAAACACTGGTTTCATTTTTCCCTTAGAATTCATGTTTAGTTCCTAAAGAATATTGTCTAAACATAAGGCAGCTGAATTTGGTATGGCCCTTTGACTTGCTGTAGATTCTCATTCTGTAAATTGCAAGATAAGTAGATGTAAGTAGATTTAAGATAGTAGACTATCTTAAATAATTTTCAGTGGGAAGTTATTGAATTATGAGTAAACTCTCAAAAATTCTTCAGGCCTTGATGCTTGGTCCTCATATATGTCAGAATTATATTTGCTGGAGAACAGTAAAGCATGTGCATAAAAGTGTGATGAATAAAAGGTACCACTAATGCCATACATGGCAAAGCCCATGTTCAGTCCCTGCCAGAGAATGTAACCAACATGTAAAGAAAACAGGAAGGAGAGAAAGAGTTATGTTTGCTTTACCTTTACTGTGGAATATAGAATGTATTTCAGAAAAGTTACGTAGAATGCTGTTACATATTATTGATTAGTATATTCTGGAATCAGGTAATAAGAACTTTACTTCAGGCCAAATGAAGAATCTGAAAAAAAAGTGTGGAGAATTCATAAAAATTGCTTTTTATTTTATTTTATTTAAGAATTTCTTTTTACATTTTAGTCAACAAATTAAAATACAAATAATTCTTTTCCCTAACATTTTTTTATTAATTTAGCACATTTTCATTATTCAGAACATTCTTTAAACTTCTCTACATATCTTTATTCAGCATCTTTTTCCAACTAGTATAGTAGACTAAATATAAAGTAGCAAAATGACAGCTTTTTTTTTATTATTATTCCAGAAAGGTGGATATTGTTTGACCACACTGTTGCTCCATCCTACTGTTTTACTAATACCAGAAGTCTCCTTATCACTCTCTTTTCATTCCCAGTCATCTGCTCCTCAGTATGCATTCCCTTAGCCTCATTTCCAGCCAAGTGATGCATACCTTTTCCTTGTGCTAGACTTGGCCACTGTCTGAACTCTGAATAAATTCACCTCAGTAAGTCAGGGGAGAAAAAAAAATCAGAACAAAACTAAATACATTTCTGACAGATGAATCAATGGAATTGGCTTACTATGCAACAGCATGAAGTTCAGGTCAAGAACATGTAACCAAAGATGTAAAACAGAAAGCAAGAAAGGAAGTGTGGGGAGTAAGATATTCCACCTTAGCAAGAATTAGGTCAGTTTACCCATAACATGTGACTATACCATCAATTTTATGAAATATATTTTTTTGCTGTTCTTAAATGTGTGCCCTCTGGATCTTCATCTAACCTCCATTAAAGTATTGCAACCTCCATCAACTTCTTGTTTTCTTTTACTATCATTTTTGCATTCATTCATCTACTAGAATTTGTTTGCAGTTGTGGATTGTCAGATAAACAAAAAAACAGGTAAAATAATCCAGAAATCCAAGCTCACTGATCAGACTATAGCTTTAAGTTATCAAGTCAAGGTTTTCAAATGTAATTTGTTGATTATACATTCATTTTTCCTTGGAACCCAATATCACACCTTTTCTAGTACCAGAAAGTATAAGACTGAAAGTTGTTATCTGATCATGTTTTCTCCAAAACATCTTCAGCCTCCTGGCCACTTTTGAAAATATAATACATGAAGTACTCTGCTAAATAGACAGTTGAATACAATTTCTACATAAAAGTCAACAGCTTGAGCCTCATTTAGAAAGACCACCTGTAGATGAATGCACAACTGAGTCCCTGTGACTATTCATTGCCTTTTAGATTCACCTAGTCAAAGTTTGCTATTAAATACTTTAGAAATAGTTCTTAGATATTAAAAGAATAGTTTACATATATGAATAACTATACAAGTAGAATTTTTTTCCATGATGGAAACTGTTGAGGAAGCCAGAGAAATCTATAATATTTTGTACTATTTATACATAATAAATTAAATAAATTAAATATAAGTTAAAAACACTAATTCAAATGACTAAAATTCAAGCATTACTTGAAGAAAGGGTTGTGTTTGTTTGTTTGTTTGTTTGTTTTTCAGTTAGCAGATCTTTAGAAGGTTTTAACTGAAAACAAAATCTGTCAAAGCTTCATGTCAAAAAATTAAATGAAGAATTTAAGGGAATGTCTAAAATGAAAATGTCATCACTGAGCTTCTTCTATTCACTCAATCTACATTCTGATGAGGAAATTGCTACACACTGAGGTATGGAATGTATTTTATACCTTTGAAAGTTTTACACCACCTGAAGAAGAAATAAATGAGTAATCTACACTGTGGTAGTCATCAACTCTACTTGCTTCACACAAACATTTAGATTCACATAATTGGCATTTGCTCTAAGCTAAATTAATTTAAGCTGGGAATGGTCATTTTCTGAAATCTTACTAATTGCATGCTGGCCAAGGAATTGAAATCTAAACAAAAACATTCAATTTCTTGGAATGTTATTATTTTGTATAGGAAGTACTTGAGAAATAACTGTATATTTTTACAGTCATAAAGGTCAAACAAATTTATCTGATAGTAAAAACAGGAGATTCCAGCCTTATCTTCCTCATTTGATGTCTATCATAGGAAATTTATTGTTATTATTATTGTTGTTATTGTTATTATTATTTTTATTGTTATTATTATTGTTATTATTATTTTAGGACAGTTTGGAATTTACGAAGTGAAATGAGGAGTATCTAGGTGCTTATATCACAAGCTATTAGAATTATACATTCACATCATCTGAGACAGTAAAAACGTGATCACAGCTTTTTTTTTGGGGGGGGGGGAGTAACTATTTTCTCTCTTTTATCTGCTCTTATCTGCTGTTTTGTTTCTACATCATAACATTGCTCTTAAATCTAGAAGATAACATACTGTTTTCTTCTCTTTTCAGTTATTTATAAGTCATCATAAAATCCATGTCTTTTTTCACAATGAAATTTAGGGAAGGGGAGTTTGGGCAAGGTGTTTTTTATGATATGTTTATTTATACAGAATGAGATGCTGTAATTATAACCTAGAATTTACAAGGAAAAGTCATCAGATAAATAAATAGAGACGAGGGAGAATCCAGAAAAGAAAGTCTCATCAGTAAGTCCCTTAACATTGTCCCCAGTGACAGAATTAGTTGTGCTCCATTCTAATAAACTGAAAACTTAACCAATGTATTAATGTGACAGCAGTTATGCTTGTATTATCTGCCTGCAAATGATGGAGTTTGCAGGCACAGAGAGATTTGTAGCACAAGATTTCTGCAAGATGTATTCCACATTATAAGAGTAAGAACAAGGAAATATGATCTTGAAGGTGAGTCAACAATGTTATGGATGTGTATCTTGCACATTCTCAAGCTGTTAAAAATAAAGAATGATGATATAATTTATGGAGTATTTGTCAGTTATCACTTTAGTCATTCATTAATATTAATTTTTATTACAGAAACATATAATAATCTCCCAAAAAAGTTAGGTTTCCATTGTGTATTCACACATGCAATCTCAGATGCACAGAATTTTCTTTTTAAAAACACACAGAGTAGAGAATGAAACAGAGGCAATTTGACTTGCCTGCAATTAAGTCAGCAACAAAGATAGCAGGACTGCAATTTGACATGTTATCCAGTAGAATATGGTATGTTTTGTGCTGTTTGAAAGCATAACCCTCCTTTAATCTCCATTCTGTATTTGTTCTCTATCTGGTGGTGTCTATTTCTTTCATCAGTGTTAAGCATCATAATGTGCCAGTCCAGTTTTGTGATTCTGCTATACATGGTTATCTTGTATAGCTATCAGGATTGACTATATGCTAAATATAAATAATTGAGTCTTGCCCAGGATATTGTTATTCTTATTTGTAGGATATTATTGAGCAATGATAAAAACATCAGTGCAAATGGAAATGTCAATCGTTGACAAGGAGAGGAATGAACCTATCTTCTAGGGATGTCATATCAATAGTCATCAGTCCACTTCAGGAAACAGAATTCCTCTTTTTCATGTTTGTGTCAAACAAATTCTGAGCCAATAAAGTAAATAAAAATAAAAATCTTTCAATGTATTTTGAAATACTTGTAGCCCCAGTGCTGAGTCAGCCTTGTTTTAAGCATCACCATCTGTTAGGAATTGCATAGAACCATTTCTTCTAGGCCTGCTGATTCTGCATGAAATGAATGGTCCAGCAGCTTCATGAGAGTTAGTATGAAGTTTTGGTGTGGAAACGGAAGGCTCTTCTTCTTAATTCCAAGCTGTGCAGTATGGAGGTATATGATTTATGATAGCGCCCACAAGCCTGACTCAAAATCTTTTTTTTTTTTTTCTCAATCAAAATAACAGAGCAAAAGCAATCCCCAGTTTAACTGGTTTAATAACTCAATATAACTGTGGTCCTGTACAGAAATGATTAATACATATTTAAAAAAAAAAAAAAAAAAAGTCTCACCTGATTAAAAGCTCTGTTGATCAAACATTTTGGGGTAAGATAGAATAAATTACTTCAGACATCTAAAGGGATTAAAGATCCCTCTTCTGGAGCCTGGACTGATTGCTGATCAGGAAAGTTTTATGTAAGAGTGCTATGTGTTAAAACAGCACAAGGAATATCAGACTGCGGTAAAAAGCTCTGATCTTTTATTTGTTGGCCCTCAAGGTCCCAAGCTGTGATTTGGGAAGACTTTTTTAATTAACTGTTTCTTTAACAAAGGTAAAATAAAACAGAACCTTATCTGAAGACATACTTTTGAAAATAATGCAATACTTCTAACAACGTGCAGAAACTGAGTTGTACATACATCTTTCTGAGAGACAATCTGTACAGAATAAAACCAATTTAGTCTTTGACTATGGGGTAATCCCCTCAGCATATGAGCAAACATTCCTGAATCAAGGAAAGAATTCACATCCATTTTACTTGACAAGTTACATATTGAAATATTATCAACCTTTTTTTTTTTTTTTTTTTTTTTTTTTTTTTTTTTTTTTTTCAGTAGAAGTTTTTGGCCTCTTGAATTGTGAGAGTTTGAAAATAAAAAGGGGTTGAAACATCCAAAATCCACACTTTTATATTAGACAAATTGCCAATTTTTAAAGCCTAAAATACTTTGGACATGATTTTCTTTTCCCTTCTTTCATTGACAAAAAATATAAGAAATTTTAGTGAAGGCTTTGTTTCTTCTCTGTAAGAGTATTTAACTGCCTAATTTTCTTAATCCTAATACAATTTTGCTTTCATTGAATATGATTATGAGATTTCTGGAACAGAATCACAACAATACTGTACTGGGTTTATGTGTATGGTAGCAGCAGTGGTGTCTGTGAGAAGAGACTGCCCCATGTTAGATTAAGTGCCTGTGTCTCCAAAAGGGACCGTTGGCCAGAGCTGAGCCAGTGAGTGATGCCGGTTACTCCAGGCACCAGAGCAGAAGTTCCCCTGCAGCCCACGGGTCTCACATGGAGCAGATCTCCACACTGCAGCCTGTGGAGGAGCCTCTGGTGGATGTGGCCTGGAGGAGGCTGCGGCCCATGGAGAGCCCCCACAGGAGCAGGCTCTGGGCTGGATTGACCACAACCCCCATTCCCTGTTCCTCTGCACCACTTGGGGTAAAGGAGATAGAAAAGGGTGGATGGGGGAAGATGGTTTTAGTTTGCTTTTAGTTTCCCACTTCTCTAGCAATAGGCACTAAATTACATTAATTTCTCTTATGTCGTCTGTTTTGGCCATGGTGGTAGTTGGTAAGTGATCTCCATGTCCTTATCTCAACCCATGACCTTTCTTTTTTGTTTTGTTTTTTTCTATACCCCGTTCCTCTGTGAAGAGGAGTGAGAGAGTGTTGTGGTGGTGCCCAACAGTGCTAAACCAATACAAGTATGTTGACAAGTATATTGGGATACTTAAATTGTTCTCCAATTTGATGAACAAAAAACCCTAAATAATTGTAACTTTTTTTTTTTTAGCTTTTTCTATAATTTGTCAAAGTACAGGTATTTATGGACTCTTCAGATCGTGTAGATAAAAGAACCTTTTCTTAATATGATAGCTAGGATTCTTTTGAAGCTGCTTAAATTTTCTCTCTCTTTTTCTCTCTCTCTTTCCTTCCTTCCTTCTTTCCTTCCTTCCTTCCTTCCTTCCTTCCTTCCTTCCTTCCTTCCTTCCTTCCTTCCTTCCTTCCTTCCTTCCTTCCTTCCTTCCTTCCTTCCTTTGT
Source organism: Aythya fuligula (assembly GCF_009819795.1). Lineage (NCBI taxonomy): Eukaryota > Metazoa > Chordata > Aves > Anseriformes > Anatidae > Aythya > Aythya fuligula. The sequence continues at coordinate 132,761,236 of NC_045560.1, forward strand.
TCCTTCCTTCTTTCCTATTATTTTTATTCTTTTGTCTTTTCACGAAGCTTGGAGGTTATCCACACAAAATGAATTGGACAGTTCTTCATACCCAGTTCCCATGGCAGCTGTTCTCCAAAAGATCTTTTGTTCCAAACCCTCCAACTCTGCTGTAGTTATGTCAATGTTTCAGACATTCTACATTTGGATTTAAATGAAAGGTCATCTTATTGCTGTTTAACTTAGTTCTGATTCCTAAGTAATTTCTAAATCATTCATTTAAGATGAGAGTGTTTTTTCGTATACTAACTCCAGTATTTCATGAACAACTTTAATATTTCAGTTCACTTAATATAGAGCCTCCATGAGAAGCGAGAAACCTTTGAAATATTGAGGCTAAAATCATTTATGCCTGAAAATCACCAGAAATTAATTTTTAACATTGTACCAGGCCTGACACATTTGGTTAGTCATAAATAATAAATTACAAAATCCATTGGATCTGCATCTTCTTCGGATGAGGTAAGACAAAGACCTAAATCTGGAATTAGTCTGAACTATGATTAAAAGGCACCCTTTAAATCCTTTTTTGATTTTCCCTCAGAAAAGTACATAGTGCATGCTCCCACACAGACCAGACATATAAATAAACTTCCAAAGAAGCAACAGGCAACAGGCTCTAAAAGGTCTGCATAGCAAATTATGGGACAGGATTTACTTTAGTTAATTTGTTGAAGTTTTCCTTTTTATTTTTTGTTCTTATTGGCTATATCTCCTGTGGTTTCTAGTGCCTGTGTTTCTCAGACCTGGTGTGTAATCATTTGCCAGCAACACAGACTATTATTCAAATGTATGTCTAGTTCAAGATAAATAGCACAATTAAGATGCTCACATTGGAAATCTTTACTGGAAAATTACTTGATGCTGAAGGTGTATTTTGCTGCAAAAGGAATAAAGATGTTTTTTAAGTGATCAGAATACTTATTGTTCTAAAAGTGCCAAAATGTCAGATACAGTAAAATCTTCTTCAAAAGACCTCTTGAAGGACATTGATTTAAAAACTATTCTTCCCAGCACTTCATAGAATAAAGGTTTAGCAATTCTTTTTCTCTTTGATAGATTTTCTGTTCATGGAGTTTCTATTTCTGTGCAATTTTTTTCAGATGCAGCATTTCAAGCATTGTGGAAAATTTACTGGAGCAAACAGACAACTATTGGGTTATGAAGATTTCTGTACTGAATGGTTTGATTTCTAAGTGTTGTGTAAATCTTACTTTGTAAGCCTAAGTCCTTCTGTAGGTATGCCCTCAGGATCACATAATACATTTGTGGTACAGCAGGGAGTTGAAAATTCCCTTGCAAATTGCACACAATAATCCTAATCCCTAGACTGTCTCCTTCTGAGAATTTTTGTTCTGACAGCATCAGTGACAAACACTGGTTACATTGAGGCAAGAAGTCAGAAGAGTTTTGGCTATGTTTGTTTCGGTCCCTTATCATCAAAACAACAATGGAAAAGGCTTACAAAACATTTGAACCAGGTGTCTAGACAGCTGGGGGAGAGAGAGGGAAAACACATTGAAAAGTGAAAGATTTATATGAAACCTAGAAAACACTGGGAAGCTTAAAGGAAAAATAATCCTATCTGTCCATAAAAGGATGGAATGAGATGACATAGTCAACTAAGAAACCGCAATTCAATTATGTAAAATAATAAAAGATTGGATCTTACAAACCACAGTTCATAAAACTGTGTTTAAGCAGTTTAAACTACTATTTGCAGATTAAAACCAAGAGTCCTGCCTTTGTTCAATGTCTTTCCTCGTTTTTTTTTTTTTTTTTTTTTGTAATATAGTGGGGTTTTTTTGTTTGTTTATTATTATCATTTGACTTGTCTGGAGAATTTGTAACTTTGACAATAAGAAAAGAATGAGAAAATAACATGAAATGGGAAATGCTATATATGAGGGAGATGTTATACAAACAAAGCCAAGGGTATGAAGTGGTTTGTGGAGTTCTTCTCCAATGAAGGAAGCACCAGCATAACTAACGTCAAAGGTTGCCTTCCTAAAATGATCACAGCATAGAAAACATAGAATACATAAATGTGATAGGTTGTGAGGAGCAGAAGCAAACAAGCTCAGTTTCCTACTGATTTATAGTGGGATTTATACTACTGATTTATAGGTGGGATTCCACCTATGAGATGTAATGGTCTCACATTATAATCTTTCCTTAATGCAGTTTATCTGCTTTAAACAAGAATCTATTTTTTATGATTCATAGAAGAAAGGTCTTTTGCTTCCATTTAATATGATTAAGATTGGACAAGGGCTCTAAAGGCCTGTAAGGGGGTTCACTCATACATGCATGTACATATATTAAAGTATTAAATTAAATAAGACTTATTTCCTTAGGAAATGAAAGTACAGATAAACTTCTTACAAACTGTTTGTGCCTTAAATAGAAAAACAAAACAAAACAAACTAAAAAATCCTCCACTTATCCCTATTTTCTTCATAGATTAATAACAGGCACATATTAGTGGAACTTTACCAAGACTTGTCTTAAACATTATCTTTTTAAATGAGTCTGTCGAGAGATTGACTGTGGACTGCTGGTTTGATGACGACTGTGGTGGAAGGAATTTTCGACTCCAATCCTAGCTCCAGCATTTCACACAAATCACATTGGAATTAACTCTACATTTTTACTCACAGAACTTGTTTTTCTTTAAAAAGGATGAGTAAGGAGGCTGAAATCCAATCTCTGGATTTCATTTCAGAAAAAGAGGAAAGTATTTTCCTCTGACTTCATAAATGTGAAGCTTGTCTGTGTTAGATAACCAAAACCAATGCTTGTGCATTAAGGTTTCTGGTAAATCATAATTGCTAAACATCTTACATTAAAAACTATTATCCTGGCAAGCGTTTTAAATGTCTTGTGTGGATAATGTCAGAAAAGAATATGGTGATTAGAGTGAAACTTATGTTAAATGGAAATTGTGATCAAAAAAATTATGTCTTGGGGTGCATTGTGATTGACTCATCTTCATCAATATTGAATGATGAGACTGACAAGAAAATAATACACAGTAGGAAAAGAAGTTTTGCAGTAAAATAGATGTAACATACAGAACAGGGAAATGTTCATTCATAAGAGCAAAAATAAACATGAAGTAAACACTGAGTATAGTTTCCATGGGTAGTTGCAGACCTCCAATTATGCCTCCTAAGAAACAGCAGAAAATCAGTTATACAACTTGCTGTTCAGACTTTTAAAGCTGCAGGTGATTATTCATTTCTGCCTTGATTTCACGCTATTATAAAATTTCATGTATTGCAGCTATTTTTGCTCAGCACAGTAGGATTTCTCCATTTTAATTCATTACTCGATAACATTGACCATACACAGGGTCTAGAAAAAACTGTGTGAACCATTGTTTACCAGTAGCAGTAGCAGAACACTTTGGAAAAACTTTTTTGTCTTCAGAAGAGTCTTGTGCACTGACCTTTTCAAGAAGCAGGCAATCCTGAGACAGATCTCTGAGTCCAGAGACAACAATATCAGTGTTGGAACCAGATGAGGATCTGTCACTCATGAAATGGAGATGTAGAATTCTGAGGAAATCACCTCTCATTACCTCGTTTTCTCTTTCCCAGTTTGTATTCCTTCAGTTTGATGTAACTTCTTCAGGAGGCACTGGCTCTTTTTTTTCCATTTCTTGTGTATATTCTGTGACCCTATGTTCAGTGAAGGTTCTAGATGCTGGTGTTAAAGAAAGAATGAAGATGCTACACAAGTGCAAAATATATTATGTGAATTTTGTT